>NW_021703774.1:33235419-33578283 GCF_005190385.1 Monodon monoceros | reverse complement strand
CCGCTCAATATCATCTCATTTCATTATCAGTTGTTGTAAAGCTTATTATACATTTCCATTTATCCAATTAATATTGATGAAGGAGAATAGGAATAGCTTCTGGGTAATGTCAGTGATTCAACTTTAAAACAGAAAACCCTTCTTTTTCAAGCATCTAAATCAATTTAAAACTATCTCAAGATAGTCTGCGTGAGTCGAGATTTCTTGATATCAAGCAACGCAAACCAGAACCTGAAATAACTTGGATGCTGAAACTGATATAAAACTGCAACTCTGATTCATAATCTGGGTTCATAAACCCAGCCTCATTGTTTCTACCGATTAACTCTGTAATAAGTACTCTTTATAAATTGGCACTTTAAAAGTAGATTTACACCTATGAAACACTGCTTTGATCTGTTGCATATATGGGAGTTCTATGTAAGATTTTTATTTTAAAAAAGGAGTCTATGGCCCTAAAAAAAAGTACTAGACTCTGTTGTCTGTTTCTCCCAGGGTTTCCCAGTTTTTTACGATTACTGTAGTTTTCATACAATATTTTTGGCTCTTTGAGTTTGTATGCTTTCTCAGACTTGTTTCTCCTTCCAACGGAGGTGTCTTAATTAATTCATTTATTTATTTTGGGATAGTGGTGGGGAAGGAGAGGTGTGGGGCATGCAGCAGGAGGGGAACACAATTCCACTGTAGAGGCAATTTTCCCAGCCACCGTGAACAAAGGCGAAACACACTTCAGGCTGGAAAATGAGCAAGTCAACGAGACGTGATTTCATAGGGAGCAAATTAAGGTTCTGCGAGAGTGGTTTCCTGCTTCAGCAGCTTTGCAGCCTGATTTTATTTGGGGCTGCTAGAGCCAAGAGAGCTTCATTTGGTCAGGAGATTGAAATTTGTCTTTATATCTTTTCCATCTATCATTTGTTTGTACAGTTTCCTTACTTCCCCCACCCACGGAGTCTTAGGTTGTGTGATACTTGGGCATTTAAAGAAAAGGGTCTGCATCCCTTAGGCATGTGCTGAACAGCTGCAAACCTCCTCAAACACTAATCCCTAAAAAGCAGACAAAATATCCAGAAGTATTTTTATTACTTAAACATTTTTTCAGGAGGAAGATCAAGAAAACGTAATACTGTAATTGAGAGGGAATGACTCTGGAGTCAAAAAAAAAAAAAAACAAAACCAGGAGAAAAAGGAGGCTCAGAAAGTCACGAGCCAACTATGCATCCACAGAATGATCATTGTAAATGATCTAAAAGAGCTAAACCCGGGGCTTCCCTGGTGGCGCAGTAGTTGAGAGTCCGCCTTCTGATGCAGGGGACACGGGTTCATGCCCCGGTCCGGGAAGATCCCACATGCCACCGAGCAGCTGGGCCCATGAGCCAGGGCCGCTGAGCCTGCGCGTCCGGAGCCTGTGCTCCGCAACAGGAGAGGCCGCAACAGTGAGAGGCCCACGTACCGCTAAATAAATAAATAAATAATAAAATACCTAAGGTGAAGAGCTAACTCCATAAAGGTCCAAGTTGGCCTTGACAGAACACTTCCCTTTTTTGCATATCTCCTCTGTTCAGTTTCAGTTGTCTCATCTATAAAATGGACACATGTCCTGTTGTTGTACATCTAGCTCCCCAAAGATCTTCAAAGCATGACTGTAAAATCCTGCACGCTCTCCTGGCCTAAGTACTCTTTATGGCCTAAGGTGCCATTTAATTAATGTGCCATTTAATTAATGATGACTATGTTCACAGCTCTGCAGATGGGCTGCATGACACAAGCCTGGCATTACCGGATGGCTTGAGCTTCTGCATTGTTCTACTGAGGTACGTTTCCTTTTGGGCCAATGGTCTCCGACTTGCCCACCTCATGGGGCTGTTGTGTGGCTCAAATGAGATGATGAATGCAAAAAAATTACATCAACAGTAAAGCACTATACAAATGTGAAGAAATATTATTATTTTTATTTCCAAACAAACTAGGATTCAGCATTCATCAATTTCCAACATGCTCCTCACCCGGCCCTGGGTCAGGGCCAAGAGCTCAGCCTGCTGCAAATGCACAGCCCTCAGCAAATAATGGCTGAGATCAGACCACAGCAACAGGCAATTAACCAAGCAGCTGTAAGTCTCTGGGAAGACATGAGGGAGGTACCAACAGGAGAGCAGAATTTAATCTTCCACTGTCCTTCTGCCAAGGGGCAAGGTGGAAGGATCAGTCCTGCGTTCCACACAGGAAACTGTGCTGAGGTAGACAGGAAAGAAGCCAAAGGGAGCCCAGATTGCCAGAACCCTAGATGCTTCTGCAGCTTCCACCGAGCCCCCTTTCCCAACATTCCTATCAAACCTGTCAGTCAGTCTGTATATAAAGATGGCAAATGTCAATACATCTAAGAAGAATGTGGTTTCTCACTTTTAAAAACAGACATACATGTTAGGGTATACAAACACCCAGATGAGTTAAACAAATACATCATTCAATATAGATTATTGAGTACCCAACTATGAGGAGGATAAAAAAAAATAAAAGGGATCATTTAGTGATAGGTGGACAGGAAACTAGTGACAAGGAGGAGGGTAGATTTTTAAACCTAAATTCCTGCCTGGTACCTTGATTAAAATGAAGTGAACTGAGGCAGCCAAAGAGATTACTTTATTCAGATGAGTGTTATTGGCCTTCCTGGCTTACTTTTTCTATTATGCATTTTGCTGATGCTGACAGAAGCAGACCGGCTGGATAGAGAGGCAAAGCCGCGGATTTATGGCTTGACAGTGCCATGCATAAAATCAGACCCTTGCTGACCCAGATAAGCCAGAGGATGGATGGGATTTGCTGGGGAAGGTGTTAAAAGAAGGAGGGGAAAAAAATCACCAAGGTGAGAACTGACTTGAAAAAGATTCTGCCTATAATAGTTGCTGCTGGTTGTGTGAGCCAGTAGTACAGTGGCAGCCTGGAGGTGTCTTTCAAAGATACGCAGGTGCGCAGGCAGGGAGGGGGCAGGCACACTTCCCTGGGCTTATCACAGCTACAGCTTCAGTTTTGCCAGCAATGAGATCAGAGCAGGAGAGTTCAGAGACAGAAAGAAAAAAGGGCCGAAGGCAAAAAAATGTATATACTATGTATGGAGAAACCGGCTTTCAAATTTTCAGGGACAAGTTAATGCCACAAATTGTCTTCAGTAGCCTAGACAGATGATTAGAAAGGATTCAAGCAGTGGTGTACCCACCTTACTCAAAATAGTCTCAACTGTCCCCTATAACCAGATCTGGGGGAAGAGCTGTATGGAAATGGAATTCTTGTGGCTCTGGATTAGTTCCAAGGAGCCCAGCCACACCCTTGGGATAATGGCATATTCAAGATCTGGGAGCTTAGGAATCTGCTTTGAAGTTGAGAACTGGACTAGCACGTGTCTGACATCTTAATGACTATTTCCCGAATGATTGTAAGGCCAAGGTTCCTCTGAGTCAGGTCAGAGAACTGGGGGTGGTTCCCAAATCTGAGCCATTGTAGAAGTGAAATGGAAATGTCTCCATCAATTTATGTCAGGTGAGAGACTTGGCCTGCCCTTCAAGCACCCCCCACCCCATCCCGTGTTCATGGCGAGAGAAGGTTAGAGGCTCACTCAAGACAGCTCTGTGGACCCCGTGAGAAGAGACTTGGTTTGGTGGGGGCGGGAGGCCAGGGTCGACACAAGATTTGGAGCTTTTCCATCCCAATTTCTTGCCTAGATTTCTGACAGCTTATTGTCCAGCCTTCTTCTCTGAGTCCCTGATCTCTAAAGTCTTATTTCGTTCATTCATTCAACAAATACTGATTGAGCACCACTATGTGCCAGGCACTGTTCTGGGCACGAGGGTTAAAGGGAGCAAAATTCTTGCTTCTGACCTGCTTCTCCCATGTTTACAGACCTCCTGGATCCAAGATATGACTTTCCTGCTCCTAAACTGTCGATCAGCTATAACCCACATGCTACCCCAGTCTTGATGTTTGAGTGTACACTGGCTTGGATGGCCCATCATGAAACCCTGATTTGGCTGACTTAGAAGATCTACCTTCCCACCAGCCCATTCATGGCTTCCGCAGACCTGGGTCCTTCCCTTCATTTATATCCTGTGTCCTGCCACTAGCATTCTCAGAACTATAGGGAGGTACAAACAAAGAGGTTACTAAACCCTCCTTGTGTACTCTGGGTACAACCAAAATGCTGGAGAACAAAAACTATGCCAATACGATCCATAGAACTAAGGGCCTAGAAATTTACTTATGTATTAAAATTTCCCCTGTCAACCCCCCCCCCAAATAGGCTGTGATCTTTCAAAAGTCTGAGCTGACTAATTCACTTAATTAAAATGAAATATCATAGCAAGAGCAAAAGACATGTAATTGATGACCAAGGAACAAAAAAAGTCATATATGTTTCTCAGTTTAAAAAGATTTTATAACCATCTACATTAAGTTAGATCCACATATTCCATAGAATAACCTGCAAACAACTCTACAGTTATATCTTCAGTTTTTTCTTCTGTAGTTAATTAAGATGTCACCAGAAACCCCATAAGTAATTATAGCACATGACAAACATACAGAGAAAAAAAAATACATGCAGATGTGTTAGCAGATTTTTTTAATGAATGAAATTTTGGGAGATGACTGAGACAGACAGTTCGGCTTACTCCTGGTAGTTCATTCTAGAAAAATAAATACCTGTTTGTGCCAAACTGGAATGACGTCACTCAGAAATCCACACACATCTTTAAAGCAGTAACCACTACCTTGGGAGCAGGCATCTCTCAGGCACCAGGCAAGAGTGGAGAAGCTTGATCTACAGCCAGTAACTCCTCTTGCCCGGCAAATGGTCCTTTAGCATGTCAAGTACCAACAAGCCACTTGAGAAGAAAGGGTATCCCTAAGATTCAGACCTCCCCCTCCAGAATACCTGTTAATGAGACAATATGTTTTCTTACTTGGCTCATGATAACAATGAGAAAGGAGAAATAAAGTAAAATGATTTGGTTCTGTGAAACTATAGAGCTACATGGAATGAAGTCTAAACGGTCATCAGGTCTGCTGCCTGCATCATCACCAGTTCTCATGTGTTATTTTGATATTTATCTTGCTTACTGGAAGGAAGCCTCTTGAGGACAGGGGATAGTTTGGAATACTCGATGAACGTCTATCACCAACAATGGGTGGGTAGTTAATCATTATCCACTAATGACAGATATCACAGCCACAGAAATCCTGTTAAATGTAGAGCACAGTAAGACAATTCATTTAATGAATAGTTAATATCTTCAGCCGCCATTAATCTCGCCTAATCAACTACTGCAGCATGAATCTGGGAGGCTGCTGAGTGACTGAATTTGTTCACCCACTGGTTTGTGTGCTGTAAATTACAGCATATTATTAACCATGCCGACACTTTGCTGGCAAAATTTTAAAGGGATGGGTGGAGTAAAAGACGCCTTGGTCAATTTCCAGGTTAGTCGGTTACTGAGTTCTACTGGTCTATAAGGACTCTGGATGAACAATGATACCCCATCTCAGCAAGGTGGTATTCTGTGGAAAGCACTCTGAACCATGCTTACGACCTATAGTCTAGTCTTAATTCTGCCACTTACTGGCCAGGTAATCTTGGATAAGTCACAGAAGCACTCTGGACCTCAACATTTCTTCATCTACTTAAAAAAAATAAATAAATGGGGACAGCAGACCTGCCCTGCCCAACTCACATGGCTATTATGAAGATCAAATCACACGAGGTAATGTCCATAAAAAAAAATCATAAACACTAAAATGTTCTACACCTACATATCAGTATCGTCATCATGTGTTATTATTGTTATAGCTATGTTATTACTTGGCAGTCCATACAATGTATTTACACGCACAAAACAAAGTAGCTAGAGTCATGTCTGAAAAGACAAACATGTCCCCAAATTCCCAGGCCTTATTACCCAAGTTGCAATGAACTTGCTTTATCAATTTCATACTTTGCCCATGCACTAAATAGGAATACATGTTGTTGCTATTAATTTATCATCTGGTTCTCTGGAAAGTCCCAACCTCAGTGGATCTCCTATGGAGAGGAGACCTAGGAGAGGCTTTAAAGGGAAGACTTTTAAAGTGCAAAGAGAAACACCAGAGGGTATAAAAAACAGAATCTTGGGCTTCCCTGGTGGTGCAGTGGTTAAGAATCCGCCTGCCAATGCAGGGGACACGGGTTCGAGCCCTGGTCTGGGAAGATCCCACATGCCGTGGAGCAACTAAGCCTGTGCGCCACAACTACTGAGCCTGCGCTCTAGAGCCCGCGAGCCACAACTACTGAGCCCATGTGCCACAACTACTGAAGCCTGTGTGCCCTAGAGCCCGTGCTCTGCAACAAGAGAAGCCACTGCAATGAGAAGCCTGCGCACCGCAACGAAGAGTAGACCCCACTTGTGGCAACTAGAGAAAGCCCACGCACAGCAACGAAGACCCAACACAGCCAAAAATAAATATAATTTATTAATTAAAAAAAAATAGTATCCTGGTATTTCAGAGCTAGAAGGGCCTTTCAAGATGCTCTAGAGTCTAGAACAAACTTGTCATTTTCTAAGTGAGGAAACTGAGGCTCAGGGAGCCTGGAGTCACAGAGATAATGGCAGAACAAGGCAAGGAACCAGGTGTCCTGACTAGCAATCATTTTCTTATTTTATTGTGGTTGTTGCTCTATTTCAACTAAGATGCTCTTAGCATCTATAAAGCACTGGTGCTGAAAGAGTTAATGGTCAATGCTCAGCTGCCCAAGCCCCAGAGCTATTCTAAGACAACACATAACAGGAATACCAAGGGTCCATGAACCCAGAGAGAGCAAAACTGCTGGTGCCTAATGGCGCCGGGAAGCATGTTGACACACTGCATGTGGTTACACATGAAAGGCAAGTGAATAGGAAAAGTAGTTTTGAATCCCACCCAATTCTAATTTGGGATTGGCTGTGGTCACCTACTGGAGGGCTGAGCCACACCCTAGCCGCTCTGTAAAATGACCCTTCAGTTCCTTCGCTCCCTATTCTGTGGCCTCAGTTAACTCCCTCTCTGCCTTCATGAGGGCCATAATAGATATCAGGAAAAGAGGACGATCAAAGGACAGCAAGGTCCAGGAATGAGTGTGGGTGACCAGGATCACTCTATAAGGGGAAAATTCTCAGTCTGGATTCAGATGATTCTCACTAATATCTACCATCTCCAGGCAAGTGTGTGACCTGAAGCCTTGAGCAGCCACGCTCCTAAGTCCATAAGAGAGTAGTTTCTCTAAGTGTGAGTGTTCAGGACCCCAACTCAGCTTGCATCAGAATCACCTGTAGTGCTTGTTTAAAATCTGGATTCCTGTGCCCCTCTTGCCAGAGATTCTGATTTGCTACAAGTGGAGTGATGCTCAAGAGTCTGCATTTTAAATACCCATCCCAGGTTATTTTATGCACACCAAAATTTTAAGAACCAATGTTCTTAAAAGCAATGTTTTTCAAACTGTGGGATACAACCCATTAGTGGGGTTAAAAAAAGTCAACTTAGCGGGTCACCAGCTAGCATTTTTCAGAAAATGAAACAGAAAACAGTGGAACAGAATAACACAGAACAAAGTAGAAAATATCAGAGTACATCACATAGAGCAAAGATACCTAGGTTTTGTTTTACAAAAATGTTGTTGTTAGTTATTTATTTTAAAATATACATATGTCTGTGTGTGTATTCCAGCTTGCAATATAAGATATTTGGGGGGGGTGATTACACACCCCAGACCCTTTTGAGAATCTGAGGATTTCTTCAAAGTATTCACCTCCAAAGAAGGGAGAGAAAGAGGGAGAAAGGAAAGAAGGGAGGGAGTGAGGGATAGAGGGAGGGAGGGAGGGAGGAGGATGTTATGTACATACACATCTTACTTTGCATGAGTCAGGGGTCCCTGAGGACTTCTCTTGGGGACATTTCCTACAGGGTCTAATACTCTGGTCACAGTAGATGCCTGATATTACTGGACTATGCCAACAGCTTTCTCCTGATGCTCTGTAAATGACAGCCAGTGTCTGCAAGATGCACCTGTAAGATATGTGGCCCCACCATGCTGATTCTCTTCCCCTTATGTTTAGGGTGACTAGAAATGTTGAAGTTAAACAATGTTCTACAGAACACTAGGAGAAAGCTGATGGCAAATTCCAAGAATAAGGATTCTGAAAGCGATGGTGTGGGCACAATGTCACTGCTACTTGAGGAACACGCTCCCTGTCTAGAATACGCAGGGGCAGCCTGTGGGACTGGCACCATTGTGCACCCCTATTGATAAGGTCATTAGAGGAACATATACTTTATTCCCAAGTTAGCGACTTCTCTGACCTGTCAATACCCACATTTAAAGACAGAGAGATGCAGCCTCACTTTCTCTACATGACCAAAAGGACAGAAATTCCTTAGTCCTTGATGGAAGATTCAAAAAGGGCAAAAACAATTAGAAAAAGAGCAACAACCCAGCCTGATTGTCAACACAGTCTCATTCCAATGGTTAGAGCTATCTGCATATAGAGAGGGTGAACACAGGGGCTAAGGTTTTAGAAACCAGCCCTTGCCAAACGAGGCATATGGAGAAGAGACGGAAGGGTGGCAAGATATAACATGGGAGGGGGCAGGGGGAGATGGGGGGAGCGGGCAGGGAGGACCACTGAGAAGACAGAGAGTCAAACCTCAAAACTATTCTAAAATTCCCTGATGCTTTTTAGTAATTTGTTTTCATGTGGTGGATATTGGCACAGCATCTAGGATGCTTTGGGTCCACCTGGTTTTGAACTTAAGCTGTAGGCAACATTCAGAACAGCTGGAATCAGCAGCGCTGACCATGTTATATGTGTCTGGAGGAAGGAGAGAAATAAAATGATTGTGTGGAAAGAGGGTTAAATGGGGCAGAGGAAGGGGAATCTGGAAGCCATCCCCAGACAGAGAGGAGAAAATGTCCAGGTCAGAGATGATGCAAAAGAGCTATTAGAGAGGCCAGGGCATCTGAGTGAAGAAGGCCAAGGAGGAGAAGCAGCAGGCCCATCAGAACTGGGAGTTAGCAAACAGGGCTGAAAATTCTACAAGTTCATGTGTCAATGAGCAGTGCCCTGAGGCTTCACCTCTGAGGGACCAGATGGAGCTCATCCAAAGGTCCTACATCAAGCATATTACATGAACTACTGATAAACAGTCCTAACAATCACAGCCTAGAACTGAGATGAAAGCTAGATTCTTGGTTCCCTAAATGCAACAGAGGTGATCACGGAGAACGCTAGGGAGAACAGGAGAGGAGTAGTCTTAGGAGAAAGCAGCAAGGGTCCCAATCCATAAAATGGCTTTCCCAGAGTCACAGCAGGTCCAGGGATGGGGGGGTGGGGGGGTGTCCACAGGATGGTCCTCAGTGTATGCTTTGTCTGGACTTTTGAACACTGTGTTTTGGTCCTCAAGGCTAAAAACAAAAACAAAAAAATTTCAAACCAGTATTGAAATCTAGTTAGTAGTAGTCATGCCTGTTTCAGAGCATGGGTTAGCAATTCTGAAACTCTGTGTATACTCTAGGAATGAGCAATTAAATAAATATATTATGGATAATGGGTACCAGGTTTCTCAGTGTTCAGAGAACAGAGTTACAAATATGGAAAGGGGAGAAAATAGAATAAAACATGTAGTATTTGGTTGGAATTGAAGATATCTATGTGAACTCATAGGCTTCAATATAGATAACACACAGACAGATAGAGAAATTAATATAGAAGCATGTGGGTAAATGTGTGTACACATACATACATCTATTTACTACCTCTGTCTGCTGAAGGGGACTATAAACAATGGTACTCCAGTAACAAAGAGCACACCTAGCACCCATGGTTTCTAAATACCATTCCTCACTAAAAGGAACCAGGGCTCTTTGAAGAAATGGCTCCAGAGCTGAAACAAGGAAAATACAAGATGTACCTAGAACATCTTGTTGCGCCAGGAAGTATAAGAAGTACTCAAAGGATGATGGGGACATGTCAAAAGGACACAGGAACCAGCCTGCAGGGACTCTACTAGCCAAATCTGGGACAATATGAGCATTAAAATAAAGGTGTTAAAAGATTATAAACTACTGAATAAAATCAGAATCCATGAGTCCACATTGATATAAACAAACAAACCACCAGACAAATATAGAGGGAGAAGGAAACCTCTTCCTTACAGTAGAATCCCAACCAATAAATGTAGAAGGAATGATGGAAACTAGAAAAATTACCATTTGGTAACCATCATAGTCATAACTGATTCAAGCAAGAATCATCAATAGATGCTAAAACTAGTGGGTATAAGGTTTGAAGAATAACATGATATTCACTTGGTCTCAAATGGGACAAATCACTGACAAGTGCCTGCTCACATGGTATATTGAGAAGAATACAACATCCCTTCTACGGTATTCCTGCCCAAAGTACATAACCTGAACAAAGAAATGTTAGACATTAACAGCAGTATCAAATTAGAGAATATTCTACAAAATAGCTGGGCTGAATACTCCCCCAAAATGTCAATGTCATGAAATACAAAGAAAGACCTAGAAATCTTTCCGCATTAAAGGAAACTAAAGAGACAACTCAATGAAATGCATAATCTTGGACTTTGTTTTGCCAAAAAGAAAATATTTGAAACAAATGGTAGATCTGAATGTCTGTAGATTATATAACATTATTGTGTCAATATGTACACCCTGATTTTGATAACTATACTACCGTTGGGTCAGAGAACAACCTTATTTTTCGTAAATACACATTAAAGTGTGTAGGATTAAAGGAGTATCATGTCTGTAACTTATGCTCAAGTGTTTCATAAAAACAAAATATGTATGTGCATGAGTTGTATATGGAGAGAAAGAAAGAGAAATATAAAGCAAATGTTAATATGTTAACATTTTTGGACAAGCTGGGTAAATGGTATACAGAAATTCTCTGACCTATTGCAATTTTTCTGTAAGTCTAAAATTATGTCCCCCCAAAAAATTAAAGATCCCATTCTGGATGAAAAGGGTATCAGTTCTCCCACCTTTCTTTCCTTTGGCAGTAAATATATGCTACTTTGTGTTATCTTTCTTCGCATAAACCTTCTGTCTTCCACATGACACAACGAGCCTCCTGAGGGCAGAGGCTGGGTCCTATAAATCTTCGTGACCCCAGCACCTGCCAGAACCTGTTGATCGTTGTTGATGATGAAGATGCAGCCGAGTGTCTATTACTGAATCACATGTAATACAGGTGACTAAAAAGGTCCCTCTACAATTCTGGCTCCTCAGTCTTGAACTCTATACCTGTCAGGACACACACATTCACACACGCCTATATATACAACCTTAAATGTTTCACGTTAACTGGTAACCTCTATAAGCTAGAATACTGTCTTAGTCTTCTGTGCATATTTAATTCCTAGAACAGCTCTAGAATAAGTGCTGAATAAATGTTTGCTGAAAGAATAAGTGAACCTCGCATAGAGGGATTGGTGTTCACCAAAACTTTCTATGCTAATTCACAAAGAAGGCCAGGAGTGGACTTGTTTTTCAGAAGAAATAAGAGCACAAGGATGTTCTCAGCCCCCAAAATAATAAGCAAGAAACCTTATCCAAGATTTTCAAACCAATTCTTTCTGGCTAGAATGGCTCAAAAACGGGTCCAGATCTGATAAATCACTTTTACATTATATATATATTTTTGTATTATATATATTTTTTCCATATGGCTTCCCTGAACTATGCTGTAAAGTAGGTTTCCTAATCATTCATCAGCCGTCTGGAAAGTCAGTATGTGTATCTGGGGGCCGGGAGTAGGGTGAGGACAAAAAAAAAAAGAGGCATCACTGAATTCTTTATAAGCCACATTACCTTCATTCACTTCCAGTTAATGATGTAAAGGAGACCTGGCAAAACCAACACTGAGAATGTGCAAGAATCAGGTTAGCATCTAAGACAAAGCCCCTAACAATACCATTTAATCCGTATACTAGAAGCACCTGAATGGCTTCAGGAGGTGCTAATGGAAGAATGTGCCGCACACCTACCTGAGCGTGTGCACGCATGTATATGTAGAACTCAGTGATAGGGAAGGGCACACATTTCCACCCAGGACCAGAGAAAACAGAAGCAAGGAGGTGGCTGACAAATCTAGTCCATGTATATAAAAAGGCGAGGGGGGCAGGGCACAGGCAGGGAGAAGGGCAGAAAGTCAATAAACCTAAGAAACTGAACCTTTCTTAATTGTGCCTGCCTTCCTGGGTTTATTTGCTTTCTATTCAGAGTCCACTCAATGCCTGTGCTTTTGTCTTCCAAAGGAAATGTTTGAGGCATCATTTCCACCTGTACGCTGTGGCATGGATTCTGTACAACTTCCTCCTTTTGCTAAATCCTCGAGATGCTGCCTGTAAATTCAAAGAATTTCAAGCATCAACAGAAACCCCCACCCCCACCCCCAGAACTTAGTTACGAACATCTGTTGTTTACAAGGGTTCAGGCTGAGAGCTGCCAGACTTGTTCTGCAACCTCTACTTTTAACACAGAGGCTGCCAGGGAGGGATGTCTGAATTCCACGCAAGGATGCCCTGTCCCAACTGCTTAAGCAGAAATCGGCGAACAACAGCTCAGCATCCTCCCGTTGAAGGTAATCCTAGTTTGTTCGATTCATTTTCTAATCCTGATTCTTTAACTAGCTGTACCCAAAATATGTTAGGAAACAGAGCTGTGCTCATCAATCTTCCCTGAATTAAAACCCGAGGGGCAATGATCCAATGATCGGTGGAGGTGTATTAGGGCAGGAGACTCTGGAAAGGATTTCAACTCTGAAAAACCCAAACCCTACTTTTTTCTTATTCTCCCTAAATCCTTCATTAACACTGAGCTCTTCCCACATGACTCTCTTTCTCTTCACAGCATGATACCTCAATACAGCACAGAAGTTAGATATTAAAGTCTTTACTTCAATTAACTTGGGACCAAATCTAATTGAGAACATAACTGCTATCCTTTACCTCTCCCTGGCTGAGCCAAGCACGAGTGCCTCCCGAGCCCTCCACCTTCCCTCCCTTCCCGGTGACTACTGAAACCTGCTTTACACGGGGTCCTATTTTTAGATTCGTGTGCCCATGCGCACATGTGTGCTTATTATTCTCTCCCAGCCTGTCTGATTTTTCCCCATATCAATTATGAGCGTCCTTATGGCAGAGACTGTCTTTTCTTCTTATCTTGTAAACCCTCCCACTTAACACAGTCAGCTCCCAATAAAGATGACATGGCTTTTGCCTTTAAAAAAGAACTGGATCCAAGTCAATTCACTTAATTGGCTATGAATTTCTGAAAATTAAAGAACCTGCCGCACATTGCTTCCTGTGTCTACTGTGGAATAATTATGGGCTTACAAGAGCCCAGAAGATGAATACTAAAAGTTCCCTGAGCCCAGCACTGTTGTTAAGGGACGTGATCACCAGGGCTGTGCCCCTGGTAAGCTGAAAGCCCAAGGTGTGTCCTGGTGACATTCTGACGGCACAGCCAGCAAGACACAGGAATGCCCCAGCCTCCAACATCCTCCCAACTGTGCATAGAAGCATGTTTTGCTCCCGACCTGCCCTCTATCATTCCCTGCCCTAAAAGGATGATATGAAGCCATTTATGCAGAAGCTTGTAAGCCTCTGTGTGGCCTCATGAGACAGACAACCCTGTAAACCACAGTCTGTTATGCTCATGACTGAGATTTGTGCTGCCCTGGCCTGCTGGTCGTGACGGTGGCCACTCAGGAGGCTGAGCAGGGCTGGCGTTCTTTTATTCCCCTGGGGCACGGTTGGGACCTGTGGGTCTCAACGCTGCATCTTTAATGACCTGGCAATTAGTGCTAACTACTACCTCCGTGAGGACAAGGACATCTGAGGGTGACTGTAAGACAAATTTCCTCCTCTTGACGATTATGAGCCTGGATCTAAAAATAACACGCCAGGGTTAATGACCTGGTTCAAGGTAGTTCATGACACCTTGTGAATAAGACATCGTACAGGACAAAACATACAACTGCTGAGTTTTTACAAGAACTGGACATAGAATTATATAGAGTCACTCAATTGCGTATTTCCTCCCAATGTAGCCATATCATAAAAATCAAGAGGCAGGAAGAGTCTGTCATTCGGGAGGGCCCATGGGGGTCGCTGAAGTGAATGGAGACTGACATACTATTACCTAGGGCCAGGCTTAAGAACACTTAACTGTGCGCAGGGAATAAATGGTGAATCTAATCTACTAGTGTTTTACCTGGGATAGCTATGTTTGGTCCCAACTCCTGAGGACAAGAAAAATTGTCACTGCTACTTACATTTACTCTAGGTCAAGCACTGTCTCAGGGCTTCACATATATTAAAATTTGTTTAATCAGCATAACAACTCCATGAGGTAGACACTATTATTATCCACAATTTACAGATGAGGAAACGGAGGCAACTAACAACCTTCTTGTAAAATCACACAGCTAGTAAGTAGAAAATCCAAGATCAGAGCCCAGAAAATCTGGTTCCAGAGCCTGTGATCTTGACAATCACAGCTATATTCCTTCTGTGGTGATGATAATTAGATCGGCTACCATTTTTTGAGCATCTAGTAAGTTATAGGCACTCAGCTAGTGCTTTACATATATTATATCTAATCTTTAGAACAACTCTTCAAGGTAGGCATTACTCTCCACATTTCAAGGATGAGAAAACTGAAGCGAAAAGGGGTTAAGTGACTTGGTCAAGGTCACACAGCTGTAAGCGGAAGATCCAAATTTGTCTGGATTAAAGCTCTCAGCTTTTTCTGCTAAGCTGTAAAGCCTCCCAAAGAGCTTTCAAATGAATTCTTTCTCTGTTCAAAAGACAGGCCACCACTCTGTCTTGCTGATCCCCCAAAGTGCCTGTGTTGCTTCTATCCTCTTTTGTCCACATGAGAGGAGACCTCCCAACTTTTCCAAAAAGGACCCAACCACCATTTAAAGTTCTATTTGGACTGGGCCAGTGAAAAACTCACCAACAGACCTTTTGTTAGTTTCTAAATAAAGTCACCTTGAGCCATGGCAAAAGGAAACCAACCTTTGCTCAACACCAGATGCTAATTCTCGGCAAAACCTTCCCTGAAGGAACAAACAGCTCCCAAATATGTCCAAAATGAATGAGTGACACACTGGTCCCAGGAAGTAAGGGGTTCTTCCTTCTGGCAGCTTCAGGCTTCCTCCTACTTCCCTCCTCAAAATCACCCCATATTCAAAGAGGAACTTTCTGGTCCTCCACTCTTTTCTGATTTGCAGTCACAGCTATAACATTCTCCATGGCCAGCTGACTCTGTTTTTCAACCCAAAGCTGTCCTGTGAGGCTGATGAACAACTGTGAACTCAACTCCAGAGGAGAAATCCATCGGCAATAGGTGATGTAACTGCAGAGACTGTGCACATTCAAACACTGGGCCCAAGGCCAAGAACATGGACACTACAAGAATTTCTCTTTAATTAACTGTGTACCTAACCTCCCACTGAAAGGAGTATTGCAGGTCGAACATCTACCAGATTCTTGGGATACCTGAGTGCCGCTCCCTCCCTCACATCCCTTCCAATAAGTTCCACACTCATAATCAGGCAAATAAGCAGATTTACTTTCCATGTGTATTTCCTTAATATACTGCTAATTTAATGTTAGTGAGAATAGGATAGTGTCTTATTCCTATCCCCAGTACCTAGATCAATGTCTGTATATAATTAGGTCTCCAAAATGTGTGCTGAATGAATACACAAATAAATATATCTTTTAAATCCCTTTTCACCCTTTGCAATCTGAGTACCACAGACAATACAAAGAATCTTCCCCTCTTTTAACTCCTAAAACCTTTACTGTTGGAAATCAAACATTTCCACAGCCTCAACCATTATCTCTCTATGAACTTGCCCCACTCTCTACCAACAACCCATACATTAGCTCTGAATATGGTCCAGATCTTTAGCCCTGAATACAGCTAGTCATTTTCTGTCAATTACAGATACTTCACCTTCAATATCCTTCTGATGTCTTAAACTTAACAACCAAACACCAAATTTCTCATATTCCAGACCTTCAAAAACAGCTCCTTCTCCTAACTTTGGTATTTCTATTAAAGGCACCATTAATTTACCAGTCACCCAAGTCCAGAAGAAACTTCACAGCCCTCTTTCTTTTGTGTTGCCAAGATTACTTGAAACCCAAATCCCATCAGTCGGGACTACCCTGGTGGCGCAGTGGTTAAGAATCCGCCTGCCAATGCAGGGGACATGGGTTTGATCCCTGGTCCGGGAAGATCCCACATGCCGCAGAGCAACTAAGCCCGTGCGCCACAACTACTGAGCCTGCACTCTAGAGCCCACGAGCCACAACTACTGAGCCTGCATGCCACAACTACTGAAGCCTGCGTGCCTAGAGCCCGTGCTCTGCAACAAGAAGCCCGCGCACCGCAACGAACCGTAGCCCCCACTCGCCACAATTAGAAAAAGCCCGCGTGCAGCAACGAAGACCCAACGCAGCCAAAAAAATAAATAAACAAATCCCATCAGTCAGTAATTCCTGTAGTCTTCCCGTACCAGCTGTTTTCCATCTGTCTCTAGACCGTAAGCTCCAGGAGTGCAGGGGGCAGTATCTGTCTGCCTGGCATGTGCGTGGCACATGGTAAGAGCACAATACATGCTTGCTAAATGGACTGAAGAATCGATTTTGATCCTTTCCATCCCTACCCTCCCACCCTAATTTAGATCCTTATTACTTACTGTGACAACTGGTTTCACTGTCTCAAGTTCCTTGTGAATTAGCAAACCATCACCATTAAGGATAAGGTTAATCTTCCTTAAGTAGAGTTCATAACCTCAGCTTGGACACTTGGTGTTCCTACCTTCAGTGGTTTCCAGTGTCCACAGCAGAGAGCCAAATCTTATTCAAGAGTCAGGGCTCGCCATGATATGGTCCTATCTACTTTTGTCCAGTTCCTCCATATACACTCATTACCCCAACCAAACCAGTCTACTCATTGTACCCCAAAAGTGCTTTGTACTTTCCTCCTGGCTGTAGCATCTTTCCCCTCCCTCTCTCTCCACGTGTCAAAATCCTAGCCATTTTCAAGGTCTGGTTCAAATCCCATCCCCCACCTTGAAAGTTTCCTGACCTACCAACTGTGCATCATGCCTTCTGTAGCACGCACTTGGTACTTACCCCATATTGCCCTACAGTGAATATCTGTGTTATTATGTTCAGGCATAATTTGTCCCTGATTAGATTATAAAGTCATGTGGGAAAGAACCACTACTTCTACTTTGAATCTCTCTCCTCTAAGAGGCTAGACTAACACCTTAAAAATGTTCGACAAATATTTGTTGTTGAGGAGAAGGAAAAGCTGGAAGAAAGACAAGATGTTGGCAGTGGGTTATAAAGTAGCATAAGGTCTTTGTAAGGAACACAGCGGCATAGCATTGCAGGAGTATTCCTCTAAAACTCAACAGGAAAAGAAAAAAAAAATACCATAACACTACCTGAAAATAAAAGATAGAACTGAGCTATTAAAAGTAGGAGATCAAAACCAAATGAGCTATGACTGAAAGGTAATTTACAGCAAGTCTGTGCAAAAAAAAAAAAACAACCAGCCAACACATTATCAATTAGAGTCCTGCTGGGCAATATTAACACAGATTCCACTTAAAAGAGACAATCAAAGGCTTAGCAACAAACAGGAATACATTTAGACTCTTCAAGGAGCCGAAGAAAATGCAAGAACATCTTCCCTAGGAAGACTTCCTACCCTCTCATAATATCTCTGCTCTTAATCAAACCAGGCAGATAGAATTTCAGACATTAATAGGGTCCTCCCACAATTCAAAGGGATGGAGGAAGCCATATAATCTATCTTAAACAAAGCAGAATAAGATAGATAGAAATAATCACTATAGTTCTATCTATAGGGGGGAGAGAAGGAGGGGAAGTAGACTGCAGGGTCAGACTTTGCAATGGAGTCAGAGTTGTGTGAGATTTAGTGAAGGTGTCTGCACTGAGACCATGTGGGAGAAGACAAAAGGTAAGCAGGAGAAAAGCAGAATAGGAAGCCAAGCCAAAGAGTGACAGGGTAATGGCTTCCAGGGTAAGAAGTTGTCCAAGAGAAGATGAAAACAGCACTTCAGCAACGTTGGTCCCTAAATGCGGTCACTTAAGACTATAAATTAAAATACCCAACCTACCCCAGTATGAGGGGCTGAAATCTAGCCAGGTTGAGAAACTGGCCTGGAAAAGGGTGGGACAAGTCATGTAGACCAATTTCAGCCCTGGCTAACCTACCCCATCCCAAGTTGAATAGTTTCCATGTCCCTGAGATGTGTCTGTCCAGGGCTCCTGCTGGCAGCTGCTCTCCTGGCAGCACAGGGAGACAAATTCATGGCATTGCTGGGCCAACAGCTGCTACAGCTCTGGGGGAGGTGACGAGTGCCTGCTGAGATGCTCTGGGCAGAGAATAAACTATTCTAGGGAGCAGCCCTGGAGTCAGAGAAATCGAGGCTACACTTCTCCGGCTGAATGAAAATACAATTGCCACTCCAGAAACCCAGAAAACCCATAGTCCTTCCTCTGTCCCAGCTTCTTTGACTTTAATTGCTTCTTGCCCTCATGTTTGACCCATCCTTTCTAGTTCCCAGGGCACGACTTCAGTCTCGGCCCCCATTAACCTTAGGCTGACTGCCATCCCTTCCTAACAGGTTTCCTCCCTCCAGTCCCTCTGCTCCAGCTGATCTTATGCACTGTTGCCATAGTTACCTTTCCAAATCGCAGCCATCCATAATTATGCTCCAAAACTATCAGTGGGTCCCCCATGCTTACAGAATAAAGCCCAAACTCTTATCACCTGGCATTCACGGACCACTGTAATCTGGTCCCTACCAACTTTTCCAGACTTATGTCACTATCACGTTTATTACTCCTGTTCGTTAGTAAAACAGATGAGTTACCTACCAGTTTTGCTTTTCCCAGCTCTATGCCTTTATCAACACTGTTCTCTCCGCCTAAAATGCTTCCTTCCCCATCCTTTTACCCTCCTTCTACAACTTCTGCATCGTTTCAATTGAATTAAGCTTATAAAACCAATACCTTGCATTGGCACTTTTGTGTTTCCATTTCCCATCCACTGAACCTCACCTCCATAAAGCCCACTCTTCTCTGTGCATTTATGGCACTTTACAAAGTGGATGAGCAGAATGGTCTTTCATACACCTGCCTGCTCGTATATCACATACAGTGTGGTAGAGGCTGTTAATTGTCCCCCACTATCTTTCCCCTCCATCTATATTAATAGAAACTCTACTTTCTGGTCATTAGAATAATAACTACATTTCCCAGCCTCCCTTGCAGCTCAGTAGAACCATACCAGTCAGGTGTGAGCTGAAGAGATGTATGTGCCACTTCCAGACTGTACCTTTAAAGGGTAAGGATGTGCCTGCCCCTGGCCCTTTTGCTTTTCCCGCTGGCTGGAATGGGGACATGGTGGTCTGAGCCATCTTGGGTCATACAGAACAAGCGCAACACTCTAGGGATGAAATAAGGACCCTGACACAGCCCTGGATGGCTAACGCCCAGACGATTACACGAGAGAAAAATCAACCTCCATCTCATGTAAGATACTATTATTTGGGTCTATTAAAGACCCAAATATTTGGGTCTGCCAAACCTAAAACAGACATGCCTAAAAAGCCTTTCCTAGGCCAAAAATGTCAATTTTCAGTTGCTAACAAATGTTTCAAGCGTGGCCTGGTGGTGTTGTCTGCCAAGGGCCAGCTCCGTTTCAGCATCGTGGTTGTCTCTGTACAGTAACACTTGTACGTGCAAAAATCAGAATACTTGGTTCTGTTTTACAGCACAGAGATGAGTGGAAAGTGGAAAAATGCAAGTGCTGCTGCTAGTGTTACACTGAGAAGTAGAGTCTCATCCCTGGATGAACAAGACAAGGTTAGTCACCATAATTCCTCAAATGTTCTCTGGACTTATGCAAGCAGACCATGGGTTTAATTGTGGCAAAAAGAAGAAAATGAAAGACAAATGCTCAAAGTTCAACAGGTGAGGTGTAATTCAGAATTTCACATATATACTTATAGTAATAGAACCCACCTACTCCATGTAAAACTCCTGTACTTTGTAAATTATGTATGAAAGTAGGATGTTGCCTGGACTCCCTTAACTGAGTTTCTCACCATCTTGCCTGTGTTACATGCACTTGTATGTATGTCTCATTGCCTCTTCTATTAGGCTGTACCACATGAATTTGTCACTATGTGACATTTTGTGTCTTCCAAAAATCAGCAATTTCATGTTGCACTCTAACAGATTGAAAACTCTTGGGTTTGGGACTCATTTTAGTTACCTTTGTCTCTCGCAATGCCTTATAATGGGAGAATATCAATAAGAAATTGCGGGATTAACTTTTACAGATCTTCTACTTGAAAGCCTGCTAGTTCCATAAGACAACGCTATCCTACATACCTTCCATCCTTTTAAGTGCTTAAAAAAAATCACCTCTCCCTCCTTTGTTCCCCTCTGCCTTCCCTCCCCCATCCTCCCCTGGTAACTTTTACTTCTGGTAATTAACATTTACTACTCCCTAAAATTGGGTGTGCCCAAGCCTTGGGTCCCGGGTTTAGCTCTCTGTCCTTCTCTTTCTCTTCCCTGAGTTCATATAGTTTCATATCTTCCATAGTCACTTTTTTTTTTTGCGGTACGCAGGCCTCTTACTGCTGTAGCCTCTCCCGTTGCGGAGCACAGGCTCCGGACGCGCAGGCTCAGCGGCCATGGCTCACAGGCCCAGCCGCTCCGTGGCATGTGGGATCTTCCCAGACCGGGGCACGAACCCGCGTCCTCTGCATCAGCAGGCGGACTCTCAACCACTGCGCCACCAGGGAAGCCCCCATAGTCACTTTTTACCTCACCTCTTACCTCAATAGTACAGCATCTCCACTGGACAGCCCTCCCACTGCCCCAAACCCAACATGCCCAGAGCAGGCTCACCATTCAAACCAGGTCTTCCCTCAACAGCCCCACTTCTATCATAATGCCCCAGTTCTTCCAGGACACCAGGCTAGAGACACTGGGTCACCTCTGACCATTACAGTTCTTTACCCAATCAGTTACCCAGTCCTCTTCAGTTTCTTGAATACTTCTTGAATATATGCCTTCCTCTCTATTCTTTTTTGCTCTCACATCGTACATGGATTATCCCCCCAAAACCTCTATCTTGGCCTTCTCTGGCATAAAAATTCATTCTTCTACCATCTTTCCTCATGTCTCCTTCCCCACACAAGAACCCAGAGGGCTCTCTACCATGCTGCCACATCAAATTTGAACTACCCTGCTTGTCTGTCAAAGAACCGTTATTTGGTGTCTACTTATCTAAACCCTATTTTCCACTGCTTTGGGAAATACCTGTGTTCTCATAATATTTTGCTCATACCTCTGTTAAAGTCTTTTTTACATTATATTGTTTACACGTCTCTTTTCCCTGTTAGCCAAGATTCCAGAGCTTATCTCAGTCTCTGAAGGAATCAGCCCAGAACACAGTACCCAGTAGGCATTTAAAAGGGGTCTGTTGAATAAGTATCAATAGATTGCTGCTCAGGATAAGATCCGACAAGAAACTATTAAAGTAACCTAGCCATAAGGTGACAGCAAAGGAGTGGCAAAGGCTCCTCTATGAGTGCTTGTAGCCCTTTGTTCTTTTGTTCCGCAACACTTACCTCAACTCATCTAACTGCGTGATGTGTTCAGTGCCTGTTTCCTCATTCTATTATGTGGAAGACGGTGCTTGTTCATTGTTATATCCCGGGGTACAATGTCTGGTCTGAAGAAGTTCAAGGAATGCACAATGGACATTTGTTGAATGAATGCATACGAACCTCCTGTAATAAAGCTGGATCCCTCACTAGCCCCTTTACCCCTCGCCACCAAACACTCCTGCTTCCTCTCTCTTGCACATGCTATTCTCTCCTACACAAATCTACCTTTAAGGACTAACCTAAATCCCACTTGCTTCATGAAAATGCTCCTGACTACTCCACATCCTTTATCTGTCTCTGATGATTTATCACTGACCTCTTATCACATCTATATTCTACATAAAACCAATGGTCTCTTAATGAGACCATTATTGCTTTATCCTCTAATTGCTTCCTATATTAAAAATCTTTTCTCCCCAACCAGATATGGCTCCCTACGGATACACACAATAAACCTGTCTTGTATCTTCCAATACCTGTACAACACAGACCACATAGCTGGCTCTCAAGAAATACTCACTTGTCGTCTGGGAAAAATGAAGTCAGGTACCAACTTTATCAGAAGGGAAATCAATTCTCCCAGTCTTGGAGAAAACACCCTATTTCTTGTATGTGACCTTAGAGCAGTTCAGCACATCTGTACCTTAATTTGTAGTAAATGTGTCCTTAAGCTGAGAATATAATATAGTACTAAAAATCAAATGCTATTTTAAAGTTAGGAGGAGTTTATCAAGAGAATAAATCCAACTTTGAATCATTTTTCTAAAGCAAACAATTCCCCCACTGATCTTCATTTATCATATACTAAAATAACATTTTAGTCTCTCAGGATTGCTTATCATAAAGAGAACAGGACTTGCAAAAGATAAGAGACTCGGAGGACAAAACATCTGGAGGAAATTCTCTTTCTGGCTTCTATTGAAAGTGTCATATGTTCTCTTTATTTATTCATTGCTCAGAGCTGGCTTGTAAAGGATAAATTGTGTCCCAAATTATTAGGGCGATAAACAAAAATAGAAAACAGGGAAATAAGATACACTTGGCACTAATTCTTAAATTCACTCATTCATTTACTCATCCAATAATATTTAGTGAGCATCTATTATATATTACACTAGGCACTGTGGGAGACTGAAAAACGAATCAGAAAAGCTTAGACAGTCCACTGAGGGAAGATAATATAAGGCAGATAGTTCTGAATGTCCTAATAAAAGAACAAAAAAAAAAAGAACTGCTGTAAGAATTTAGAAGAGGGAGAACATTCTTCCTCCTGGGAGAATCTGGAAAGTTTCTTAAAACAGGTTGCATCTGCATTCAGTCTTAAAACATGGGTATGGCTTCAACTTGCAGAGACGTGAAGAATGGGCACAAAAGTTCGTATACAGGATAAGCAAAGGCCCAGTGGAGTTAGTGTTCTGTTTGGCTGCAGTATTGCAGAACAGAAACAGGAAATAAGGTTGGAAAGTTGGTCGGGCCAGATGTAGAGGGGCTTGAAGACCAAGCCAAGGAGTGTACACCTTTGTGAACAGAGCAACACTTCTCAACAGCAACCTGGGGATCTTGTTACAGCAGACTGGGAGTGGGACCTGAGATTCTGCATCTCCAAAACCCCGGCGGTGCTGATCTTGGGAGACCACATCTTCAGTATCAAGAACACAGACATCGGGGGGCCATTGCACAGAGAGACTGCCTGATCCCCAGGGTGTTCCAGGAAGACTAAATCTGATAATAATGGATCAGGCAGATTGGAATGGGGAGAAGCTGAAGACTGTTGTCCGCAACGCTGGTCTTTCGTTAGAATCATCTGGGAAGCTTCTACACCACACTGTTACCCAGGCCTTACTCCCGAGATTCTGGTTTAATTGATCTGGAGTGGGGCCCAGATTTCAGTATTTTTAAAAAGTTCTCCAGGGAATTCTAATGTGTGGCCAGGATTGAGAACCTCTGCTAAAGATGATACAGTAAGTATTGCAATCACTCAGGCAAAGATGATGATGATCTAAACTAGTGCAATGGCAGTGAGAACAAAGTGAAGGGGCCAGTTGTATAAAATACTGTAAATGTAGAAGGAATAGGCTTTAGCAACTGTCTGCACAGCGACTTAGATTTATGGCTACAACATTCATTTCTACCAGTTAAAGACAGTTTGGTGAAATGGTTAAGAACACAGACTCTGGAGCCAGATTGCCTGGGTTTGGATTTCAGCTCTGCTATCTGCTATTTATTTATTAGGGGTGTGTGTGTGTGAGAGAGAGAGAGAGAGAGAGAGACCTTGAGCAAGTTCCTTAATCACTTTATGACTCAGTTTCCTCATCTGTATGTTGGGGATATAACAATAACTAACATATGGAGTTGTGAAGATTAAGTGAATTAACAAATATGTAAAAGCCCTTAGAACCATGCTTGGCATATAGGAAAAGCTTTAAAGGCGTTTGCTGTTATTATAAGCGTGGTTCATCATCTATTCTGATCTCTCCAAGACATCGAACTGAATGTAAGACTGATCTGGAAAAGGAGAAGTCCTTGAGGGCTCTCAACCCTCAGCCAATTTGAAATCACTACGTCACCTGCTTCATAAATACAATTCGATGGAGGTGGCACACCCTGCCTCCCTCCATCCCGGACCCCATTCTCAAGGTCTCTAAAAATAACAGCCACAGCATCCCTACTTGAACTGCTGGTCCTTTGTGCTTCGCGTCTTGGCCAGGAAGCGCTCTGCCAGCTTCTCCAGGTTGCGGGAGTAGTCCATCTCGATCTCAGCCTTCTTCCGGAAGAAGTCCTGGAGGTCCTGCAACAGCTGCACTCGGAGCTCACACTGCTGGTCCAGGCATTTCATCTGCTCTGTGAGCTGAGCACGGATCTCTGCAAAGAAAGCGAGGTGAGGCAGTCAGACAGAGATCCCTGGAAAAAACCATAACACCAACATTTACCCCTTCCATTTAGTTGTTCCCTGTGCTATGGGGAACTTAAAGGCTTTAATTTTTTAAATGTGATATGAGGCACCACCAAAACTCACCAACTCTTTTCAGACCCTTAAAGAACACTGAAACCAGGGATCTGCTAAATCATTTAAAAGGAACTGCTTATCAGACATAATAATACTCAGAGCTACCCCTTAATGAGCAATTTATTGTGCTTCCAGCAGTGTCAGAATGTAGGCTCCCTTCTGGCAGGGAGCCAAATGAATTATCTCCCAACCATCCTATTAGGTTAGTACTACTTTCATCCCTATTTTAAAGAAGAGAAAACTGACTCTTAAAAAGAAGTCAAGCTATTAGGTGGTGGAGCCGGGATTCAAACCCAAACAGCTTCACTTCAGAGCCCAAAGTCCTACTTTTTATACTTTCTCCCATTATTTCAAACTGTTTTTCCACATCTTCATGAAGTAGGGGGAGAGGTCAGGATATTTTAGTGGAGATAGAAAGGGCTCTGCCCAAGTGCAAATAGTGGCAGTCAAGAATGAAATGAGCACCCAGACCTCTAGGCATGCAAACCATTAAATGTCAATCCGATTCCATAGTTTCCAATACCACTGAATGTAATCAATCTTCAAGAAGCTGATATTTTCACCAACAAATATCACTCATATCTCTGATGCTCCATCCTCACGGATGCTCAGAGCCTCTGCTGTGTCAAAGCTAGAAATATTTCTGGTTAAGCTCTCGCTTGGCAGCTTTCTGGCTGGCCAGAATGCTCGTACAGGGTTAGCAAACACCCTCTCTGGAACTGCAGCAATGGCAGCTCCAGATACAACCAGATCTGCCTCAGATGCAATACTGCATTCGTTACTGACAAGAGACCTGGCACCCGCAGGAAGCAGCTTGCCAAAGCCAGACTGCAAGGCCTGCAGTGCGTATCCTGCTGAAGTTATGTCCCAATCCCCATCAGAGTCACAGTGGATTCACTTCTTTCATCCCTTTCTTCCCCACACCCCCACAAGCCTGCTCAGCTCCAATAGCTTAGGATGTGACAGTAACTCCAATCCCAGGGAAAAAGAGCACCTGTATTATTACACCTTTCCTCTGCATGCTCTAAATTCATTCCCCAACAGTAGAGTTGTAACAGTGCTTTCAGTCTATGCTCTGTAATGCATAGGGTGGGGGTGTGGAATCTAGAGTTTTCATCTGAGCTGCAGATAAATCAGAGGCAAATCCAGGAACGAAGCTATGATGTTGAAAATTCTGCCAACCACTCCTTTTATGAAGCAATGAGGGATGGGCAAATGGTACATTTGGCTTCGCCTTGGAGTAGCTTCGGGCCCATCATCCAACCCCATCTTCATTTTTGTTTGTTTTTACAGATATCAGGATGTACCACAAGTACCTGGTCCTTTATGGGTGATCTCAGGTGATCTGTGAGTGTAGTTCTCACCCTCTTCGGCTCCCTGCCTCCTCCCGTGCCAACCACAAATGCCAACCAGGCCTGCAGTAACCTCACCTGAACTGAAACTGAGCACCGGAGGATTGTTTCAAGCAGACAGAAGGCTGCGCAGAAAAGCCGCCTACCTCATCAAAGCTCTCTTGTTCTGTGTTTTTTTGGAGTCTGATTACAGGGGTGTTGGGGGGGAAGATCTGTAGAGGGCATGCCAGGCATCTGGTTCCTGCCAGGGATTTCTGGGCCTCTTAAAGGCAACAGCCCTTGCTGAGACTATTCCTCGAGGCATCTGTCCTCTTTCTATCTTTGAGAGATAGAAGTAGTAGCTGGTAGTAGTAGCCACTGGGTAGGCAGACTGTGGGTGGAGAGGACATTCACAATGCTCATTGATATTACTTACAACTTGTCCATTAAATAAGAATCAGGGGGCTTCCCTGGTGGCACAGTGGTTGAGAGTCCGCCTGCCGATGCAGGGGACACGGGTCCGTGCCCCGGTCCGGGAAGATCCCACGTGCCGCGGAGCAGCTAGGCCTGTGAGCCATGGACGCTGAGCCTGCGCGTCCGGAGCCTGTGCTCCATAACGGGAGAGGCCACAGCACTGAGAGGCCCGCATACCAAAAAAAAAAAAAAAAAGAAGAAGAATCAGGGCATCTTAGGGTGAAAAGGCTTTCCAGGTACCCAGTCAGTAACAGATGTGCAAGAGGATGTGGATAGCAAGGGGCTGTCAGCCCTCTCTGAGTCACTTGTAATTCATTTAAGATTTTGCCTCAATAAACTCTCTAACTAGTGGAGCAGAAAGGGAGCACAGGAGGATGGATGATGCCCACCTTCGCCATAAAAAGAGGAGGCTAAGCAAATTCCCACAATACCCATAAGTTTCCAGAGGTAGACCGCTCCAGGGTTGTCCTGTCTGAAGAAAAAGCACTTCATAGGAGGCCTTTAAGATACGTGAATTAATCTAAGAAGCCCCAACGTGCATCCAGCCAGCATGGAATTCCACCCTGACCTCCTTAGGTGTCTCAACAAATGGGCAGCATTACCCAAAGTGCACCCCAACCTCAGGCATCCCCTCCAGGCCCCTGAAGGAAAGGGAGCACGTGCTTACTGAACACCTTTATACACATCACCTTATTTAACCTTTATTACTAGGCCATAATTGGTATCCCCAATTGTCTGATTGCACAGATGAGAAAACTGAAGTATGACAAGTAATTTACCAAAGGCTCACACAATTAGGTGCAAGTGGGGTTGAAGCCAAATGAAGATTTGCCTTGATTTGTCAAAGAGGTTGTCAGTGGGGCAGGGAAACAAGAGAAACGAACAAGAGTCTGGGGTCTCTGAGGTATTTCTGGGGGAATCACAGTTTCTCTCGCTCCAAACCCCGTAATGTCCCTTTCCCCACCTTGCAGATGAGGTGGTGACTCAGGCCCCCAGAGTCAAGTTTGAAGTAGCCCGGTGACTCACTAACTAGCCCATGTTTCGACTAGTCCACAACTGGGCTGGATCCCTTCCTGCTTTCTAGATCTCCTCTACAGGGCAGCTTTGAAGGAAGTGAGAGTGCGATATCCCCACCCCAATCCAGGAAAAGGAGAGTCTCTGCTAAGAGATACCACCTGCCACTGTGGTTAATTAGTGATGCAACTCCACTGAGCATCTCCCCTCCCCCACCCCTCCCCATGGAAGGAGATGCCGCCCTGGCTCCCACCCTCAGAGCCTCTGCACAGGCACTTAAGGGAGACTCCAACTACCCCCATCTCCAGGCCTGCAGCTCCAAGACAGAATGGCTGCTCTGTCCAGGGCAAAATGTGCTCTGTCCAGGCTTTTGCTGCTGCTGCTTTTGCTGCAAAGACAAACAATGGTCCCCAAGAAGGCAGCTGTGCCAGCCCCAGTCCTCTGTCCATGCATATGAGGGGCAGGAAACAATAGGCCACTGAACGCCAGCACGCCTGGGCCATGTGCCCAGGCTGGAGGCCCCTCTGTACCCTGGCCGACCAATAAACTACAAGGGCAGAAAGAAGAAAGGGGCAATTTATAAAAACATGGAGGAATTCCTCACAGTTCCATCCACACAGTTCCATCGTGTGCTTAGGCCAGAATGCACGTGCACACGTGTATACACGCAAAGACACACAATCATACCACCCACAGTGCTTCACCACATCAACCCAAGAAGCCTTTGCAAATTCAGTTTATAGTTGGATGAGAGTTCCTGGGAGCTGGGGATGATGGGATCTTTGTAGGTTCTGTCCCTAGAACTACACTGAAGAAGTCAAGTTCTCACATTCTACATGCAGCTATATCTCAGGGCTATAAATGTATTTCATGGCCATCCAGAAAGCCAAAGTACAAAGGTCACCATGAACGACCTGGAGTGATACATGCCAAAAATGACCTCCCCTGGGCACCTCACACAGCCCATTTATTCAGCAAATCTTTACTGTGCCCCTACTGTATAACAGACCCTGTGCTAGGTGATGGCAACAGAGGACAAAACAGGCCCAAGCCCTGCCCTAATGAAGCATGGCTTGACAAGAAGAGGAAGGAAAAGAAAGCAAAGACAGTCTCATTACTTTCGCTTCAAATACTGTTTATTATAGATAGCCATGGTATTAAGCCCCCACCTAAAGACCAAAGATTTAAAAATCATCAGTAGCAGGCAAAAGATATTATAGGCAACAAGCCTAAGAACATTTCAATGTCCTCTGGCTCTTTTTCTATTATGTTTTATAAAAATGACACTTGAATACAAACTGCAGCTTCCCTTGCAAAAGGGGCCAAAGTTCTAGAACAAGTTTCTTGAAAATCAGAGTTGACCTTTGGTTAGCATTTCATTCAAAGATTCAAGTCAAAATGTAACTCCACTGTCCTGGAACTAGACCGTGACGACGGTTGCACAATCTTGTGAATATACGAAAACAAAAAACCCACTGAACTGTACACTTCAAAGGGGCAAATTTTATGGTGTGTGAATTATATCCCATTACAAAGATTGAACCCCACCAAAACAGCATGTCCTGCTGAGTGCCATCCTGCCAACTAAGGGGAAAATGGTCCAGCAAACAGGCACCAAAAGGAGGAAGGAATTCTTGGTTTCCATTTCTCCACTTGTATGGGCTGAATTTCAGTTCTGCATTGAATTTTTTTTTTTTTTTTTTTTTTTTTTTGCAGTAGGCGGGCCTCTCACTGTTGTGGCCTCTCCCGTTGCGGAGCACAGGCTCCAGACGCGCAGGCCCAGCATCCATGGCTCACGGGCCTAGCCGCTCCGCGGCATGTGGGATCTTCCCGGACCCGGGCACGAACCCGTGTCCCCTACATCGGCAGGCGGACTCTCAACCACTGCGCCACCAGGGAAGTCCTGCATTGAATATTCTTAAAGCAAATCTTAGAAGCTGTCCCTCAGGACAGGAGGCTTGTCCAGGACATTGAACTCCACTGGCAGATCACCATTCCATCATTTCTGAAGGGTGTCAGATCAAAACCTGGCAAGGAATGTTTTTCTGTATGAGTTCAAATGCAGGCTCAGCACACACATCCAGAAGAGCTCTCCGCAGGATATGCTGACTCCTTGTCCATGCTTGGCCATAGCTGAGATCCTAACTACACCTGTCCTGGGGTTAGAAGGAGGCTCATTTCCTTTTTAGAAAGAAGCTGAAGGGTCACAAAACGGATGAAATTCAAAGAAAAGCTAGACCTAATAGGATACTGATCATTTAACAAAAAAAGGGCCCTGCCACAGCGACAATCATGGAGACTCTAAAATTATATAACACCTGCCAATGCAGGTGACACAGTCCTCTAGAAACTGTCCTCACTTCAGAGAACACCCAGGAAATTCATCAGTCAGCAGAGTACTGGGGGATTCTGTTCAGCTCACTGCTTCCAATCCAAAGATATTAACCCCTTTCTTTCCCTCTTTCAAAATTCATCTCCTTTTTTAGGAATTCTGTCTGATTAAGTCACATGGAACCCCCTCCTATGAATCCCTTACCTCTGAGGAGAAAATGGGGGTCGGGGGGAGGCCGGGAGAAAGATGTAATCCTTCAGGAGATCAACACAGGCACGTCCTTCCCTTCTCCTTGACGTGCTGGCACCTAGGGGACAAGAGCTGCTACTCCCACAGGTTGTGCTCAGAGCCCGTTGAGCATGAGGTCAGCCTGGGTTCCCCACTGGGAACCAGGCCTGATGCCGGTCTTTTTCCACAAATCTGCGTCTCCTGCTTTTTAGCCTTTCACAAACACATGATGTCACCTCAGCCATCTCAGGAATATGAATTCCTAGTACCTTTCCAGCAAGTGTTATATAAGAAGACAATTGAGGCTTTCACCAGGCTTTACCCTCCATATCTCTTACCAAGACCTCTTATCACAACGGTCATCAGCTCCTCTCAGAACTATTCCCTGGGAAACAGAATGCTGGAATACCTTGCCAAGTCTCACTCTTTACCTGCAGGTTTGCCTTTCTACAAACTCAGTAATGGGAAGGCCTTTAAATTTTTTCTTGGACAACCGAACCAGAGCCCAGAGAAGGGGAAGGAATTTCTGGAGATCACACAGCTATTAAGCTTCAGATCTAGGCCTGGAACCCGGGTCACTGGGTTCCTAAGCCAAAGTTCTTTCTTACTTACTCTTGTCACAAATATTTATTTGAGCACCTTCCAGGTGCTCTCAGAGTACAAAGACAAAGTCCTCTGTCAATGTTAGCAGAGCAGTCAGGAAGAGACAAGTAAAAAACCTACAACAAACACAGTGAAACAATAATATAAATAAATGAGGTATGCACACAGTGTAGTGACAGCAGAGAGAAGGAAGACACGTATCACCCTCAATCAACTTCCTATACCACATCTTTCAGTGACTGACATTATTACTTATCTCAGTAGTCAGTATGCCAATAAAAGCCATCAAGCTACTCTTAGCAAACTAGAAAACAGCAAATATTCTTCCTCAAAGAGTGTGATCGATGGCCTTTTTCCTCGTTACTTTACCCTATTGAATATAGCATAGAAACAAACATGAGTTAATCCAAACAATCAATCAACAAATAGCTACTAAGCTTCCAGAATATGTGGATGTGACATACTTATTGTTTTCCCTTCCTTGCATCCATATCCTCCCCAACTCAGCGCTTTTGACAAAGCTGATTCCACCTCCGGCCTCTCCAAAGATGGTTGATGTTACCTCCAGGCCCTGTTTAGGAGCTACAAGACCTGGGGACAATGTCAGTCTGGGACAGTGCTACCATCTTGCCACCACGAGTGGAATGGAGCCAACCTAGAGGAAGCAGAGCTGAGGTATGGGAAAAGGCAACTTGAGCCCCTGAATCAATCATGGCCAGATGCCAGCCCTATCCATGCCCCTTTCCAGCACACAAGCCAACTCATTCCATTTTTGCTTAAAATAGTTTGCATTGGGGTTTTGGTCTCTTGCAAACAAAGGATTCCTAGTGGACTAAGTAGGGAATTCTCAAGTATTCAGAAGCATGAAGGTCCCTGTCCTCAAGGAACTTACAATCTAATTGTAAAAACATGATCAAAATATATAATGCATTTTCAAAAAATATATAATTATTTACATATTACATAATTATGCAAGATATATAATTAAATATATAAATCTTTATTATAGTATACTGGAAGAATGAAACTGAGAAGAAATATTACAAGTAAAAGTCTTAAGGACTCAAAGCAGTGGGGACTAACATTGCTAAAATAAGGCTTCTTGAGAAAGACTAAACTTGAGAGGGAGAAATTGTTTGGCTCACAACATACTCCTAGACACAAAACAATACCTGGCATATAGTAGGGCTTGAAATTTGTGGAAGGAAGGAGAGGATAAAGAGAGAAAATGGGAGGAAAGAGACGTCTGAACTAGTATTCTGAGGATGGGTAAAATTTCAATAAATGGAAGGGTGAGGGGACAATCTTCCAGAAGAAGGGAAAACATAAGCGGAGAGATGGGAATGTTTGAGCGTGGCCTCTTTATGAGATAGTGAGGAGGCTGGCCTCACCAGAACAAAAGGCAACGTAAGGGTAGGTCAGAGATAAGGGTGCACAGAGAGGAGCAGCTCCAAAGGCTAACAGGGTAGTTTGAATTTCAAGATGCCAGAAATGGAGCTGGTGAAAGTTTGTGTCATGATGGGAACAGAGCTGAAGGAAGATCAGAGTGGAGGACGTCTGTTGGATGGGTTCCTAGGCCTTCTAAATTAAGAGACGGAGTGAGCGTTAATGAGCAATCCAGGCTGAAATAGTACAGAGGTCAAAAAGAATAGGAGAATTCCATGAGTGGAAAATCCCCACACATACTAACACTAATCACTAGTAATAATACATACTTTAGAGCCACTGATCCTAAAGCTAGTGAGTCCAAGCTATCCCCTCCTATACAGTGGTGAGCAAACTGGACATGTAAGAGAGATCGTTGGGTTCAAAGGTAAGATAGTTACCTTGGTGGGAGGAAGGAGGGGTGGTGGCAACTGGAGTGCTAGCCTCTCCGGCTTTCCTTTTACTATAGTTCTTTGTGTCGAACTTTAAGTTTGGCCATCTTCAAAACTGTCTGCCCTGTGCAGTAGATTTCCCCAAAGTTATGAAAGAAAGAACCTTTCCTCCCCTCGCATTAACTCCACACTACCTAAGAACAATGCATGCAGCTTTGGAGACAAAGAGAAACCAGCCAGGGGGAAGGAGAAGGAGAAAAATGGCCTTAAGAGTTTCCGAAGGACGTCCATTTATTAACTGTTGAGTCCCCAAGTGAAGACACAGAAAGCAGCCTCATAAAGCCCATGAGACGGGAGGGTGTGAAGGGGAATATCTCAATGAACTTTAATCATCAGGACTGCTCTTGGCAGGCCGCCTTGGTTCTTTTAAGTGACTCAATAGAAAGTCAAAGACAAAAGGCTCCCAAATGAACAAGCTGCCACATCGAATGCCAAAGTAGTAATTTTACCTCCTAGGCCTTGCCTGAGATGTTTAAGAAACAGAATTCCTGAGGTCCAAAGTCTAGAATTAACTTGTACTACAAACTAAAGATTTGGAATGAGATGACCAACAGCTCCTCTGGGAAATGTTACCTAGTCTGATGCCCCTGATTGATTGCTAGAGACAAAGTGGAAGTGAATTCCCAAGGACCATGATAACCAACCAACAAATCTAGCATATATTCGTCTCATACCATCTCTGTGCAAAGATCTGAGTGACAAATCATTGGAACACACAAGAAAATATAAGACATTGTCTTGCTTTCAAGGAGCTTATAATCCAATTGGGAAAAAAAAGGAGACTAAATGCAAAAGCATTCAACTGTATAGGATTGTGTGTGCTAAGTGCCAAAATAATGGTCCCAGATTATGTTCAGAGAGGAGATCAGTATAAACCAGGATCAGCCTGAGTTGGTCTTCAGGCCTGAAACTGGGGAGGATTTAAAGAGGTGTAAGGGTTATAGAGGAAGGAGTGCTGTGATTACTAGGGCAAAGGTGAGGAGGCAGAAATGGGCAGATCAAGCCCAGGAGCCTGTGTGAGTACAGCGCAGTGATTTGAAGGTTTATTCAGAAGAGCATGGAGAGAAAGGGGGGGGGGTGGAAAAGCAAGAAAGAGTGCACATGCTCGATGAGCAGATCAGATACACTGTTCCAAAGGGATCTGTAAACTGTGGACAAAGCAAGGTAAGGGTCTTGAAAAGCAGAAGGACAGCACAAGAAGGGTCAAAAACCCAAGGACTTCCCTGAACTCAACTCCTGAAAAGACTAAGTGTCAACTTCAACATGTCCACTATAGTAATGGACAACGGTAAACTGTATGCTGCTCTAAGGCTCCAGCGCAACTGAATGGAAAACAAACCAGATCAGTCCTAAAATCCAGACCCTAAATTCCTAGAGAGCTGGCTCTGGAGGACTTACTTCATTTTGTGTAGGACCCAGCTTGGCCTACAGTATTGGCACATCATTTCAGATTTACTTCCACCAGCATGGACCAAGCCCCTATTAGTTGTTGGGAAAAGGGACAAAGATGACTACAGAAGACCAGGAGATTCACTCGGCCTTTGAAGTGCCTGTAGAGCTTCCTATTGGAAAATGCAGTTTTGTTCTCCAGTCTAGAGTTCTCAGGAGAGGTCAAGTCTGGAGGGAGACATTTGCGAGCCATCAGCAAGTAGATGGGAGTATGAAGTTAACCATGAAAGCGAGTGCAGCTGCCCATAGAAAGCATGCAGAATGAAAGAGAAGTAGGCCTAAGCCTGGGGACACCCTCATTTAGGTGGAAAGCAAAAGAAGAGGAGATAGGAAACTAGAGTGAGAATGGAAAGAGATGTATTAAGGTTTCAATAACTGCAAATCACTTAAAGAAGACAGCAGGACAAAGAGTTTATTAACTTGAGCGATCATTATTGACAGCCTGCTATGCATCACCCAAGATGAACACAACCACCTTACTGACAGGCTGGGTCAGCCTGTACTCCTCCAGTTGCTATGACTGTTCCAGTCCTTCATGCTGGTGGGCCGCCCTGACAACCCCTTGCCTTGTACCTGTGCTACACGCCTCTCAATTCCCACCCCAGGGTTTCCCTGTCGCCACTGTGGCATGGGATTTGGAGGGGCCTGCTCAGCCACCAGCCAGGCCATGAAGAAGCACAGGGGAATTGAAGCTCTAGGACATCAACCCCTGAGTAAGAGGGGATGGGGGATGGCAAATGAAATCTTCTCCCTCCTTTCCCCAGTGGACCATTCAGAGATGTAGTAGCTTCACATATTTTCTCTGAAGATGTCCCACAAGACCAAATGATCAGCCTGTCATGAAGCTGTGGCCAGCCTCTAAGCAGTCCCTTATATTTGTTCTCCCTCCCTCCCTCCCTTTCTCACTTCCCTTTTCTCCTCATTCCTGCTTCCCTGTGATGGCTCTCACAAATAAAGTGTAAGTGTTTGCCTCTAGAGCTCTAATTCTAGGGAACCCAGACTAAGACAATTACCATGGGCCAGGCACTGTTCTAGATGCTGGATAGATCATCTTTTCTTTGATGAAACTTATTCCCCAATGAAAGTATCTGCTTAGCAGAGTGTTGAGAATAGCTAACTAATAGTTATTTTTCAAGGACTCACCATATTTGTGAAGTGATTGGTTGGTTCTAAGAACTCATTTAGTTGACTACAGTTTGTTTTCTATGAACAGGTAAAGTGTCTCTACAAAAGTTATGGGTAGGTATACAATCAACAGTGATCACAGATGCCATTTATTAAATACTTTCTATGTGACTCATAGAAAGTTGAGTCACCATTTAAGTGTAAAGGTATGTTATCTCATTTAATCCTCAAAACATCCCAGTGGGATAAGTTTGCAATAAAGCAGAATGGTTAAGAGCCCAGACATTGCATTCAGAAAGACCTGGCTTTAATTCTAGCTCTGCCACATGCTAGTTGTGTATCCTTGAATAAGATACTTAATCTCTCTAAGTCTGTTTCATTATCTATAAAATACAGTTTGTAACAGCAGCCACACCAGTGGATTGTTGTAAAGCATAGAAGAGATAACATAGATAAAATAGGTAAAGTGTTTACTATATGCCGGGTACCTAGTAAGATTCTATTAAAAGTCAATCATGATTCCACCCACTTCACAGATAGGGACCACTGAGGTTCAGAGAGATTAGTTAATTGCCTGAAGTCACCAAGACAGTTTCAGATCACAACAGGATCTGAACCTAGACGTGTTCAATTCTAAAACAGGGCTCTTACTCACTCTCCTATATTTTTTTTAATGAAACTGAGATATGGACTCATTTAGTTGCCTTTCATACTGGAATCCTATAGTTCTAGCTGGCAATATTGATTGGGATCCCTGAATTTCTTCAGCTTATCACACAAAAGTCCTCATTCTTACTGCCTTAACTTTGAGTATTTAAGTATTTGTGTTGCGGTGGAGTGGGAAAACACCTTTATATCATTTCTTCTTGAAGGAAATAGTAGCAAAAAGTCCATGCCCACCTAGAGATGCTATCAACTGGAGAGGCAGCAGAGCAGAATCTGAGTTACCATTCAACTTTCTCTGAGCCTCCTTGGCACAAAGAAAGTATTTAGTAAGTGGCATCTACGATCACTATTGATTGTATATGACGTGCCTGCCTATAACTGGAAAACAGAGTGTTTGGGCTCAAAATGCCAGCTCCATCACTTACTAGCTGTGTGACCCTGGACAAATTACTTAACTTCTCTGTGCCTCAATGTCTCTATGTGTCAAAGTTCATTAATAATAGTACCTACCTTTAGAGTTTTTGAGTTAACATTTGTAAGGTAATTAGAATAGTTCCTGGTACATTGAAAATACCATATATGCTTTGGTTAAATACATAAATCTTTAATCCTTTAATCCTTTAACTTTCTAGACAAGAAGGTATAGGAAGTGATAGGAATTGAATAGAATAAATTAGTGGCTTCCTAACTCTTACAAGCCAACATACACACACAGGAAACACAATTTCATGAAACAATACATATTCCATAAAGTCTGTTTTTTTACATTTTAAATGCTTGTTGTGGCCCACTAATTTGATTTCATGACCTAGTAGAAGGTCTTGACCTGAAGATTAAAAAAGCTATGGAATAAAACACATGGCCACCAAAGGCAGAACTAGAACAGAGTCTTCAAACCACTCAGCTCCTTCTTCATGGTCATTACTAAATCAGAAAGGGCTTAAGTTTCACTTCTTGCTTGAAAAGAAACTGTACATTCCGGGTCTTCCTCCCATTCCTTCCACATTTCACATGAACACTGGAAATTCAGAGAACACCAAGGAACCAGCGGATACTTCCTGTCTATGCAACTCCTGCTACTGTTGCCCAATCCAATGTGTCACCACTGTGTATCAGGGAGAATTCTCCGGCTTGTCCTTTGAGTTTTGTCTTCCTGATTTTGAGGTCCAGCAACTATGATAACCCATCGCACCTTCAGAGCAAAAAAGCTATTGATCTAACACAAAGGCAATGTCATTACATATTTAACAAATGGATTATAAACAGAATAGATGAAACTTATTAATGGTTAAGTTGAAAAAGAAAAGAGTTCTTATCTCCTAGAGATAAATACTGAAATATTCAAGGATGAATAATGTCTGGTATTTGCTTCAAAGTGATGGAGGGGAGTGACGGGGGGTGGGGCGTTGGGGGTGGGGAGTGGATATAAATAAAACAAGACTGGCCATGAACTGAGGATTTTCGAAGCAGGGTGATGGGGATATGGAAGTTGATAACACTATTCTCCCTACTTTTGCGTATGTCTGAATTTTTTCATAATTAAAGGTTTTTAAGAATCCAATTAATAGGGCTTCCCTGGTGGCACAGTGGTTAAGAATCCACCTGCCATTGCAGGGGACACGGGTTCGAGCCCTTGTCCGGGAAGATCCCACATGCCGCGGAGCAACTAAGCCCATGCGCCACAACTACTGAGCCTGGGCTCTAGAGTCCGTGAGCCAAAACTACTGACCCCACGTGCCACAACTACTGAAGCCCGCGTGATTAGAGCCCATGCTCTGCAACAAGAGAAGCCACCGCAATGAGGAGCCTGCGCACTGCAACGAAGAGTAGCCCCCGCTCGCCGCAACTAGAGAAAGCCCACGTGCAGCAATGAAGACACAACACAGCCAAAAATAAAATAAATAAATAAAATAAATTTATTTAAAAAAAAAGAATCCAATTAATGGCATGTTTAAAAAAAAAGACTTAAAAGGACTCATAGTAAAGGCAAAGGAAGATCAACAAAATAGAAAGAATACCCAGAGATATAATACAGAGCAATTAATTTCCTTAAAATGGATGGACTAAATCTGTGGGTAGAAAAGGGATACTACATACCAGGAAATGTACATAAAATAATCAACATCAAGACAGATACTGTTTAAATTTTTGAACTTCAAGGATAAAGAAAGAATTATTTAAGAATCAATGGAGAAAAAGCAAATTGTCTAACAAAGTAGGGAGGCAGAAATCAGGATGGTCTCAGATTTTTCCAGATTGTTCCAGGCAACATTTGAGGCCTGAAGTAAATGAAGCCACATTCTAAAATGATTCTAAGGGAGAGCCACTGTGATCCAAGAATTTATGGCAAGCTGAGTCACCTCAAGTTCAAGTGTGAAAAAGGCTCAGCCATTCGCCAACTTGAAAGATCTCAGCCTAATATAGACCCATGAACCCCTCCTGAGAGACAGAAATCCTGAACCCAGTAGCTCAATCAAAACAAAACCACAGGAACAAAGAAGCAGTAAAAGAAAAGACCCCCAAAACGGGAGAGTTCAGGTCAGAATGTAAATGTTAGGAACACTGCCAAGGTAATAAAGCCAGATAAGCTACAAAAACTGGGAGATGGGAAAGAGAGGTACAAGGAAGGGCAAGAAAATGAATCACCTAATCTTTCCAGGCAAGGGATCAGCCAGTCTTGTCAAAAAGTGAAGATTTAGCTAAAAATGTAGTTTAAAATATCAGCAATGACTTCAGCCTCCTAATGATTTTCACAATCATTTTCTTAACCTTAGAGAGAACTTAAAGGACTACAATCTTTTGTGGAGAAGAAACATTTATCTGAAGTTCACCAGTTTCTTTACTTTCACTTCAGTTTTTTTTTCTTTAGATTCAAGTAAAATTAAATTCAATTGCTTTTATTTTTAAAGCACATATGGCATAATGCCAATCTTATAAAATTATTTCACTCTCTCCAGCCACCATTCTGTTTCCATGCACCGAAAGTGTGCACTGGAAGAGAAAGTCCACATGCCTGGCACCAAATCCACCACCCCCACCTCCCCTCACAGCCCTCCCTGTCTCAGCTCCTAGCCTAGGTTAATCTTTCCACCTGCACACTAGAACCCACACCTTCTTGCTCACTCAAGGCCCTTGCTCCTAAAGTTATACACTCATATTCTGTATCATCCTTTTCCCCTCTCTGCCGGATCATTCCCATAAGCAAACAAACATGTTATATTCCCCCACAAGGAAACAGTCTCCTTGCTCTCCCCCTTCCTCCCCAGCCACTTTTTCATCTTGCCCTCTCTTTACAATAAAACTCAGAATGGTTGTCCATACTCCCAGCCTCAACTTCCTCTCTTCCCTTTTTCTCTTTAGCCCACTGTAATCAGGCTCTTGCTTCTTCCGTTCTCGCGGTGGGCAGTAACGATCTCCATGTTGCCAAACACAGACAATTCTCGAGACCCAGCTTCCTCCACCACCACCAGAATTGGATAGAGGGGATCACCCTCTGGCCCCGGGACAACACCCTCTACTGATATGCCCCTGGACACACATTCTCAGTCTCCTTCACTTGGACCTTCCTCCTCTCTCCCAACCTCCAACTGCTGACACCCCAGGGTTCCATCTAGGGCTTCTTTTCCATCTCTACTTGCTTCCCAGTAGATCTCTTCTGGTTCTGTGCCCGGTAACTGCCAAATCTATATCTCCAGTCTGGACCCCTCCCTGAATTCCTGGCTTCTATAACTGACTTAACATTTCCTCTTGGATGGCTAACAGATACTTAGAACTTAACATGCCCAAACCTGAGTTCTTGATACACACCTGATCCCCATGTTCCCTGTCTTAGTAACGACACCACCTGCCAGGCCAAAAACCTTAAGATTTATTATTGATTCTTCTCTTTCAAACTCCCAATCCAATTTGTGAGCAAATCCTGTTCACTCTACCTTCAAAATTCAACCAGAATTAAACCACTTCTTATCCCCTCTACCATTCCCAACTTAGTCCAACTCAGGATCATTTTGTTCTGAATTACTGTGGTAGCTTCCTAACTGTTCCTGCTGCCACCACCCTCACTCCCCTACAGTCTATTCCCTGCTCATCATCCTCCAACAGCTTCACATTGTAGAAAAAAGCTGCAGGCTTTCTAAAACCTTACATGGCCTAACCCCTGGCTATCTCTCCAGTCTCTCTGTTATGTTCACCTTACTCACTGGTCTCCAGCCACACTGGCCTGTCTGTTCACAGAACATGCCAAGCACACTCCCACCTCAGGGGCTTTGCATATACTTTCCCTCGGCTTGAAGCACACTTCCCCCCAACATTCACAAGGTTAGCTCCCTCACTTCACTCAATTCTTTGCCCAGATGTTGCCTTCTCAGAGCAACCCTGTGGCTACTCCATTTGAAAGAGGCCCTGACTCTCTCTATGCCTTTACCCCATTTTATTTTTCTTTATGACACTTATAAATCTACTTAGTTATGTATTTATCATCTTACCCTCCCACCAGAACATAAGCCTCACGACAGCAGGGACTTGATCCCTGGTGTCATAGTGCCTCACACATAGAAAGCACTCAATGTATACTCATTGAATGAATGAACGTAGAACTCTTTTGGTGCAACAGAAGTTGGAACAATTTATTGCTGACTTCTTTGTACTTTCCAGTTTTGCATATTTTTAATGAGCATTTCCTATTTTATAAGGAAGCGACAGCTATTCCTTTAAAAATTAAAACAGAAAACCAATCAAAAATCAAAGGAGAGATGTATTATCTAATCAGCTCTGCTATATTTTGACAAGTGTTTTTGCCCCATTATTTATGATAGCCACAAAAGAGTTCACAGTGTAATGCCTACAGGGCATTTTTCATAATTGATGAAACTTTTTAGGAGGAAACTTTACTGGAACAAAAGTTTTAATTGCCCAGGGCTGACCAAAGAGTGCAAAGACAAGCCTCCCAAGTGAGAATGAAAATTGGTAAGGTTTTCCTAAATATCACTTCCCACTATAATATTTTTTCAATATTGCTGCCATAATCTAGATGCCAGAGTCTGCTAGCATCCTGCAAACGAAAGTATGATGGCCTTCAGTAATACTTACATAGAAAATAAACGTATCACTTTCAAATAAGCTGACACTTCTGAACATGTAATAACCAGGGTCACAGAATCACAGGGGCCAGTGAGAAGAATTTAAAAGGGTCCCTGTGAGCCCCCCGACACACATACTACCAGGAAAAGTTCCTGTCCCTCCAACCAACCCACAGCAACACCCAGCAGTGTCATTCAGCAAGTGGAGTGACCTGCTTCTTCCGCCCCCAAGAGGCCCCGGGGAAAGTGGAGAGAGCATAGGACCAACCCCTTGTCACTGATGAGTGAGGCCCAATGGCAAATACAAGGCATGAACGGCACACAAAGCTAGGCCACGGTTTCAGTGTCTCTCCCTTATATCCCCACCTCCAGTGTTCCCTGCATTTTCCGCTCTTTTCATGATGAGGAAGAAAGCAGCAATAGCCCGTCCACTCTGGAAATGTGGACTAGGGATCTGGCATTGTGGGACATACCGCAGAAGTTACCGACCCCAAATAGGATTCAAACCCTGGTCTCCTAATACATCCACCTACATTTTGCTAAGGCTGTTGACCAAGCAGTAGACTGCGAATCCCAAGCAGTTGACACATGTGTTCTAGGGTCTTCACATGACTAATGGCAGTCAGAGCAGCAACTTCATTTTTTTTTAATCAATAATCGAATTGTTTTCCCTTTAAAACTAGAAAGTTTAGAGCCTCTGTATATCACACGAGTGTGCACAATGGTTAGTGGCGACAAGTCAAACGTCATTAATTAGGCCAAGGTGATTTTTTATTGTGGTAACATATACACAATATAAAATTTACCATGTTAACCATTCTTTTTTTTTGCGGTACGCGGGCCTCTCACTGTTGTGGCCTCTCCCATTGTGGAGCACAGGCTCCGGACGCGCAGGCTCAGCGGCCATGGCTCACGGGCCCAGCTGCTCCGCGGCATGTGGGATCCTCCCGGACCGGGGCACGAACCCGTGTCCCCTGCATCGGCAGGCGGAATCTCAACCACTGCGCCACCAGGGAAGCCCATGTTAACCATTTTTAAGTGTCCAGTTCTAATGCGGCATTAAGTACATTGTTGTGCAACCATCACCATCATCCATCTCCAGAACTTTTTCATCTTCCCCAACTGAATCTCTATATGCATTAAAGACTAACTCCCCATTCTCCCTTCCCTCCGGTCCCTGGCAACCTCCATTTAGGCCAAGGTGGTTTTGAGCGTTCTACAGTTTTTCATCGTTTTAATTCTTTGCCACATATCATAAAATTTATAATCATAGTGGACTATGGGTTGAAAACAAGAAGCCTAAGAATACAAATGATGAAATGCAATTGTCAATTAGAAGTATAAGTATCAAGTCATCCAGTTCACATCAAGATGGGCTTCACCAGGTCACTATGTAGCATTCATGTGATTCAGTCTTATGAATCCATTGTTAAAGACACAAGACATAGGAATAACCATAACCAAATTGACTTTTCAATTGTTAGAAGAAAGGCATTCCATACCTACAATGTGTTATTCCTTGTAAGATATGTAGTTGAAACCATCTGTGGTAACTCACAGTTTAAAAACAAAACTTTAAAATTACATTTAAGAAGAAGTCATTTTTTTAAGAGTGCAAACCAAACATTGTTTCTCTTATTTAAAAAAAAACTATATTAGCAAGTCATTAAATTTCCAACTACATTTTAATGAAGTTGGTCCCAAATTAAGCACAATAATTTATCTTTAAATTTATTTTGATAAATCACACTCTTTCATAATTTATTTAAATAAATTAAATAGTGCATATCACTTACTAACTGAGAAAAGAAAAATTATCTTGATATATAGTGGAGGCTATTAAATTTTTAAGTCTATTTTAAAATAAACTGTACACTATAATATAATTTTAATAATGTTGATATAAAAGAAAACATTTTACCTAAATTCACTTCTTTATCATAGTTTATAAAAGTGACAACATTATCTTTTAAATTCTTGAGGGGGTTTACAAAATTATATTACTCTGAAAGGAGTTCATAAATTCTAAAATGTTACAAAATGCCAGTCTAATATAAAAAACTTTTTGATCAGACCCCAGTAATTTTAAGGAACTTCTTTTCTCTTGACCCTGTGCCTGCCTTCCCAAGGAAACTAATCTACCAGAGAAAGACTATAAAAGTTCCTGCAGTGTGATGAGCCCAGAATGAGGAGAAAAGAGGGTGTTGTAGGAATATACAGTAGATAAGACCAAACTGGTCTAGGGCTCAGCAAGGGGCTCTCAGAGGTCTTGGAGGATCAGAGTGAGCCAGAGGAAGAGGGCAGGAAAAGTGCTCCAGCCCACAGGCAACAGCATGTTCAAAGGCCCAGAGGCAAGAGAAAGGAAGCCATGTGCAAGGAATTGAAAAAAATCTAAGAAATTCAGATTAGCTGAAGCACAGAGTTTAAGTGAGAGGGTGAAAAAAAAAAAAGAGAGACTGATTAAAAAGAGAGGCAGGGATCAAGCCCTGGAGAGTACTGCAAATAGTCTGAAGAAGAATGGAATTTTTCCTAAGAGCAGTGGGAAGCCATTAACACATGGAGTAGAAATTAGATAAGCAAACTACAGTGTTTTTAATGACATAAGTGTTCCACTCCAACTGAGAGCCAAAGTAGAAGCGAAATGTGAGACTTTTTATTTTCAGAGGGTTTAAGGTTTTTGAGACTCTTCTTATAATGACTCCCTCAACCTGAATATTCCAAATAAAGCAAAATGCAAATACCCCACAAAACACAAAAAGCCTAGTGCTTCCAAATATTAGCCAAAAAAACAACCACATGCACCGATCTTGTGAGTAGATCAGTGCCATCATTTAGATATTAGAGGCAGCAGCAGGGTATCTGCATGAGTCAGAAGATTTAGGTCTCTGGGTTTCACTTTCCTCATCTGAGAAACTGTGATAAGTATTTATCCTCTGCCTACCCACTTCACACCCTTTGAAGGCCATGTCTTGAACAATTAAGTGGAAAGGATTTTACCAGCTGCTTTTATTCAATCCCAGAGACAAGAAGAAGTAAATGCTTCAGAATGTACAGTTAAAAGGCTTTCCAATCATTTCACACCTCTGAAAAAATACTCCACTGTTCAAACCCATAGATGGGTTTATTCAGATTTGTCAGCGGGAACAAAATTCAGAGCAAAGTCAGCTGACGATTAAAAAAATACTGAAATAAATAAAATAAAAACTAAAGAAAAGACATTAAAACTCAGCTCTTGATTCAGTCTGGTTCCACAGTCATGGGATAGGCTTGGTCCAAATGAAGCTGACAGGAGTAAATTAGCCTGCATTTGGGAGACCCAGGTTCTAGATCTGTGACTTGCATTGCTATTTCTTTTGTTGAATTAGTCATGGCTTTACATGTCCCCAAAAGTTATTACTGACTTTAAAGATCAAAGAGAAAGTAAAAGCACCGTGCTGTGGGTTGCATCAGAAACGCGCTCAAGTTCCTATTGTTTTGTCGGGATTTTTAAAGGACATTCTAGAAAATCGTTTTACATTATTTTATGTGTCTCCAGACTTTCTGGGCAGGGATTATGCCAAAAAATGTTTTTAAAAATATTTTTTAAGACATTAAAATACATTTAGAGTAAATGACATGAAATAACACAGTAGCCTGACTAGATGAACCCAATGTGCTTAGAAATTTCATTTTCCTTTCCAACAGAGTAACTTCCCCAACTTTTAGAAAACAAAAAACAGAAAACCCTATTTTAGTTCTTTTTTATTAAATGGCACATTTCTCAGAATGAAAGGCTGAGAGCACAGTTCCTCTAATTCACAAGACCAGTTTATACACACTTTCTATTATGACACTCAGCACAATGTACAGTAATAAGCAATTTATATCTGTTTTCCCTGCCAGGCTAGGAGCGCCAGAAATCCAAGACCATGTCTTATTCACTGTTACATCCCAGCACCTAGTGCGAGGCTGGCATAAATGTTGAGCCGAAATAAATAGAAATGAGTTGTGCTTTCCGTGTCTTCCACAGTGTATCTTTGGCAGATTCCAACAAAGCCTCAGAGTTAACTACGTGCAGATCCTGGGTCAGCTAGACTCACAATGAAGATTTCTGCCTAACTGCCTCTTTCTCCACTCTTCCTTCCCCTTCCCTCTCCATTTCCAGAGGGAGTTCCCACTGGAAATTGCACAACTCTTTGTGCAGACAGAAACAGCCAGCTTAGTTCCTGTTGACCTGAACAGCATTATGTTCTAGCACAATAACTTCTACCGTCATAGAAGGGTAACAAACCCAATCTGGGTTGTTTTTCTAACTAAAAACTGTCATTCCAACTTCTACATTTATCTCACAGAGCTAGAACCTTCCAAGGCATTCACTTCTCTTCTATCCTCACCAGTCCCATAATAAGCAAATACAACATTTGGACAGGCTAAGATAGTGTTTTAACTGTTTTGACCGTGACCCATAATGAGCAATACATGTTACGCTGTGCCCCAGTATACACATACACACACACACACACACACACACACACACCCCTAAAAAAAACTGATGCAATATTTATGCTTTTTACATCCAATGCACTTTGATATTTTCTATCCTTTTTTTTACTACTATGCCATTTACATTTTCAAAAAGCTGGTGAGAGACTTCCCTGGTGGCGCAGTGGTTAAGAATCCACCTGCCAAGGCAGGGGACACAGGTTCAATCCCTGGTCCGGGAAGATCCCACAGGCTGCGGAGCAACTAAGCCCATGAGCCACAACTACTGAGCCTGCACTCTAGAGCCCACAAGACACAACTACTGAGCTCACACACCGCAACTACTGAAGCCCGGGTGCCTAGAGCCTGTGCTCCGCAACAAGAGAAGACACCGCAATGAGAAGCCCGTGCACCCCAAAGAAGAGTAGCCCCCGCTCGCCGCAACTAGAGAAAGCCCGCGTGCAGCAACAAAGACCCAATGCAGCCAAAAAAAAAAAAAAAAAACCTTGTGAGTGGGTGATAAAATTGGTTTCATGACCTGCTTGGCAAAGTCAATTTTTCTGCAGTCAGAAAACACTAGTCTGCAGACAGGGCTTTTGTCAGTGTTTTCAAAATACGTTTGGAGACTTTAGACAGTAACACAACAGCTCTTGAAAACAAAACAAATAGAAAATCAGGTACACAAGATGAAACTCTCATCTAGAATAAACCATTCCACATCCTCCTGTGGAAAACTATGCCACCACCGGACTTCTTAGCACAAAGAAACACAGGGACTAGGTACTGATAAAAAAAAAGTCAGGGCTGGACTGGATCCAGATATGCCCAATATCCAACCAAGAGAGAACTCCTGTCCAAGAGTATTGCTCTGGCTGTGGTTTTCTGGGTATGAAGGTGGGTAATGCAGGCTCTCTAGTGATGCAGCCTGACCATCTCTTCCTGGAGTTTGAGTTTCAAAGGGCTTTCACATCTATTTCTTCACTTAAACGTTATTGGAAAGTTCCTTTCCAGAATTAGAAAGTATTGTGTTGGTGGCATAGAAAAGTGTTTCAGGATGCTCTCTGAAGCATATTTATGCCAAATATGCCAAAAATCATTCTTGAAGCAGAAGAATTCTTAAGCAGAAGAAGGGGAGACGCTGGGTTAAGAAAAATACATGGACTTCCTGTTCTGTGTGCCAGGGAAGGGTGGATGGGAGGAACCTTACCAAAGGACCAAGTCTCAAAAAGCCCAGGTTCAGGTCTCTAGTAAGGCTTTGGTATAAGTTTCTCTACATTCTCCCTCATAATCAACCTCCCTCCCACCCCCAGTTCCTAAAGACAGACCTTACGGAGTTAAGAAGATGGGAGAGATACAAAACTATAAGATCCGATGGTACCTAGTGTGATGTACTTATGTATATAGATGTATAGACAGAGATATATACATAATTACAGAGTAAAAGCCAATGGCCTACATGGCATGACATGATCAAACATCATCTTCCCCTATAGACCCTATAGCCGCTCCTCTCAGACCTCATCTCCTACTCCTCCCCATCCCACCAAACCACTCTGCTTTAGCCACAGAGGCCTCCATGCTATTCCTCAAATACACCAAGCACACTTGGGCCTCTGACCCTGCCCCAGGGCCTTTGCATTGGCTGTTTCCCCTGCCTGGAATGCTCTTCCTTCCCCCAGTATCCACTGAAACCCTCCCCTCCTCCAAATCTTTGCACAAATCTTAGCACAAATGTGACCTACTTGGGCTTCCCTGGTGGCGCAGTGGTTGAGAATCTGCCTGCCGATGCTGGGGACACGGGTTCGAGCCCTGGTCTGGGGGGATCCCACATATGCCGTGGAGCGACTGGACCCATGAACCACAACCACTGAGCCTGCGCGTCTGGAGCCTGTGCTCCACAACAAGAGAGGCCACGATAGTGAGAGGCCCGCGCACCGTGATGAGGAGTGGCCCCCGCTCGCTGCAAGTGGAGAAAGCCCTCGCACAGAAACGAAGACCCAACACAGCCAAAAATAAAATAAATAAATAAATAATAATTTTAAAAAAAAAAAAATGTGACCTACTTTATAAGGCCTCACCTAAAGGCTTGCCACTCCCTCTTTTAAAATGCAACCAGGCATCACTACCCTGATCCTCTTTACTGTACTTTTGACCTTCTAAATACTAAGTAATTTACATATCCATCATGTTTATTATTTATCTCCATCTTGCCCCACTGGAATGTTAACTCACAGAGATCTTTGTTTTATTAACTGATATAAACCACTGCACCTAGAGTAGTATCAGGTACCTGACAGACGATCAACAAAATAACTGTCGAATGAATAGATGAGTGAGTAAATAAAGGGATGAATAAATGTATAGTATAGAATATAGCTCTTTCTTCACCTACTTGGTGATGGCTAACACAAGAACAGGGCCTTCTATTCACAGATGGAGATGAATGACTGAAATACAAATGTTCATTTACACTAAAGGATAATGGTCAAACCAACAGTATAAAATTAATACTATCAGATCCTCCTCTGTTTTTACAGAATAATACTTTTCTGCAGGTGAGAATGACAGCCACCACAAAAGGAGAAAAGAGCCAAGAAAGGAGAGAGGTTTACAGAAAATCAGAAACTTTTAAAAGTTCACAACTTATCCATGAGTCATTTCTATTTACCTTTAACCAAAGAAGGAACAAACAGAAGTTTTAGGAAGATGTTTTTGTCAAGTCTCTGAATGCCTATAGCTCCCTCTAGAATGATTTATGAAGAGGCCAGACTGTGAAAACCACCAAGACTTTGGGTGTGTCTACTGGCCCCAAGGGTGATGTGAACATTTGGGGGGCGGGCTTAAAAGCCAACAGCCTAGATTTCCAATCCTGAAATTTAACAGAACTCAGCAGCAAATATCCAGCCGCTGTGCAATAACAATTCAGGATCCTGAGCCTGCTTCTCTGTGGGAAGTTACCAGCCTAAAAATAAAATAAGGAAAGTTCAAAGAATCTTCCCCATTGGTCTCCTCCTCCGTGTCACTGAGGAGGAGATGGGTAGATGTATTTCCCACCAGCAAGCACAGTCCCCAGCCTAAGGAAAACCCCAGAAAGGATTTCAGGCCACAAGGGGGCAATTTCCGAAGGATGAGGCCATAAAACAATTAAAGAGGGAAGAGGTTAATCTGTAGCTGGTCATAATCCATATGCCTAGAGCAGCATCGCTGCAAAAAGCAATCTCACATCAGTCACTGGCTTTTCAACCCAGGCAATTTTCTTTACTCTCCCTTTTCCCCACCCCCCCCACCAAAGAAAAACACATTTTATGATGAAGGAGGGGGAGAAAGAAGGCAGAGGGTTAGATTCCTCACATCTAAGCCCCTCAGGCAACCTGAATTTACTGAAGCCACTCTCCCTGAAGGGGGCATGTTGTAACCAAGCTTCCTGCAGTACCTCCTGCCATGTGCAAAATTAAATTAAATGGTCCTTCACTTTTGAAATCCTGCCATCAGTGTACCAAAAGGAACATCTGAGTGTACCAGCCAGGGATGATGGCATTTCCTTTCTACCAACATACACAAATCATTAGGAGATTAAGTCTCTGAATAGCTAATGTGCATTTTCATAAAGAAGGAGAAGTTAAACACTCAGTCTAACACCCACATAGAAGGGGTTGAAAGGGACTGGGTTTGCACTTGCTGCTGCCTTGGCAAAGTGATGAAAAGCAGGGCAGACAGAAAGCTAATGGCTTTATTTACCTCACTTTCATGGAGTGAGGGGTGTGGGGAATGGACATGGGAAACCCAGCGCCAAATGCTAAAAAGGGAGGAGAAAAGGGCTGCGGTAGGTGTACAAGGTCCGGGGAAGACTGCCCCACCCCACAGGAGCTGTTCTCTGTGGGCATTAAACCCAAGGACTCTGGAAGGCCTGCCACCCCCACGCTGCAGATGGATGCTCTAAGGCAAACTGGGATTTAAAGCAAAGCAAGGTATTACTGTCACTTTGGTCCTTTCTGCTCTACCACAGTTTCCACTTTCTGATCCTAAAACCTAAACAAAAGATTTTGATGGTTTTAGTAATCCATCTCCCCTACCTTCCCCTGACTGAACAAAGTTATTTTCACACCCACCTAGTCTCACTTCCAGTATGCCTAAATTTGGAACAATGGAAGCAAGTGGGTGAAAAGAAACAAAGAAAGGAAAATTCGGGAAATGACAATCTTCAGAGCAGCAATATATAATTTTTGAAAAGTAACTCAGACTAGGTACAGACTGAATATAAAATTACATACAAATCCTATTTAATTCAAACCACTTCCATGTAACAACTCTTTATTGAGCTCTTACTATGCTCTGTGGAGAAGACAAAAAATTATGGGTCAGAGCCCTGATCAGTCTACAGCACAGCAGGCTCCTATTCAGGCTCCAGGAGGGGACTTTTGGGCAAACCTAGTAGAGGCCCTTGGTTAGGGATAGACAAGAAAGAACTTGCACCTACCTCCAGGTCACTCTTAACGGTTTCTCTGTACCTACTTGCCACCCCCATCCCCAGAGTGGACAAAGAAGAAAGTCAAGTAGGCAAGGCAGAAGCAGGGAAAACTCAGGGGGTTGCCAGCAACGACGAGGAACACATACATGTTTCTTGATGAGTCGTCTGGCAAGAAGGGTGGTAGAAAGAATCTTTACATCATATTCTTACAATCTTCAAGGGCAGTCATTCACCGAGATTTTTTTTAAACTTCCAGAGTCATTTATAAGCCTGTTTCTCTCGCTTTTCCTCTATCCTGTTCTGAAAACTACAGAATTTTCAGAGAGAATAAGGAATAAAAGTACCTCTTGATCTGGGATAAAGGAAAAGATACTGGGGTATCAGAATTGACTGGGTAAAAGGGTGGGGGAAAAAATCATAGAAACTGGGAGCAAGGGAATTCTGCAAAGCTCCCTGCCACACGATGTCTACCTTCCCAAGCCTGACCTCCAATTGTCTTCATAGAAACACATATCTGATATCACAAAAAACGCCATCAATTGGAACAGCTCATAAATTCTCATCTCTCAACTTCAGAAGGGTTTTTGTGAAAATGAAAAGTCTCCCCAGAAGCCTGAACTCTGAGGGTCATCAAAACAAGGACAGTCTCTTTTGAGCTTTCACATTGCTCTCCTCAATAGGGGCTGCTCCAGGGTCTGGGTCAGTCTGCAACTGAAGCGATATCAGCCCTCTCTGCCACTTATTCCTACTGTCATTATCCGCCAGGAACAAGCACAAGTCCAAAGCCTTCAGGCAAAAGGATTCTCTGGGTCCCAATTCTTCGCTGAAAAATTCAACAGCATGAACAATCTGTATTTCACAACAAAGAGGTTCCACCCTCAAAACGCAAGAACACAGAGGAAAGCCAAGGTGACAGAGCTCGAATTTTGGTAGAAAACACACATCCCCAGATATCTTCTTCCCCTGTCCAAGAGCAAAAGCTGACCAGGTATAGGGAGGAAAAACTCCTGCAGAGGCTAGTACACACCACTCCTGTCCTTCCTCCCAGAAACCACCCTCTTTGGCAGGTGACCAAAGCCAAACGTCCTCCAGAGACGCACTGCCTTCTCCCATTCTGCAAGGCTTTAAAGCCAAGCTAGGGCCACCTGCTGTTTTCGGGTACCCTTATAGCGCAGGGTTACAAGTCTCTGACCCTCTGTGTGCCAAATCCCAGACCCTCAGAGATGCAAAAAGTGGAGCAAAGGAGTCTGTGTCTTCAAAGATGGAGAGAAAATGACAGTTTAAAAGAAAAGGTTAAAAGTCTCTCTTGATTATTATTTTCTTTATTTTGCTCTCCTGTATTTTCCAAATTGTCTATGATAAACATGTTGCTCTCCTAATTAGAAAAGAGGAATAAATGTCACTTAAAATGTTTTGGAAAATCAGTATAAGCACTATCCAGAATGCTCTGAGACAGTCCCGGGGGGGGGGGGGGGGGGGGGAGGGAAGCAGGAGATGGGAGGCTGAGAGAGAGAGAAAATTCAGTTTTTTTAAAAGAGGAGAAAAGCTAAGGGGTTGGAAATGGGTGGGAATTTCCTATGGTTTAGTGTGCATATTTAGAAAAAACTGAATTTATAACAGAAGGCACCTGGTTAGTGTGCTGCCCAAGAAAAGACTCAAAATAGAGAATCACTATTTCTGGGTATGTTCTAAGAAGACAGATTTCTACCTTGATGTTTTTACCCCTGGGTGTGTCACGTTGTAAGACCCTGCTAGACTAAAGACTCCTAAAGGCTTAGCGTTTCTCTAACGTCTCAAAAGCTTGCCTCCTGTTTCAGGAGGGTCAGAAACAGCTCTTGGCCACTGCCAAGCAGACAAGTCAGGAACACCGCCGCCCCCCGCCCCGGTGGTAGAGAGCCCTCAGCTCCCCCTCCATCTCTGCTCTCCTCGTGGCCTCCAGGAACACTAGGGCCTGATGGGTTCTTCGTCAGGAGACTCCTGAGAGAGGCTTCTAATGTTAATTCAGTGCTACATGGGCCCAGGCTTGGAGGAAGCGCACACCACAGTGAGGGGAGAGACAGATGCCAATTTCCAACAGAAACATTTGTTGCCTTCCATCTCAGAAAACTCTGCTGGCAGAGAATAGTACAGGAGGATTTTGTCATTACAAAAAAAAAGCTAAAAAGCGCACCCCAGAAAAATGGACCAATCCTATCAGGATACAACCAATCCTCCATGCCTTTTAAGAGAAGGGAACCAAAATCCTCCTTCCTGAACTCTTGGCCATTTTTACCAAAGCCTGAGGGCTATGTCTCTCCCCAGCAAAGGTGCAACGCTGCCTAGTTAGAGCTCGCTAACCAGTCACTGACCCTGGTCAATGTCTACCATTACTGGCTAAAAACCCAGAATTATAGAAGGGAAGTTTATTTAGGTTCCTCTCCAGGCAAAGGTCTACAGCTGCCCATGGTAAGACCCTGCTAGTGTAGCAGAACCTGGGAACTGAGAAACCCTGAAGAGAAGTTAGATTCTTAACTCAAACAGCAGTCCCCCACCCCACACCCTGGGTGCTCACAAATCTACAGGGGCATTTTTTGGTCACCACAATGATTGGAGAAGTGCTACTGGCATTTAGTCCAAAGGGACAGAGATACACCCAAAATGCAAACAGCATCTTTGCTAAGAATTACTGTGGACAGTAGAAGCAGTTTTGTCTTGTTTTGTTTTGTTTTGTCTTATGTTTTCCTAAAGGGGTATAACAATCACCTGGGGAAACACTTTCCAACAGTAGAAACAGTGCAAAACAGTAAACAATGAGATGTTTCCCTCCTATCCCTGACCCTGCTTTAAAATTCTATACCTCTAAAGAAACACTGTTAATATTTTCTTGTATATCCTTCCAGATATATTCTATGTGTATACAAACATCTGTGTATATTCCCCTCCCCCTTGACTCTCTACCAAGTTTTTTTCATTTAACAGTATATCCTGGAGACTTTTCACATTAGCACTCCACTGGATGGTTGTGCTTTTATTTATTCAACTAGTCCCCTTTTGATGATCCTTGTCATTGTTTCCAAGTTTTTGCCACCATAAACAATGTCATTCTAAATGCAGATATGAGAATATCTATAGAATAAAGTCTAAGAAGGGAATTGCTATGTCAAAGGATATACGTATTTTAAATTCTTTCAGATACCGCCCAACCAACAGAGTATAAGTGCCTGCTACCTTGTACCCTGAGAACACAATGTATTAGCAATTTTTTTTTCTAATATGTGAAAAATGATTACGTGCTGTAGCTATAATTTAATTTCTATTTCCCTATTATGAGTGAGATCTGGGCATCTTTTCCTGCATTGTATGTTGCAACGTCTTTGTGGCTTTTTGTTTGTTCTTTTTGAAGGAACAGTTCATGTTCTTTTTTTTTTTTTATTGGAGTATAATTAATTGCTTTACAATGGTGTGTTAGTTTCTGCTTTATAACAAAGTGAATCAGCTATACATATACATATGTCCCCATATCTCCTCCCTCTTGCATCTCCCTCCCACCCTCCCTATCCCACCCCTCTAGGTGGTCACAAAGCACCGAGCTGATCTCCCTGTGCTGTGCAGCTGCTTCCCACTAGCTATCTATTTTACATTTGGTAGTATCTTTGCTCATTTTTTCTTTTGGATTCTGACCTCTTTTCACATTTTGTTGACTGTGAGCACTTTATCTATAAAAGAAATTAGCCCTTTGTCATGGGCTGCAAATATTCTTCCCAGTTTATTCTTTTGACTTTATATATTTTTTTAATTTATCAATCTTTTCTCAAATAGCTTCTGAATTTTCTGAATCATGCTTAGATTATAGTCCATGGTTTTAAAAAGTATTCTCCCATGTTTTCTTTTAGTATTTTTATGGTTTCTTTTTTTCCATGTATATTTTTAGTCCATCTAAAATTTACTTTCATATAAAGAAGATAGGGATCCAATAAAAATTTTTTTCTAAATGGCTACCCGGTTGTCTCAAAACCAGTTATTGAAAAATCCATTCCTCTCTCCCATCCCACCAATATGAAATTCCACATTTAATCTATGCTAAATGCCTGTGTGTATTTAGATCTGCTTCTGAATTCTCTATCCTGTTTTTCTAGATTCTATTTTTAATTTGGATATAGCAAAAACAAATCTAGGGAGCAACCTTGACACATCATAAGGAAAAGGAAATGGCTTCAATAGCCTAGAGACAGTGTTCATATAAATTGGAATTTAAAATCATTCTCTCCAGTGACTAAGTTCAATATTGCATGAGACTTGACCCTACACTTTGTCTTTTATTTATAAACAGTTTATATTTTCAAACGTAGGCCTTTTATTAAAATGTAACATACATATAGAAAAGGACACAACTCAAGTATCCAGCTTAAAGAATTTCCACAAAGGGAACAAAACCACACAACTCACACTCAGATGGAAAAACAGTGCCCTAGGGCTCCACAACCTCTTTTGCATAGTTTTCTAGTCATTACCCTCCCCAAAGGAGGACCAAGATCCTGATCACTATCACCATAGATTTCTTCTGCCTGCTCTTAAGCTTCATATATTATTTTTATATTATATATTGCACATACATAATATATTACATATATAGAAACTTCACATATCATATATGAAGTTCATATTCCACGTAACATATTACATATGTAACATTATATGACATTTAAAAACAGGCAGAATGAATCTATGGTGAGAGTAATCATTTATGTCACTGTATTGTATAAATTGTATAATCGAAATTTGCTAAGAGAGTAGAACTGAAATGTTCTCATCCCCCCACCGGCCTCCAAAAAGGATAAAGATGTGAGATGATGAATGTGTTAATTAACTAGATGGGGGGTGGGGGGGATGGTCACCATGTAAACTTGTATCAAATCACCATAATATAGACTTTAAGTATCTTACAATTTTTCATGTCAATTATATGTCAATAAATCTGAAATAAAAATGGAATAAAAAATTTTTAATGGAATCATATACCATGTACTCTTGTTTTCTGCCTCTTTTGTTCAACAGCATGATTATGAGATTTATCCATGTTGTTACAGGTACTTCTACTTCATATATTCTTATCAATAACTGCAGTAGTATTCCTCTGTGTGAATACAACACAAATTTATTGTGTTTATATTGTTTTACACCATTTTTACTGTTTCTACTATGCTATATTCATTTTATAGTCTTTTTTTCCTATTTGGGAGGGTAGGTATTTTTGTTCTAGTGGTTATCTTTATACTAATACTTTTTGTAGTGTCCATAGCCCCCTTTTCTCCTTACTTAGTCTCCTACTATTTGCTTTTCAGCTTTACTGAATCCTTGGACTCCTACCTATTAACTCTGTGACAATAGTAATGTCTTCTACGTCCCTTCTCTTCTTCTCCTCACTTTTATTTGGTTTATTTCTATTTGTCAGAATATATGTATAATTTACACACATTATTCTATTATTAGTCTGTTCTTATCTCTACCTTTGCTTTTGTCTATCTTTAATTATATTCCATGAACACTTTGAAGATATTAATCCATTTTTTCTGGCCTCCTATTTTTTTCTTTCCCCAATTGAAAGTTCAGCTGTCAGTCCTATTGAGTATCCATTGAATAGGTCTTTTTTTTCCTTTGGTTGCTCTTAAGATTTTCTTTTTGTCTTTGTTTCTTAGGCAGTTTTACCATGATGTGCCCAAAGTGTGCTTTTCTTAATTTATTCTGCATGCTTCAAAGAGCTTCTTGAATGTATAGTTTTTTTTGTTTGTTTTGTTTGTTTTTGCGGTACGCAGGCCTCTCACTGCTGTGGCCTCTCCAGCTGCGGAGCACCGGCTCCGGACGCGCAGGCTCAGCAGCCATGGCTCACGGGCCCAGCCGCTCCGCGGCATGTGGGATCCTCCCGGACCAGGGCACGAACCCACGTCCCCTGCATCGGCAGGCAGACTCTCAAACACTGCGCCACCAGGGAAGCCCCTTGAATGTATAGTTTGAATATTTTGTAGTTTTGGAGAACGACTCAACATTATCCCTTTAAATATTGCTTTTATCCTGGTCTCTCTGCCTCTCCTTCTGGGCCTCCAATTACTAGTATGTTAGATGTTTTCCACATGTGGCTCCCTATACCTCTAGTGTCTTTTTTATATTAAAATGAGAATTTTGGTCTCCATGCTTTTGGCTATTTTCTTCTAGTATATCACTAGTTTACTAATTCTTTTTTCAACTACATGAGACCCATTCAATACATTCTTACTTTCATTTATTACATTTTTTAGTTTGATATTTGTAATTTTATCCTGTTTATAGCTTTCAGATCTCTGTCAAAATCATCAAATTTTTTTCTTACTCTTAAACATATCTTGCAAAGCTTTTTTTTGTTTTGTTTTGTTTTTTTGTTTTTCTTTGCAGTACGCGGGCCTCTCACTGTTGTGGCCTCTCCCGTTGCGGAGTACAGGCTCCGGACGCGCAGGCTCAGCGGCCATGGCCCACGGGCCCAGCCGCTCCGCGGCACGTGGTATCCTCCCAGACCGGGGAACAAACCCGTGTCTCCTGCATTGGCAGGCGGACTCTCAACCACTGCTCCACCAGGGAAGCCCTGCAAAGCTATTTTTTAATCCATGTCTGATAGCTCCATTATTTGGATCCTCTGTGAATGTTTCTATCGTCTGTTATTTCTCTTGCTTTCAAATCATATTTTCAAATTACCTTATATATCTGCTTGTTTTTTATTGTCTACTGAGTATTTTATATGAAAAAATTATAGAAATAATTTAAGGCACAGCCATCCAGTCAGGATCCTTAATCCAATTACGCAGTTAGAGGGTATGAAGCTGGGCCTCAGTCCCTGGGAGGGCTAGTCAATTTCTAGTTCATGCTTAATTCTAAAATTCAGCCCTTCAGAGTATCAACCCAAAGCTTAAGATATTTACTAAAGCCCACTCTCCTTGGCAGGTCCTGAATACAATTTTTTTTTTTTTTTTTCCGGTACGTGGGCCTCTCACTGTTGTGGCCTCTCCCGTTGTGGAGCACAGGCTCCGGATGCGCAGGCTCAGCGGCCATGGCTCACGGGCCTAGCCGCTCCGCGGCATGTGGGATCTTCCCAGACCGGGGCACAAACCCGTGTCCCCTGCATCGGCAGGCGGACTCTCAACCACTGCGCCACCAGAGAAGCCCCTGAATACAATTTTTTACTCCTAGCCCGAGAAGTAAAAGTTCTGTTAGGTTTCCAGCCTCTCAGCTGCATCTTCCAGATGTCCCTAGAAGAAAAGTTGCTCCAGGGCCACTCTGAGTTTTCCTCTTCTCCAGGATCTTGACCCCATAATGTCTTACTGCTTTGTTGGCTCTCCATGACTTCAAACAGATTTTTAAAATTCTGTCCTATTTGTTGTTCTATGTGGAATTACCTTGTCCATGATATGCAGAAGCGCTCCAATGAAGAAGCCTGGAGGCTGGAAGTGCAGAGCTGGTGAGTAACTTAATGATGTCATCAGGGATTCAGGGCTCCATTTGTTATTCTTTAGTGAAATAGCATGGCACTTTGTATCACAAAATGGCAACTAAATTTCCAGGCATCACATCATATTTCAAGCAATAAAAAGCATGGAGCATGAAAGAAATGTGCCACACCAGCCAGGTCTATTTCTCTTTCCAAATATTCTTTAATATATAAGAATTTTCTTCCTTTGGGTTCTTTTTGCCCTATTCATAGTCACCTTCTCTTTTGTAACAGGAGACTATGGGCAAGTCACATAACCTCTCCAGGCCTCAGTTTCTGTCAAATGAGTGACTTGAACTAGATGATCTCTAAGTTCCTTCCAGCTTGAACATTCTTAGAGTCTATTAACTTACGTGTCTTATTAGGAGAAAAGTAGAAAAAATTAGGGGAATTTACCTATTTAGGAGATAAGAAACAGAGTCTGAAGATACAGAATGTCCAGAGCTTTATCCCCTAGGTAGCAAAGGTCCCAGTTTAAGTTAAAGCAACATACTAAATCCTAGATTTAAAAATTAGGTTGGAGAGAAGGAAATATGTTCACTTTATGAAAAATAATTCCAATCGTCTATCAGGTCTTGTTATAATGTTTTCCTAATACCTTTAAATTATTATTTGATTTACAGTAATTCAATTTGCACACAACTTTCAAAAACATCTCTAAGCTCTTTTTGTTCATGCCCAAGGACTATTATTTTATTATTATTTTCCTAAAACAGACCAACACTCCTTGGCTTGTGTATCACCAAGGAATATCAGACATTCCTTCCTTTTTGGTATTTCTCTGGTATTTCTCTGACCACCCTTCTATGACTTTCGGGGCAATTTTTGGAGTGTTTCTCAAGCCCAACCCAAAACTTCAGCTATCAATATGCATTCAAAGGAAACATCTTTAAACTTCCAGCTTGAATTTTTATATATTTACTTATTTAGAGATGGACTGTTGAGAGATTCTATATATTTAGTTAAAAGAAATATGAAAAGATTCCTTAATCTTCCCCACCCTTCCTCACATTCCTCATAACCAATCCCCCCACCAAAAGGGGGTATAATTTGCCTACATTATGTCAAATATTTCAGCTTTATTTTCACCATGGAAAAAGCATTAAACTCAGCTGAATTATTCATGAGACCCTAGGTAACATGATAGTTGTTTTTGGCCTTAGGCTTCAATACTTTCAGCCTTGCAACTCATTTTAGGATTTCTGAATGGGGCTAACAAAGGGCTTTGCTATACACATCATTAAATTGTTGGCATGTGTCCTGGCACAGAAATTTACACTGCATCAACATACCCATATATTTGCAAGGATGCAGGGTAGTTCTTACTTTTATCCATTTTTTTCTACTTCCCTGAAGTTTCACCCAGATGGGATTTTCAGAGCATATGCCAATGTGAGATGACTGAAATATTCAAGATGGAAAAAAAAAGGTCTGGGGTCCAGCTTAAAGATTCTCAGTCTACCTCTGAGGATGATCATAAGACTAGTTTGACTGATGAAGGGCAAACGTCACCATGCACAACCCTCTGGATTCCTTTGCATTGAGATTGCAAAAGCATTTTTCTGAATTAGCTCATAGAATTCAGCAGTCCATACTCACCTAATGCCCAGTCGTTTAATGAATCGTTCTTCTTTTAGCTGTCATTTAAACATGCCTGCTCTCCTGACCTTCCTCCATTCTGATTGCTTTGGTTTGTCCCAAAGAAAAGAGAGAAAAGAAAAGCAGACAAAGCTCTCCTTCCCCATTACAACACCCAAGCACCACTTTTCTCACTTCTTCACACCAAAGCAGAATAGGTGTTGCCCACTCTTGTACCAAGAGATTTCTTCCAGTCCTATGGTCACAGAAAATAAACCGCTGTCAGGTGGCAATGGAACCAATGTCCCTCAACAACCAGACCTGAGCGCTATCCCTATGCTTCTTTCAGAAAAACTATAACCAGTCTCAAAACTTTCACTGGGGACATTTATGGAAATTTTAAGGAAATATTTCATCATCCTATTTTCTTTCAAAATTGTATTAGGTAAGATATAAGGAATATGCATCCATCTCTGTTCTACTTCTCCTCAGGATAAGAGCCAGGTTAACACTACTAAACTGGACCAGTGTCCACCAAGCAACCAGATGTCACAGCGGGACAGTCTGACTGCTGAAAATGGGTGCTGTCTGCGAGAGACTTAACACAACACATAAACAAAACTCAGATTTCATCTCCCAGTAAACCCAGTGGGATACTAATGAGTTTTCAAAGATGAAAAGCAAACTGATATCACTCTTGGCTGTCATTTCATTTTGGAATATACTAGCTATTTAATTTTGTCACAATGCTACCGAGTAATACGACAAATTTCTCTCTTACTTTTAGTGTTATTTTTTTTCCATGGCAATTGAAACTACTCTGGAAGCACCCAGAGTCTTAAGAATATCAGGAACTATTAAAGAACATTAACAAGAGCTCTGGCGGGGGTGGGGGGTGGGGGTGGTTCCCATTTCCTTCTCATGACATCTTTGCTCTCTGGAGACTTGTCTATCACATGACCTCATTTATTTTCTTTCACAGCATCTATTTCAACTTGTAATTATCTTTATTCATTTGTTTACTTATTTATTGTCTGTTTCCCTCATAGAATGTAAGCTCCATGAAGGAAGAGGTTTGTCTGTCTTGTTCACTGTTATATCCCAACCTAATACTGCCCAGCCTGTAGCAAATACTCAAAAAATACACGTTAAGTAAATACTGAAGCAGTGGTGATGGGCTGGGTTCTGCTGTGTAACAAACATCCCCCAAATCTCAGTGGCTTGACACAACAAAAGCTCGTTTCTTGCTTATATTGTGTGTTCAACATGAATTAAAAGGGGAGAATATGCCCATTGTTGTAGTTCAAGGACCCAGATTGACAGAGGCTCTACCTGGTCACAAATTTTCATATCACTGAGGCAGGAAAAAAGAACACTGCTTTGTCTCATACTGACAATTACTTCTTCTCAGAAATACCATGTATGGCCACATTTGCTGGCCAAAGCAAGTCACACGGCCACATCTAACTTCAAAGGGAAAAAGAAAAGTGGATATGAGCACTGGAAGCCTATGGAGAATTAAATAGCACATCTAGACTCACGCTGTTGTAAGGGGGTTCATTGGGTCCATTCCTCTGTGTCTGGGCAAGGTTGCAAATAGAAGAAGGTAACAGATGTACTAAAGAATCAAACTAACAATGGACATTACATACATCATATCAAAAAGCTTTTCACAATCAGTTATCGACTGATATTACCGGAAAAGTCTTTATAAAAAGAAAATATGTCTTAATTGCTCAATCAAGAGGAAATACCTGTATTCATCATGTCATTTACCTCAGAAACAAACTAAATGATTAAGATGCACTCGGTACTCATGCTCTTTGTAACTGAAAGTTCCCCCTTCTTGGGGACTGATAACCAACAGCAGGAAAAGGTGTAACAATTTGATGTCATGTTTTCAGATGACAAAAAAAAAACCTCACTGAAATCCCATTCATAGATTTTTTTTTTTAATCCAAGTAATACCTGTGAACAAAAGCAGTAAACTGGCAGCAGCATTTAAACCCACAAAGACACCCCCTACCCCATTACCGCGGAAGGCCCACACAACGTTCTGACCCACGTACAGAACTTTCCCTAGAGCTCGTCTTTTGGTATTTCCTGCCAATATAAAGCGTGATTTCATTCCTGCTAGACGGGCCTTTTTTTATCTCCACCAGTCAGACTCTCACAGTGAGATAACCTCCAGTCACAACTCTCTCTCCAAATGAATTCCCAAGTTGCCATGGTAACTAACACCTTCCTCCCAACTGTCAATATGTTTCCCAGTCTTAAAGGCAGCCCTCTTGATTTACTGCCAGAAGTCTTCTCATGCAAGAGAAAGTACCTTCCTTCTCTCCAAATCTATAAAAGAGCCCCTTTAGAAGACTCTCTGCTAATACTAGTAGCAGCCCCCACCTATTAGAGCCTACTTGTATCTATTATCTCATTTAATCATTTTTTTAAAGTTCTGCACAGTAGATATCATTCTCCTTATTTTATACATGAAAATAATTATAAATCAAAGGTTATATAATTTAGCCAAAGGGCATACTAGGATTTGAACACAAAATTCTCTGACCAGACTGTCTCTGAGGCATCTTCCCTGGGCTCAGCCCTTCTCCAGCTCAGAGGAGCATCCTTACCTGTCTGGTTCTCTCAGCTCTACCCCTGCTCCTTTTTCCAAAAGGACTTTCTACATTCCAAGACAGTTTAGTTTGCTTTAATATTAACACAACACTACTCCAAATCCAATGACACTTTAAGGTGTGTTGATGCTGATGAACCACTGAGAAAGAAAAGGCCTCGTTCTTCTGCTGTCTCCTACTCCAAGGGCTTTGGTGGGCACGAACCAGATAATGGGTGTTAAGTGTTTTGTACTGAGAATGAAGGTACAAGATCAATACCCCAAAGATGTTAAGGCCTCCACAATGTGACCAGGTGCCAAGGAATGTCCATAAGGGTGGAACTGCAGCCAAGTCTCCTGGATTTGCTTCCTTTGGTTCCTCTGAAAGCCCCTCTCCCCCATGTGACCCAAATCCCCACTCTTCTCCCCTAAACACAAATTGAGGGACACACAAAGCAAGCACTGTACTTACTTCTTAACTGATCCATCCCCTCCCCCACACCCAACACACAGGCAGACTATGTTAGCCTTGTAAATAAGAGCCGAACACTTACCGCCCCACAGTTATTTTTCCAGTCTGCCTTTTTTTAACCACTCACCTGGCAGAAACTGTTATTCCCCTGGCCAGCAGTTATTTGTAAAATGGGTCTGCCTCCTTATTTTCACACCAAAGATACTAATTCCTTAGCAGAAAGGGGAATATTGCAAATAAGATAATTAGCAAGTCACCTAGAAACTCCACAGAGGCACACAAACAAGAGAATTAACTCAATTTGTTGTCTATAATAAACAGGATGCTCTACCCGCCACAGAGCCCCAGAGGTTGGTACGGAATGACTCATCCCAAGTAGTAATGGTTACAATGGCCCAGTTCCCTATTTTGTAAAGCAATGCACTGAAATTCAGAAAGTGCTCCTCCCCCACCCCATCTTCCCTTGCATACTTCTGCGTATCAATCCATTAACAATCCGAAGAGTAATTTATCTTATTCGCTATTATCCTGTTAAATTGCTCTACCGCCACAGCAGTAATTGCACTGATCAGTGATTCAGACTTCTTGAGCAAAAGGCCTTAAGTAGGTTTCATTATTAAAATTTCCCAAGGTTTTATTATTAAAATAAACCTGAGATAAAGCAGTATGCCTCCATGGAGCAGTCATACTAATGATTTTAGGGTTAGGAAGGGATGTCGGTCCCATCATCAATGTCTCACTCACGAATACCAGTAATTGGGAATTTATCAACCAATAAAACCAACCGGTGTTCTAAGAATGAGAAATAAAAATCTCATTTTAAGTAGCACATGCAGTACTGTGTAATCCTTTAAAAGGCTGCCTTTGTTCACTGAGGTAGTGCCTGTAACAGCACACACTGGAAACAATGCAAGCGTCCATTTCTAAGGGACTGGTTCAGTAAACTAGGAGGTGGCCATCCACACAGTGGAATACTATGCAGCTCTGAGAAAAGAATGAGGAAGCTCCTTCTGTACCAACATGGAAAGATCCCTGAGACATACCGTTAAGGACAGAAAGCAAGTTACAGAACGGATTATAAAACATGCTGCCTTCGTCATGAAAAAATCTACAAATAACAAATGTTGGAGAAGGTTTGGAGAAAAAGGAACCCCCCTACTGTTGGTGGGAATGTAAACTGATGCAGCCACTATGGAAAACAGTATGGAGGTTCTTCAGAAAACTAAAAATAGAATTACTATATGATCCAGCAATCCCACCCTTAGGCATCTATCTGGACAAAACTATAATTCAAAAAGATACATGCACCCCTATGTTCATAGCAGCACTATTCACAGTAGTCAGGGCATGGAAACAGCCTAAATGTCCTTGGACAGATGAATGGATAAAGAAGATGTGGTACATATATAAATGGAATATTACTCAGCCATTAAAAAGAATGAAATAATGCCATTTGCAGCAACATGGACGCAACTAGAGATTATCATACTAAGTGAAGTAAGTCAGAAAGAGAAAGACAAATACCATATGGTATCACTCATACGTGGAATCTAAAATATGACACAAATGAACCTATCTATGAAGCAGAAACAGACACACAGACATAGAGAACAGACTTGTGGTTGCCAAGGCGAGGGGAGGGATGGAATGGGAGTTTGGGCTTAGTAAGTGCAAACTATTACATATAGAATGTATGGACAACAAGGTCCTACTGTATAGCACAGGGAACTATATTCAATGTCCTGGGATAAACCATAATGGAAAAGAATATGAAAAAGAATGTATATATATATATGTATAACTGAGTCACCTTGCTGTACAGCAGAAATTAACACAACATTGTATATCAACTATACTTCAATAAAAAAAAATTCCATGACAACAAAGAACAATAAATAAAATAATAACTTGTTGCCTTTTGTACAAAAGAATAGGAGGGAAATAAGGATATATACTCCTATCTGCTTGTATTTACATAAAGAAATACTATACTGATATATAAGAAACTACTGAGTGGCATGTAATAAGGGGCAGGGGGGTCTCTTGGGTGGACCAGAGCTGAGAAGTGATTTTTCTCAACATATACATTTAAAAATAACTTTCCATGTCTTTAATTTATATTTACTACCTATTAATTTGGCAGTAAGGGTTAGAAGGCTCTATTGCCTCCGCTTGGGGGTCAAATAACCAGGCTTCAGACTTCTTACCTGGGCCTGCTTGGAGTCACTAACCTCAGGGCAGTAATAATTTAGGTGAGAGGAGTAATATTACTTGACTGTCTCCTTAGGGAAGGAGAAACCGATAAAACATGAGGGCCCATAAAAATTTGAACATTATACTTAAGACTGGGTTAACTCAGCCTTCTAAAATGTGCAAAAACAACAGAAACGTGACACTATGCTAAAAACGGGGTTGTGGGTAGAACCGGGTAGAGAGTGGCCTTCCTCTTTTCACAATTGTGATTTTATTCTTGGGTTTTCATAATGGACTTTTGTGAAGAGGGGAGATTTACATCCAAGTCTAGGATTACAACTATCTTAAGGCCACTTTCAATACAAGTGCTTTTTTATAAATCACTTCTGTGGTTTCCCTGCCCCAAACAAGAAGAAGGGAGAAATAGAGTGGCACGTCAGGGGTTTATCTAGCTTTGTGGATTAAGAGGATTGGCACCAAAATGAATAAAATTCAAGCAATTGCCCAACCCTGGTGTCAGAGAGTTCTTGCTTTAACAAAACTCCTAGGCCAGCTAAGACCTTCCTACCTATCCAGATCCTCAACAAGATAAATGCAGACACAAATCAACCGCAGAGTTAAAAGGCCACAGATGTTCCCGTGTTAGCAGGGAGTCTGGAAAGGAAGAGCCCCCAGAGCTGCCCCAGTCACCCCACTTAAGGGAAAGAGGTTGGCATCCAGGAGAGTGAGTTAGGCAAGCCCTCATGGGAGCCTGCCAGTCTCCACAGAAAACATATCCTGTAGTCACGAGACGACCAGACTAACGGATGCAAACCGTCCAGACAGCTACTGTAGCTTTGCCTCCTCTCTAGATCCAAGTCTGTAGAGGAAATAAATGCCCTGAGCTCTAGTTCTGCCCTCCTCTTCTTGGGAGAGCCTGCATTAGCTAATGACTCCAACATACCTGTCACCACCAGTCGAGTCTCATGCCACTGAGCTCCAGACCTCTTTCAACTATCTTTTGGACATCATTACCTGGACGTCCTGGATGCCCCATGTCCTTCTCCCTGGCAACATATGCCCTTTCTATCCACTCTCCCTGCCTTAGTTAATGGCACTGCCATGCACCAAGATACCTAACCCAGAAAGCTGAAGGGTATCCTACACTCCTTCTGCCTTGCCCCTACGTCTATCCACTCATCAGCAAGGAGCTCTACTGATTTTTTAACCTCCTAAATATCTCTCAAAGCCTTGCTTCCTTTATATTTGCACTGTCACTGCCTTAATCTGTACCTCATCATTCATTCAACAATATTTAGAGAGGATAGATAAGAGCTATGTGCTTTTAAACAGAATAAAAGCAGAATGACCTCTGCCTTCTGGTGTTCAACATCTAGTAATTTCTTATCTGACCTATTCAGATATACTATTTCTCCTACCATTCATTCTCTACATAGCACCCGAGTGTCTTCTCAAAACTTAAATAGATCATTTAATTCAGAGGTCAGCAAACTTTTGCTATAAAGGGCCAGTTAGTAAATATTTAAGGCTTCTGGGCCATATGTTCTCTGTCACAACTACTCAGCTCTGCTCTTGTAATGTAAAAACAGCCATAGGCAATTTGTAAACCAATGGCCGTGATTGTGTTCCAATATGCTTTATTTATGAAAACAGGCAGCAGGCCAGATTTGACCCATGGGCCATAGTTTGCCAATCTCTGACTTAATTAATTGTAGTGCTTCTCACTCCACTGGAATGAATCTGAATTCCTTCCCATGGCCCACAAGGCCCTCCAACCTCACCTCAGTACCACTTGCCCTTCCTTCTATGCTCCAGCCCCCCAGACCTTCCTTATGGCCCTCAAACACTGTGCCAATATGTTCCCATCTCAGGGTCCCTGCCCTTGCTGTTCATCCCATCAGGACCACTCTTCCCCACATCTTCCTTGTAGCTGCCTCAGATCCAATGTCACCTCCTCAGAGAGGTTCTCACTAACTACCCCAACAGGTCAGCACCTACCCTGATGCTCATTCTAGCTTCCATTTATTTATTTTCTATTTATTTTCTTCGAATTACTTATCACCATCTGAAAAATATCATTCATATTGTCTGTCTACACGACCTCACACCACCACTAGAATATAGGCTCCCTGAGGGCAGAGACTGTCTGATTTGTTCACCCCTAGGTTCCCAGCACCTAGGACTACACCTAGGACTAAGCAGGGGCTCGATAAACATCTATTGTCTGAACTGTTATTGCCTCCAGCCTCACCCCCTCGAAATCACTTTATCCTCACTGCCACTAGTGATCTTTCTAAAATATAAACTGAATCATGTCACTCCCCTGCTTAAAATAATCCCATGTTTCCCAACTGGCTTTAGGATACACATGTAAAGTATGTGGCAAGACTACTATGGCTCTTCTTGTACCTTCTGATGCTTTCCCATTAGACTGTGAGCTCCAGGTGGCAAGGACCATGTCTTGTTCATCTTTTCATTTCAGGTGCCCCAGCAGAGTGCCAGGAACTCTGCAAGCGCTCCATAAATGTAGAATGAAATCGATCAATCAAAAGGGGCACAACAACTAGTACAAGGCTAAATTAAAATGTGATAACTCAATAAATACCATATTTAAAGCCAATGAAGCAAGATGTTGTACAAAACTCTTCCTTTTCTTTCTTTGTAAGCAACCTGGGCAGGGGTTATGCTTACAATTCTGAATCTAGTCTTGGATTTTGTCATCCAGATTCTACCTGGCAGGCAGCCACCCACCGTTTTCTAAAAGAATGGTAGGAGGAGGCAAAGAGAGAAGTAAAGCAAATCTATCTATGCTGTTTTCCTGTGAGCAGCTCTGGTAAAAGGGTTAGGAAAGGTGACATAACACCTGAGCTAAAATGCAACTCAGGGAGTCTCCATGAATTCCAAATGTCCACATTCTCTCTGTCATCTATTAGCAAAGAAAACCCAATGCTGGCTGTTTTACTTTATAAAATAACCCAAGACGTTTGGGGAATTTCTGCAGAACTGTCTTAGCAATAGAATGGAAATTGTTACTTCTAGAAGAATTTCCATTAGCCCTTTGAAATCCTTCAACATTCATTAAGGCCAAGGAGTTTTCACCTAATGCAATCTGATGGGTGCGAGAACAGTCTTTCTAGGTAATACAGGCTCCCAAATTGTTCATCTGGGAAGTAGGGAGGGAATTTATTACTCAGAATCAAAGGGAAATGAAGAGGCCAACCCAGAATGTTATTACTGTCTTTCTCAGGTGGGGGATTGAGTTCCAGAGTCATTCTGTTCCCTTCATATGGCCTCCTTACTTAGCATCTAAAAGCTTCGGGTCTTAGACGCAGCCAGCTAGGTTCTCTTCTAATGTAATAGAATCTGCTTCAGCAAAGCCATCTCCAGACTCCAGAAATGATAGGCTATAAATTACTGAGTCTCCCACCGGATATAATGAAGTGCAAGTTACTGCAGTCCTGAATGACCACTCCACATGCCACTCTGACTTGCTTGAAGTAAATTTGACTGAGGACTGGAGCAAGCACGAAGCAGAGCTAGATCTGGGCTTACTTCATTTTGAGCCTAGCTCCTTACTACTCACCAATGGGTCCCATTGCAGAACCCAAGTAGGGGATGGGAGGGAACAAGGCTCCTGGGTTTCTCAATCCTAATGTCTGCTTCTCTTCAACATTTACGGTCTCCATGTAAACAAGCGAAACTAAAATAACAGAATGAGTAAACCTTATACACAGAACCTCCAGAGATTCACAAAACTGCATTCAAGATACACAGTCAACCTTGAGGATAACTAATTGACTTTCCTCTGAAGTTAAGTACAAGCGATCTGTTAGATTTGGAACCATTCAAAATACCTGTCAAGGATCTGCCAGTATGGGAGCCAAGAACCAACTGTTCAAATGGGCCCCACTGCCCAGCTTCTTTATAAGGCCATCTCCTCATACTGTCCCATTTAACAAAACTGTAGCCCATTACCTATCCTCAAATCTCTTTGCCAATGGTACAGAGCCAGAACATCCTACTCCCTGGCTGAAAATCAACAGGATAACCTACCAAACGCCACTCAGAAGGTGCTGAAATGCATGGATTACAAGAGTAAAGAAAAAGTTGAAAATAAGTCAGCCAGGTATGTGCTGTGCCAACAGCACCCTCTAACCCCCGCCCCCACTCTGCCTAATCCCAGCCGGGTTGACACTCACCTCATGAGACAGACCTATAGGTGCTCAGACTGAAACAGGAACACCTGAGCTGGTTCTTCAGCACCCAAGAAGCAGCAGTAAATCTTTAAAGACCCGGTAAGATTTTGATGAGGAAAGGGAGAGTTTCAGATGAATGGAATGCTGGGAACAGGTGGAACACAAGGCCCACAGGGGCAGAAGTTAAGCTGAGCCCAGATAGAATCTTGCTTACAGGTTATTAGGCATGGGCTGGGGCAACTATTCTAGCCTGGGATGTTGGCCCCAGTGAGAATAGCTTGGCAGTCCAAGGCACAGCATACATAGCACTAGCCAAATTCAGGGTGATTGAAGCAAAAGTGTCAAAACCAGGGGATAGAACACCAAATTCTCAGAGATGAATCCTTACCAGAGTGAGGCAGAACTCCACAATGGGTGACTATCGATCTGTTGATTCCCAGCAAGAACTTCACACTGGCTACGAGCAGGGGAGCAGGCTATAGTCCCCGAGGAGAAGGTTGACAGTTGACAAAAGTAATTTAGCCCTAGAGCCCAGACTGTGTTCTCTACCAAAAGAAATCAAGGCCCCTGGGAGAAATGGCTGATTCTACATCTGGTGCAGGATATACAGCTTGGAACATCTTGTGCCAGAAAGCAAGGAAGCTATCAAAGTTCAATGGGGTCATGTCCAAAGAACATGGGATGAACTTGAAGGGATGTCCGCTGACCTAAGATGAGACAATGTGAGCATCCAAAACAATTAATGAATAATGAATGCAATGGGTTGAAGCACATCGATAACATAATAAATCTGTGAGTTCATAATAACATTTTAAAAAAACAAAAAAAATTGTTGGTCACCACTGGAAATTACTAGGTCACTAACTCATTATTCTGAAAAGCAATTTTAAAAGGTAGATGGGGTGGGGAGTTGAGTAATTATTCAGCCTTTCCTGTATAACAGTAAATGTTTAAGGGGTCTGGGGAAGATGAAAGCAATTTGGCAAAATGGGGATAACTGTTTTATCTGGGTGCTGGGTAAATGGAGATTCATTAAATTTCTTGTGTGTACATTTGAACCCTCTCCCCGCCACCACCACCACCACCAAAAAAAGAGCAATTCAGAACTTGAGTCAAGCAGCTTGGGGTTTAGGCAAGGTCTCTGCCTCTAAGAGAGACCAGGATACGAGTGGCAATTTTAGCCCTAATGGACTGAGCCAACTAGAGGGATGTGGGGAGCTAGAGGGGCGTCATGGTACCCAGCCCTTGATCTAGAATCCCAGATCCCAGGTCCAGTTGGCAGCACGGTTTACAAGGTGGTGGATCTGAGGCTGCTTATAGAACTTACTTTTCAGTCATAATTGGCTCAGGAACTAAAAAAGGAACCTGCTTTTGAAAATGGAGCCCTTAAATAAATTCAACCAAGAGGAGCTGGGGAAATTATAGGCTGAGGAAGGGGGCAACGGCTAGCAGAGAATTATGCATAGAATAATGGTAAAAGTCACATTGACTCCTGTAGTCTGGACTCCTTCACCAACAAGAAAGAAACAAAAAAAGACCTATCACTCCCCCAACTCACCCTATCCGCATCTCAAGAGCCACCCACAACAGCACCAGAGGCAGCAGAATGAAGATGACGTTCTCCCACTGGTCTAGTTGAGAGTGTCCAGACAGAAGACTGGCCTCAGCAGCTCGGAACGCCCCGCCCCAACCGCCACTCAAGTAACCAGCTGGGAAAGCATTCAGAAAACCCGCATCCTGACACACCACTGCCAAACAACTTAAACAGCAAGCAGAGAACAAACCGTCTAAACAGCAATGCCAGCTGCCAGGAAAAGTTTTGTAGGGACAATGAGTAGAGGAAAAGCAGACCCTTCAGGGCCCCCTAAGACCCGGTCTCTTAGCTTCAGCACTTTCAAATGCGGAATCCATCTGCCTCTGGGGCCCGAGGAGCCTCACAAGCTGGTTGTCTCCTTCCATCTCCTCCAAGATAAATGAGCAGGCGAGCTGGCCAGAAAACCACTCAGGGGCATTACTTTTTAAAGAATCTTTATAGGGTCAAAGAGGAATGGGTCTACAGGCTCTGCGTATTCCCCACAGATGTCGGGGATGATGTCAGACTCCTCTTCCAGATGTGTTTAACACTCTGTGGTCACTTGTATTTCTGCCACTCAGAGTCAGTGCTATGCTAATTTGACTGGTTCCAGCTCAGGCTGACCCCAGCTCCCTGGCTCTGGTTACCATTAGCTGAGACTGTCATCTGTACTGTACTCTTCCAGAGAGTCCTAAAAACAGCTCTTCACCTGCTCTTCCAATTCAAGTAATAATGGCTGCCAAAAGAAGAGGGGGGTAGGAGGGGGAAGGTTACTAGAGAAAATACAATTAACATGCTACCAAAAGAGCAAAAAAAAGCTGGGAAAAGACTATGTAGGTTCACATTTATTTCCCAGGCTGGGTAAACATCCTTTTGCTTTTGTCTGAATGAACAGCCAATTTCAAACTGCTACTGAAAAAAAAGAGAGAAAGAGAGAGAGAAAGAAAAAAAGAGGCAGGTTCAAATCTCAAAGTAATAACTTCTAGCACAAAAAAACAAGAATGGGTAAGAATTCCATTTCCTGGTTATTGAACCCAAAGGCTTAAGAGTTACCTCTGCCCCTAAGGATCAGAGCATTCTGTATTTGATGACAGAACCCAGGTCAGAATCCAGCATAATCCCAAACAACCCAAGACATCAGGGTGAGTTCCCCTGACCTTGAGATTGCTCCTCTAGCTCTTTGGTAAGAAAATGTACAATAGTCAAGAGGAGAGACCCTCTCACTGCCCTAGTTGTGTGAACTCAACTACTCAAGGTCCATCTTGTCCAGATCAAGGGCTCCCATGAGTGACGGTGACCCGGATCTGACCCCAAAGGGCTAAAACATAACCTTACAAAATCTGAAGATGTAGAAGGGAGAATTCAGTGGTGCTCAGAAACTCCACTAGCCCAGCCTGAAAAGAAATAATCCGTAAACAGAATCACTCCTGATTCCTAATTCTAGGTCTTATTGTTTTGCTGAGTGTCTTAGGGCACAGCTCTAAACTTTCTGCCCTTTATTATTTTGCCCACCTAAAGTAAGAAAACTAAGCTAAAAAAAAATTTGCAGCCAAACCAAAATGAAGCTTTTTTAGCTAATATGGCTACTGTACTTAGGATACTTAACTTCCTTTGACCCCCAAAATGGCTAACTGGAAGTCAGCATCCCCAGAGTACATTTTATATCTAAACTGGAAATATGCTGAAATAAATTAAGAAAGTCTAGAGCCTTTGCTTGAGCAAAACTAGAAGCAGCAAAAACATGGGCTTTTTGCATGTTTGATAGGTACGGTCAAAGAGGCCACCGAGAGTAGAATTAATACAACACATTCTCCATGTATGATCAAAGTGCCTTCTAAAATCGGGGCACCTTATATGACAAAACAGCTGACAGGAAATTAATAAATTTAAGCCTTTTTTCTGCCATCCCAATTACAGCCCGGTCAGCTCACAAACACGTTCTAGCAAATGCTGAAGGAGTTTTTCTCTCTTCGAGGGTCCTCTCTCACTTCATCCTGCTTAACAAAAGACCACACACACGCACTTAAAAAGAGGATGGAGGCAGGCCAGCTTTAGGACACATGCTGCATGGGGGGAACTGACTGTCGCAAAGAGAGGGCTCTACACCCCTCTGACAAGTCCACAATAGGCCGGCTAGACACAAACGCCTGAAATAAGGAAGTCCATCGAGAAAATGAACAGTTGGTGAGATCAAGGTTTCTGGCCTAAAGGGCTTGCAGCTGGCCTGGCCATTCATCAAAAACTCTGAATTTAAATGGAAGACACATTCTGACTGTGACATGTAATAAAATAACTGGAGCGGCAAAGGATCTTGATTCTGGTTTCCTTTCCACCCTACGCAGCTCCTGCCAACGGAAGAACGAGCCTGCCTGTGGTGATCCTGGCACATCTGGACTAGTTCCCATTCACACTGGTCAGTCTTTGGGATTTTTCCACATATTACAGGGTCATCATCCATCTACACTCACCCAGAAAGTCCAGATAAAAGCTCCTGTTTGGAGTCTGGAGAGAAATTGTCAAATCTGAAAGCCCATGAACTCTCTCAGCCAGAGGAGACTAGATGTAGTGAAGACTATGGAACCAGATGTCAGAGGCCTAATTTCAGGTTAACCCTAACCAGCTTTATGACTCTGGGTAACTCACCCACTTTCTTTAGACTCTTATTCTCACATCAGTAAGAGAGAAGTAGACCTAATGGTGTCCCAGATCCCTTCCAATCTTAACATCCTCTGACTTTACAACTAAAAAGTGATACTAACAAGGCTAACACTGTAGGCTTCAACCCAATAAGAGCCAGTTGGGATGATGCTAAGAAGAACTCTATTCCACATAGGCAGAGCCAATCTGACCACGTTATCCCCACACCCGCCATCCAAGAGATGTGCACCACTGGTCCAAGAGCCCCTTCTACAGAGGATATTCACTGAGTGATTCAGCAATAGGCTGATTCGTTCATTCAGCCAACACGTATTTTCATTTTTTTTAATTTATTTATTTGTTTATTTATTTATCTTGGCTGCGTTGGGTCTTTGTTGTTGCGTGCGGGCTTTCTCTCTAGTTGTGGCGAGCCGGGACTACTCTTTGTTGCAGTGTGCGGGCTTCTCATTTGCAATGGCTTTTCTTGTTGCAGAACACAGGCTCTAGGCGCGTGAGCTTCAGCAGTTGTGGCACGCAGGCTCAGTAGTTGAGGCTCACAGGCTCTAGAGTGCAGGTTCAGTAGTTGTGGCACATTGGCTTAGTTGCTCCACAGCATGTGGGATCTTCCCGGACCAGGGCTCGAACCCATGTCCCCTGCATTGGCAGGCGGATTCTTAACCACTGCGCCACCAGGGAAGTCTGGCCAACAGGTATTCACTGAGCATCTTCTACGTATTAGGGCTATAGCCATGAACAAAACAGGCAAAATCCCTTCCCTCATGGAGCTCATATTCTAGTGAGGGGAAAGAGGAATCAGACACTAATCAAATGGGAAGTACAAGGTGGGGGTACCTTTTATAGAGAGTGGTCAGGAAGAACCTGCTGATAAGGTAACTTTTGAGGAGATCTAAGGCAGTGAGCTATGCAGATCCCAGGGGAAGAATGTTCCAGGTAGAGAGAAGAGCAGAGCCTTAAGACAGGACTATGCCCAGGATGGCTGACATGTTAAAGCAAACACCATGAACCCAATATTGGTGAAGAGGAGTCCCAGGGCGAGAACAGTAGAAGGCAAGGTCAAGCAGACAGTGGGGGCCCAGCCATGCACAGAATGGAAAAACCACTGGTGGGTTTGAACAGAGTAACATGATCTGAATTCCATTTTTAAAAGATTGCTGTAGTTGTTGTGTTGAGAGTTGACTGAAAGAGGCAAGAGTGGAGGCAGGGAGACCAGTTAGGAGGCTGCTGAGATAGTCCAGGTGAGAGGTGATGGCAGCTAGGCCCAGGGTAGCAGCAGTTGGGGGAGGTGGGAGGGAATGGAGGACAGCAGAGAATGACACACTCTAAAGTAAACAGGACACTGTGGGACAGGATCTTGGGAAATCTTGGAACTACTGCAGAATCTAATGAAGCTAAATGACACTAAATTCCAACATCTACCGTAAGATCTTAAGATTTAGGAGTTTGTCCATCTCTGTCATTCAATGTCCAACGTGGTACCTGACACAGAATGGGTATACAGAAAATGTTGAATGAGTAACTGTGAACTGAATATATTTTGAAGCCAGAAGATCTGCAGTTGGATAGGTCTTCAGGAAACAAAAAGCATTTGGCATTAGACCTATTTTACTAACAAAGGATCCCCTCCCCTGGGTGAATCTATCTCTTTTTGTAAAAAGTTCCCCTTTATAACTCTGCAGTGGTAAGTAGTGAAGCTGACCAAAAACATCGCATAATGTAGCTGAGAATCTGAACAACTCAGCCATTTTCCTAAGAGGCCATATGTAATCACACCACCTCACAGCTCCCGTCTAAAATACAGGGAGAAGGCTTCCCTGGTGGCGCAGTGGTTGAGAGTCTGTCTGCCGATGCAGAGGACACGGGTTCGTGCCCCGGTCAGGGAAGATCCCACATGCCGCGGAGCAGCTGGGCCCGTGAGCCATGGCCGCTGAGCCTGCGCGTCTGGAGCCTGTGCCCCGCAACGGGAGAGGCCGCAACAGTGAGAGGCCCGCGTACCGAAAAAATAATAAAAAATAAATAAAATACAGGGAGAAACATTTCATGAGTAATCTCATATGTTTTAATGAATATTGAGTCATGAGGGTAACTAGAAAGGTATCATTATAAGTAACAACATTATTACAAGAAACAAGAAATAACACAAGCCAAATCTGTACTCTTCCTACAGGACAAGGCTATCCTTGAACGTGCTGCCCTTCCTCTGTGAAGCTCAGGACAGGAATTTCTAGGAGCCCCCCACCACCAAGAGCACTGCTCTGAAAAACGCGACAATTCTCAACTACAGCAGCTTCTCTGTCAAGGTTACCCTTGAGAGTCCCAAGGTTCTTAAAACCCACAGAAACTGACAGTGTGCAAAATATAGGGGCAGAAAATTCAGCATCAGGAAGAAATCACAACAAAGGTATGTTTTTATACACCACATTCTGGCAGCAGTCTTCTAGGTAAAGTCATTGATCATCTTGAAGGGCTAAATTTAAAAAAGCCCATCGTTAATCAGGAAGTAGGTGTGAGAAACATCTTATTTACCAAATGAGAAAAAGGAGGAAGAAAGATAAGCCATGCAAAGTGGTGGAGACCAGATTACACTGTAAGGGAAGCTGCAACATTTGGGAGACCAAGTCCTAGATGGATTTGTCAGCTGAGCTGGAAATCATTTGATGTGACCTTGGACTAATTATTTAACTTCTGTGCCTCTGTCTCCCATCTGTGCCTGAATCTCCCACTTGCTGTAAAGGAGAGCAAATGATTTCAGACCCCCTCCCCCCTTTTCGACAGGGATGTTATGAAGCTGATATCTTGTCTCTGGGAGCTCCAGAGTTCCCAGAGAAAGACACTCCACGAGCAGAGGGCAATGTCTTTAGTAAGATAATTAAGGGCTCAGGCTGCTATTAGAAACACCCCCACACTATGGAGGCCCCCAGCATCATGGCTCCAGAGTCGGGCAACCAAAATACTGCATAAAATGCCAAACTCAGGGTCAGGGCCAGCCTCTCTGCAGATAATGTCAGGAGCTCTATGGTGAACCCATTCTCACATATATAATAACTACATTCAGATGTTTAATGAACATTCAGTGATGCTTTTAAATCACCAGGATCTTCCAGACATGACCACATTGTTGCCTATCTATTAGGAGAGATGGCATGCAAGGTATGAAATAGTAGAAGGCCCATGACCATGACCCCTGGGCAAGTCCTGACCCTCTGTATTATGGGGCTAAAAATAATGAGGAATAAATGAAGTAAGATGCGAAATGCTGCTGGCACAGCCCTGGGCTCTTAGAAGGAGCAAAATAAGTGCCAAAGCCCTCCTCCCTCCCAGGGCTCTGCTCAATAAATAACAAGTGCTATTAATCCTTTAATCACAGATCTAGAGAAAAAAAAAGAAACAGGAAAGGGTTCACCCATAAATATCTTATCTGCCTTTATCCTCCTATAACCCCTCAACTGGAGCAGAGTAAACAGGCTGAACTTTAATTGGATCATAATGTGGACATCCCCAGGTAAGCCAGACTCATAAACTGCAGACAATTAGGTGACTGGCTTTTCATGGACTGCCCCCTACCTGGCCTACTCAACGACAGAAGCAGACCCAGCCCTTTGTCCCAGCTTCCCAAAGAAATCCATTAGCAGGCACACGTGGCTCCAGTGGGATGTCAGGTTAGAGGCTTTCTATTCCAGCGATTGTGGTCTTAGAATTCCCAAGCACAAGGCAAATGGATTCACAAGGATTGTGTTCATCTACTATTCAAGTCACCATCTGAGGACTATTTAAAGCACAAAGCCAGCGAGCCCTGCTCTGAATGGGAGACCAAGAAGAGGAAACAAGCAGGGTATGTTTTTAATATAGTTCTACAACTTATACAGACAACACAACTTGCAGAACCCCAATTTTGGACCCAGGATCCATCCTCACCAGCTCAGATAGCTCACTTGGCTCCCTGTCAACCACTGAGTAGGAAATGTCAAGTTCATTTTACAAATGGAAAAGTGGGAAGCATGGAGGGACAGATGCGTACATTGCTAAGTCCATTGCTAATAACAGAAACAGCTGAAGCTGATGTGTGCCTCCACATGCCAGGCCCTTCCTGGGCATTCCACCTTCTAACCTCACAACCTCCCCACAAGGTAGGCAGTTATTCTGCTCACATTTTACAATGAGAAGACTAAGGTTCTAGGAGATTAAATGATGTGCTCAAAGTGACACAACTTATGCATGGCACAGTCAGGATCCGAATCCAGGTCTCTCTGACACTAAAGCTGGCTGTTTGTGGTTTTGTTTGTTTCTAGTTACACCATACTGCCTCTCTTGGTTTCTCTCTGCTAACTTAAGAACCCAAGGAACCTATCATCCAAAACCAAACTAATGTTTAGACATTAGATCTCATGCCTTCCTACTGATGTCATCAATTTGATGAGCAAAGAGAATTAGGCAATCCAAGCCCAACATCAGTGTCTTTAGGGACAGAAACCAGACTATAATTCCAATTAGCTGCACAAAACAGAGAAATTCCACATCAGAGGAACTTTTGCTAGAGAACAACAGAAGATCTTCAGCCTCTGATAAAACTTCAACTCATCATTTCTCCTGTCTAGACACCCCTTCACTTCAGCTGGCTTCACATATTGTGATCCACACAGAAGACTGATCCAGCACCTTGCCATCACGAAACCAAAAGGCAAGTTCTTTGGGATCGCATCAATATGAATATTTTATTTTATTTTGTGAAGCCATTTCCCTGTCCAGCCTCCCTTGTACATACCTCGTGTCAGACCTCACATTTCCCAGAACACACCCTAAGTGACCAGGCCTGACCAAGTTCAACAGAACTGATCGCGATTTGTTAGATCAGGGGCAAGACCAATTAATTCTCTGCCCTCTTGCTTCCACAGCATTTGGAGAAAGCTACCTTCACTGGAATTTTTGGTGTCATGTAAATTATCAACAGCAGTTGCGGGGAAGAAATCATGCAAAAAAATTCAGTAGCAGATGAGCTTCCCTGGTGGCACAGTGGTTGAGAGTCCGCCTGCTGATGCAGGGGACGCGGGTTCGTGCCCCGGTCCGGGAAGATCCCACATGCCGCGGAGCGGCTGGGCCCGTGAGCCATGGCCGCTGAGCCTGCGTGTCCGGAGCCTGTGCTCCGCAACGGGAGAGGCCACAACAGTGAGAGGCCCGTGTACCGCAAAAAAAAAAAAAAAAAAAAAATCAGTAGCAGATACAAGCCAGAAAAAGTAAATGTGACACAATCCAAACCAAGAGGGGCACATTCTCTCAATCCCTTGGGAATGACTTTACCTGAAGGCTGTGTGACTCATCAAACTCAGCACTAAGATGGTGAGGTCTACGGATCCACAGGGGCTCTTGGCAGTAACCTCCACGCTTTTTCAAGCCAGGTCTCCAAGGGCTGGCACCGACATGTTCACCACTTTAATGGAGAAGCTTACAGTTCTGTTCTCTCCCCTCCTCCTCCCCAACAGATGATGCTAACTGGCACTTGCCTTACCTAAGGAGGCTAACTTGTAGCAGTGATATAGTGTGACAACTGGAAAATATGGGGACCTCACATAGTCAAAGCACAGACTTACCACAAACAGGAACAAGCTGTGAACCACTTGTCAGGTCTATAGCCAATGTTTTCCCTACACTCATTTCGCACAAATCTTAATCATATCAGGAAAGAGGTAAAAGGCGACTCTGAGGTTCCCATGTACCACTCTAAAGGAAGAAAATTTTTTCTTTCTTCTAAGAGGGGTGACCTGCCTATAATAACTTTTGGGGTAGCTGAATGGACTTAGCGTTCTGAGTAAGAAAGAAAGAAAGGAAATGAGATTTTTTTTCCATTTAGAGAAATGAGGAAGTAGAATGGTTTCTATACAGGCCCTATCCCTTTTAGAGAGTCTGTAAATTGTAATGCCACAATTTCAGGCCCTCCTTGAAGAAATCCCATCTCATATAGGGTTCTGACTAAAGACATGCTCTTGTAAATGTTGACTTGGAGCTATTGTCAATATTAGACAATAAGCATACAGGGTGGGGGTTGGATGTGTATCACCTTCCTACACCCAGTCTAAGAACGTTCATAATAAAGATCATTCAGTGGTAATGACAGTGACAACACAGATTCTGGCTAACACCATCACTATCCTAATCCAGGAAAATGCTACCTGGAAACATTCCTCCTATCAATCACACCCTCAGATAGGGAAGCTGGATGACTGGTCCAGCTTCCAGACCCTGATATATTCAAATCAATTAGCAGTCACTGGGTGACAAGAAAATGGCTGGCATCCACTGTGGCTATAACATACATCAGGCATTTCTAGTCTTGGTCTTACAAAGACAAATCAGGTTTGACCCCAACGTGAGAGACTGAACAACAAACCAAAGAACACAAGTTTCTGAAGAAGGTTTAATCCAGGCAGCCAAGGCAACCCTCTCTTTCTCAGAAGCTAAACCACTCAGAGTGAGAGGAGCTACTCCATCTACCACATAGATGTGGATCGTTCCTATGGAAGAAGTAGCACAGGTAGGAGGCCCACTTCCCAAGCCTTTCTCTACTTTCTCTCCAGATCGGTTAAAAGAGAAAGCCATCCCCTCCTCTATCTCAGTGTGAGACACACGACTGTAAAGTTTTTTACCAAAAGAGGAAGGTCTGGAGGACACTAGCAGCTACCATGCGTTTCTCTATGACTCAAAGCCCCTTGGCTCTAGCCTGGGGCAGCCGGAGTCCACATTCAGAAGCATCGTGTTTCCTGTTCTTCTCTAGGTTAGAGTCCCAGCTAAGAATAGCTCCCCATTCATGCCACTGTGTACACATCCTTTTCACTTGCTGTTTTCTCTTATATATGCATGAAACCCTGTTCTTGTACGTTCTCCAAGGTAAACAAAAATACTTTAAAATGGGCACAGAGCAGCAGCTTTATTCCCTGTCTAGTCTACAAAAAGGCACTCCCCGGAGGAATTCCACTCCAGAGCTGAGTGTCACAGGAAGAGTTGGGGCACAAGCTCCCTCCCTCTCTGAAGCTCCAAATAGAGGCTCATACTCCGAGCTGGGAAACTGGTGGCAGTGTTTAGGATGCACTGTAGCTGCCCAGAACCTCACCTCTGTGCCTGTCTTAAACCTAAAGAAGACCAGAAGGCTGTAAAATTGGCCTCTTTTTATTAGGTTGGACCATGTGAAATTACCTACAAAATGATGATTTCATATGATTTAACCTAAGAGAATCCTAAAAAGCAAATCGGACATTTTGCAATAAGCAAGAATGCAAAATCCATTATTTCCCAGGTGGCTCCACCCAAGACCATTTCCTATCAGTCTTTAGGAATTAAAACATTTTGCAGGAAGGTTAAAAGCTATGGCACCCCTTGTAAGACAGGCCTGGCATTGGTAACAGACCTCCTTTCCCTCATCCGTTCCATATCCGTATTCATATCCACATCCATTATCCATTTCTGGCCCTCAAGAGCTCACAGAGGAACAAGCAAGTAAACAGGTAAATGGAACACAGGATAGAAACTGCTACTCTACAGACAAGTACAAAATCAGAACGGTGAGTGTAGCTTGATTACATTTCTCACATTGAATTTGCCTGGTTGTTTGTATGTGGGCTTCACAATCAGATGATGCACTCGGAAGCAGGAAGCATGTTCTCTTTGTCTTTGACCCCTGGCATCTAGCACAGTTCTTACACATAGTCAGTGCCCAATGATGTTTGTTGAATAACTGAATGACGCATAGAGGCTGAGTGGCCTCTCTATAAAATGAGGCGAGTAAGCAGTGCTTCTGTTAAGAACTTTAAGGTTCTTATGTCTTAGACCAGACTACTAATTATAGCACTAGAAAGAGAATAGCAGACTCCTGATTATAGAACTAGAAAGAAAACCAGAAGAAAAAAAAAATAGAGGGGTCACTATACTTTATAATCAAATAAGTCTGAAATTATGGATTAAAAAGTCTGCCTCTAGCTGGAGTGTGGCAGCATCATTTTCTCTCTCAATTTAATATCTTTTGCTTTCAATTGATTTTCCTTACTTTATAAGTTCAAGACTATCAGCAACAATGGAAGTGAAAGACGTTTTATCAACTAAAGCAAAGGGGACAAACCCAAACCACTTTCTGTTTGTCTTTAGGAAAAGAGTATTCACTGGGGTGGGAGGGGGAGTATTATTTCCTCTGGGGGCTAGAATGCCTTTTATGAGTTCAGAAAAAGAAAAATAATATCGAATTCATATGTGCACCAAAATAGGTAATTAAATGTTGAATTAAAGGATCAAGATGAGGGAAGACATTAGACTGACTGCCAGGTGGTCAGAGTTGAAGAAGGTAAAACACACACACACACACACACACACACACACACACACACACACACACACAATGTCTGTAAAACTCCTCCCAGACTTAAAAAAGTCACTTGGGTCACCTTTTAAACCTATAGAAAAATCATTTCTAAAAGAAACAGCAGGTAGCAAACTAACGTCAAAACAATTCATCTTTCAAAGTTGAATATTTTGATGTAGCCTCAGGAAGTCTTTCCCTTGCTTCAAATAATCAAAGCTCTGAAAAAAGGGCAGCACAGAGCTCTTCCCAATATGAAATCTTTTATCTATACATTTTACTTCGAAAGGAGAGAGACTGGCCTGAGCACCACACTGCTTTGGAAGTAGAGGAAGTCTTTATCCTAATGAATTGATCTCATCAATTTAACTGCACATTTGATCCCAAGACCCTTTGTGGGCCCGATGACCCCAGGGAGGCCCATAAGTGAAGCTGTCCCCAGGGTGGTGCAGTCCATCATGGCCACCAGCAGACAGGAAAGGGCCATTGGGGAGATCCTAATTTTATTATGTAAATCACAGGAAACTACATTTAGCATCTCTCCTCTGTGCAGCATCCTTATTTCTACCCAGTGGCCATCAGCAGAGGAGAAAGAAGTCTGTCCACATAAACGAAAATGACAGGGCTGGCTGCTCCTCTCTGACAGTGAGGGTCCCCCACAAGCACCTATCTGAAAGCTCACAATTAGATTTCTCTTTTTCTCCCTCACACCCATTTTAGTTCATTTATTTCCAAGGAGTGCAAAAGGCAACATAAACGGCAAAGGGTTGAGGTCAAGTTCAGAAGCCCTGTGGGAAAAGCATAGCCTTTGAGTCAGACTTTGGAATCCTAGATCTCAGCTCCTAGAATCTACATGACCTTGGGCATGTTACTTAATTTCTCTGAGTCTCAGCTTCCTCTCTGTAAAATGGGGATAATGATACCACCTCTCAAGGCTCTTGTAAGGATTATGTTTGGGGGAGCTTTTAAGGCCAGTGGTTTTGTGAGGGCTATTTGACTTCATTCTGTCTCAGGAAAGCGGAAACTGGATATGAAACTAAAGAAGAGTGACATCCAAATATGGCTCAGGTATGAACAATTTCTGCTTGCATGCATGGCTAGGATGCTGGCGTTTCAGAGAACCAGCTTCGCGGGTTTAAGGCCAAACTGGAGAAGCCTTCCACTGTGATGGGCACAGCACTTTCCAGAGACAGGACCCACATCACACAAAATTCTCTCCCTACTCTAGAATTCCTGAGGTGGACAACTTTATCCAGCTCAGAATAAAACTCAAGGTAGTCAACATCTTTCTTGTCAAGGAACATAAAGTAATCCAAGAAGGATCTAGAGAATTCATTCTAACATGAAGTCAACCTTGCTAATAAATGAAATCACCCTCCTCAATTAAAATCTACACTCTTGTCAAGACAACTGTCAAAAATTGTAATTGCTGCAGACAAGTAGAAAAAAGATGGCCACGCAGCAGTATAAAAGCCCTTTGGCTGAAAAGTACATCAAGAACCCTTTCATTTACGTTCCGGGCCAAGGTGTCTTTATATTAATTTAAAGTCAACCACATGAAGCAACTGACAAAGGATTAATCTCCAAAATTTACAAGCAGCTCATGCAGCTCAATAACAAAAAAACAAACAACCCAATCCAAAAATGGGCAGAAGACCTAAACAGACATTTCTCCAAAGAAGATATACAGAATGCCAACAAACACATGAAAGAATGCTCAACATCATTAATCATTAGAGAAATGCAAATCAAAACTACAATGAGATATCATCTCACACCAGTCAGAATGGCCATCATCAAAAAATCTAGAAACAATAAATGCTGGAGAGGGTGTGGAGAAAAGGGAACACTCTTGCACTGCTGGTGGGAATGTGAATTGGTTCAGCCACTATGGAGAACAGTATGGAGGTTCCTTAAAAAACTACAAATAGAATTACCATATGACCCAGCAATCCCACTACTGGGCATATACCCTGAGAAAACCAAAATTCAAAAAGAGTCATGTACCAAAATGTTCATTGCAGCTCTATTTACAATAGCCCAGAGATGGAAACAACCTAAGCGCCCATCATCGGATGAATGGATAAAGAAGATGTGGCACATATATACAATGGAATATTACTCAGCCTTAAAAAGAAATGAAATTGAGCTATTTGTAATGAGATGGATAGACCTAGAGTCTGTCATACAGAGTGAAGTAAGTCAGAAAGAAAAAGACAAATACCGTATGCTAACACATATATATGGAATTTAAGGGGAAAAAAAATGTCATGAAGAACCTAGGGGTAAGACAGGAATAAAGACGCAGACCTACTGGAGAACGGACTTGAGGATATGGGGAGGGGGAAGGGTGAGCTTTGACAGGGCGAGAGAGAGTCATGGACATATACACACTAACAAACGTAGTAAGGTAGATAGCTAGGGGGAAGCAGCCGCAAGGCACAGGGATATTAGCTCGGTGCTTTGTGACAGCCTGGAGGGGTGGGATAGGGAGAGTGGGAGGGAGGGAGACGCAAGAGGGAAGACATATGGGAACATATGTGTATGTATAACTGATTCACTTTGTTATAAAGCAGAAACTAACACACCATTGTAAAGCAATTATACCCCGATAAAGATGTTTAAAAAAAAAAATAAAAAAAATAAAGTCAACCACAAAATCAGTTACAGCTTTTCTTTTGAAAAGGGGGACTAGAGAAGGTGGGCTCTGAATGCTGTCTCCTTCCAACCTACAAAAAACGGACAAGTCCAACATTCAGATGTAGCCTTGAGAAGAAATTCTGTTTGCCAGTCCATGGGCGTTTTGTTTGTTTGTTGCTGCTGTTGCTGTTCTCACCCTCCTGACCAACAGGCCCACGGACTAGCACTTTTTAAGATTCATTTCTGTCATCTGTGAAGACGAGGTTTGTGATATCTGCTGGGTCCCAAAAGTGTAGATAGACCAAAGATCCTACCTCTCTCTTAAATTCAGCTCAGAAGCAATCTCATGCCAACAGCTGGGAAAATTACTTCCATCATCACTGCTCCAAAATCGAGCCCTTCTACCCTCTGCCCAGCTCCCAGCCCAGGCTCCCGGGACCCACACTGCTGTTTGTATTGGCCTGCAAGCAGCTTGTTCCCACACACCCAGACCAGCGGAGCAGGAGTTCAGAAGAGACCGCCGACAAGTGAAAGGCCTGGGAGGGAAGTGACAGGCAGGATCCAATGTCCTGCAGTAGCTTGTTCTCAGTGCCACCTTGGCTTTTCCTTACCACCTGCCAGGAGCCGTTCAAACACTCTGAGCAACGCGCAGTCACAAGGATCCTTTTTATTCGCTGGAGTCCAGAGAGTGCCTACTCTGGCTCCCAGAAAGCCAAAAGTAAGTACAGCTTCTCCCTCTAGGCCTTCTCTTTAGATTCAAGAACTCCTTTCACCCCACCTAGAGGGACCAAACCCCTCATATAAGAAGCAACACTCTGAAAACAAAGGGTACTCATCACTCAACTGCTCCTAGATTAGGCCTTCCAAACGTCCCTCATCTGTAAGTAGGAATAATAACACAACATTCTTTGTTGTGTCTCCTTTCAGGGTTGTGGCGATTAACTGAGATAATATACATTTAGCACAGTGCCTGACACATCGTAAGTACTCAGTAAATACTAATTATTATTGATATTATTTTTATTATTCTAAGAATGAAGTATAGCTACTATTAAGAAAATACCTTCCTAGGGACTTCCCTGGTGGTGAGGCAGTTAAGAATCCGCCCCAATGCAGGGGACACGGGTTCGAGCCCTGGTCCAGGAAGATCCCACGTGTCACAGAGCAACTAAGCCCGTGCACCACAACTACTGAGCCTGTTGCGCTCTAGAGCCCCCGTGCCACAACTACGGAGCCCACACACCGCAACTACTGAAGCCCGCACGCAGCAATGAAGACCCAACACAGCCAAAAAATAAATTAATAAATTAATTTAAAAAAGAAAGAAAATCCCTTCCTAAAAGACATGTCATTCTAACCCGAGGGTAAACGCTCCACAGTCAATTTCAGTCTCTCCTGCAAACAGAAGGAACAAGTGCGAAAAAAAAATCTGAACAATAGACATTCTAAAGGTTGTTATTTGAATTTTGAGTACATTATGTGCAGTGATACACATATAGATCCATTTATTGAGAAAGAGCTGTCTGGTACCAACTATGTGTACAGCACTACACTAAATGTGTGTGTGTAGATACACATACACACACACATGTAGAATCAATAAGACAATTTACACTTTTAAGCATCTACTATGGGCCAGGCATTATATTAGGCAACTAGAGATATACAGATAAATAAGACATGGGCCCTGTCCTCCCTAAGCTTATAGTCTAATAGAGGAATTACGATTATAGGTGCTAAGATAAAATTCCATATATCAAGCAATGGATGCAAAAAGGAGAGATATATACAGACGATGCTCTCTTAACCAACTTGCCAGCTTATGTGACATACTTCAACTGCTCTCTACACTACACTGGCTGGGTTGTTAGTAGTAGGCCTTTTACTTGTGTATCTGCTCCCTTCTGCTCCATCAGCCAGGCTGGGTGCTTCCCCAGGGTCAGTAGTCTGTTCATAACAGATATTATTTTAATTATGTATTATATAAAGTGATTAAATATGAGTAAAAAAAGGTGTTTCTATGAAAAATAAATTGAATGCTTTGGAAAAACTTGATAAAGACAAGTTGCTAAAAAAAATTGCCGATGAATTAGGTGTGGGCAAGACAACGGTAAAAAATTGTATTGGTGGAACTAAAAAAATCTAGAAACATTATGCATTTTATTTCTCAAGTGTATTGAAGAACTCACTTTACTTAAAGAGACAAACTGGAAATCACAGACAATGTGTTAAGTGTGCAGTTTATGAAAGAAAGTCAACAGAACTCTACTCAGGAGAACCTCACTCTAAGAAAAAGCCCTGGTCCACATCAAAAGATTTGTGAATATATGTACGTTTATTTATTTTGAAGTTTAAATAAAATGCTTAGGGACGGTATCTTTTTTTTTTTAAAGATTCTCTGCTGTAACTGACTTTTGGGACTGACTGACCAACTACTGGTCCAGTTGCCCAGATAAGAAGGTATCCCCACTATACCTGCCTGTTTTTCCTAGGCCAATAGCAAAATGAGTTTATATTCCCTCGGTCCAATGTAACCTGGTAGCAAAGAAGGTTGACCTGGGATTTTATAAAATAGACCCATTAAACATCTCTCAAACAGACAAAGTGCATGGAATTTTAGCCAAATTTCCAGAGACTGAGATGCTAACCCTTATAAGCATGAGCTGCACACTGACTACTCGTAGCCTGAAGCATGGACCAAGAGATGAAGGATGCCCCAGATGCCACCTCAGCTTTGGTCACAGGTCTTGGCACGTGATGCCATCTCTGCAAGAAGAAATGTCTCTGGTGATGTTTTATTGAGAAAAGACACAAGTACTAACTATCAAGGAGGAGTGAGAACTCTTCCCAGGACCCCTTGATAGTCAGTCTAATACATTTCTGTTAATTTGCATAGAACGCTGGATTTCTATCGCACATAACAAGATTCCAGGCAGTGAAACTGAACCGACATCATTAGCTTTCCACCAGAGCTTTATGCCATCAAGATGCAATCTGTCAAGGGAAAGCAGCACGGGGCCTCATGTCAAAAGAAGTCTGCAGGAGCAGAAAGCCGAGGCAAAAGGGAGCCTTCAGCAGAGTTTCAGTCTCCTGACAATATTTGTAAAAGACATATTTAACGTATGGAGGATCCCATTGATGGAGGAGAGAAAAATACCAACACTTTTTTTTTCTTTAAAGACATGGGATTGGTACGAGAGGAGGAAAACGAACTGGGGAAGCCTTTGTATATTGAGAGCTGAGTTTATTTTTATTTTCTCTGCCAACAGAGGCAAGGTAATTCTATAAGCATCATTTAACTTTCTCACTAGAAACAAAATAGAGTAAGGCAGTTAATGCCTTGCATTTTACATCTTCCATTCCCACTCCAGAATCACGTTTTCCCCCAGAAAATTAAATTGATCCTCACACAATGGCACCCAAACGTGTGCTTTCAAAGGCATCTCCCCAAACTGATGGGATCCTCAATGAGAGGATAAGGAATTATTTTCCATTTCAATCTGGAGTCAGGAAATCTGTGGGTCTCATTTCCTTCATTAGGGGTCGGCCCCAATGACCTCGAGGATCTCTCTCCTTCCAAAGGAAGAAAAGGAAATGAGTTTCAATGACAGCTGTCGAATTTTAAGTCAGATATCAGCAAGAAATTCCTAATTTGAGAGCTGTCAATCAGTGGAACAGGTTTCAAAATAGGCTGCGGAATCTTCTTCCCTGGAGACGGATAAAAATAGGCTAGGCCGCCATCTGTCTTGGTAGGGTGCAGCCCTTCCAAGAGGCGGGTGAACAAAACCCTTCTTTCCTCCAAGAGAGTCTACGAAGAAGTGATTAGGCTGACGAGGGAAAAAGGAGAGAGGCAGCAGTCCATCTGGGCCTGGGGAAAGCTGGGGGTTAGGTACCTGAGACTTCCTGTGGAAAGGGAAAATTCAAACTGCAAAGAGGAAAATACAAGGGGAAAAAGACAGGAAATAACCACACAGCTCTGAGCTCTTTGGGGAGAGCTGAGCCAATTTGTTTGTCAGCTCCGACAGCTCCGTTTGGTCCTGGGGACAACGCACTCAGCCACAGATCCTTGGGGAGGGTATTATTCCCCTCCCTAGTTCCCAAACGAGTGTATACATGAAGCCTAAGTGGAAGATGGGAATTGTCAAATAAATCCAACGTCTCCCCAGGTGACCAGCAGCACCCACAGAGCATCTCCAAAAAATTTTCCTTTAAAAGACACTTTTCTTTTCTTGGCAACCTTCTTTGGCCATCTGAAATCCTACCCATTTCCTGCATTTCTTTCATTGCTATGGAAAGCTCTCTTGGGGCATGAAAAGGAATGAAACCTTCATGGACCTTTAGAAAGCTAACTCCAATGGGATATGCAAGAAACAGCATCACTACGGCCTGTAACCTCTGCAAAATTGGAGTTGTCCCTCTCTCTGCAGATGTGAGCTGACCTTTGACCCATTCTCTGTGCAACCACATCAAATGTACACACTTGGGGCTCTCAACTAAGTCTTTGTTCTAACACTGTCTTCTCACAGCACACTGGAGTCAGCCACATGGCGTTGTCACAGGGGCCTTTGGGTACCCAGCTTTGCTGGTAGACAAAACACAGGAAGCCCACTGTTTTCTAAGCCCATATGGTACAGGAGCCCCCTGCAGGAGGGCAGCAAGGTCAAGGAGTCAACACCAGGGACTCACCGAGCTGAGGTCAACAGCAAACTAAAGATGGAGGCGAGGGATGGCCACCAGCTGTTGAGAGCTAGACATTTAAGGGCATACAAGGCAAAAAACAGTGCCTGAGGCTCAGTTCTTTAAACAAGAATTTTTTTCTGGCAGGGTTACCAGCTACGGAGAAACCTGAAGCTCAAGCATGCAGCCTGGTGACTTTTTCCCCCTTCAGCAAAGCCAGAGAAATTTGCAAAGATAACTAGAAGAAAATCAATACCGTAGGGCCCTAGATTTTAAGATGAGCCTTTGCAGAGGAGAAATCTGAGTCTGTTCTGTCCTTGCAGCTGTCCTAGTCAGATGAGACAGGGCTTTTACCCTCACAGAAGGGACTAGACTTATTGAGAAGAACAAGGAGATAATGGATAGAAAAGGGCCCTATAAACTCACGCAGCCCAAAACAAATGAAAGGAAGGGATTATCATCATTGCTAATAGCACACAGGCTGTCCCCCAACTGGGTGGTGACATGAGAGCAATGTCACCTTAGAAAAGCAGAGACTGCATTCTGGGTCACCCCCTGTGGTCACTCTAGGGTTTCAGCTAGGTAGGACACCATCTTCTATCTTGCTGGTCTGGGGGCAATGCCGGCTATGAAAAGGGGCAGCCCCCTTCTCTTCCTTTGCTGGATGCTACACAGCAACCTGGCCAGACATCCGAACCCTCTAGAATGTGCCAGACATTCTGGTCAAAATCCGGGACTTGGGAACAGCATATCGGGAAGCGTCTCTCCTCAGAACCTAGCTCAGGTGCAAAGGGAGAGTTCTCTCCCAGACCCGCCCTACATAACTATGAAATTCAGGGTTTGCTCATTTTTCAGAGCTGGGATCTTCAACACCTTTGGGGATTCATTCATCAGATATGGGATTCGGATTGTTTAAGGCCTTAGGGAACTGCAACTAAGCAGCAGAGAGCTGGTTTCCATGGAGGAGACTGAGCAGACGATCCAGGAGTCAGGCATCCCCTAGAAGTCGTCTCCTCCATCACCCCGTCACCTCCGGCTCCCCTCTGCAGACTACAGGGAAGCCAGTACAGGCAGGTGAGTGGGTGTCCTGTTCTTCAAGCTCTCCGGAGAGGAGAACCCACACGAACTTTCTGTAGCCTGGGAAGGAGGAACCAACACTGGAGTAACCAACCTACTGGCTTCCCATCCACTCTCATAACTCAACGCGATGAGGCTGGCTGGCTACCAGCCTGTATTCTCTGCAGCAGGATAGAGCTAAAAAGGCTGTCAAATCGGAGTATGGGGCAATGAAGAGAGCACTGGATTAGGCATCAAAAGATCTTGGAGGGGGGATTAATTAATGCAAAAGGAACAGGAGAGAATTTGAGGGGATACAGAAATGCTCAGCATGTTACAACTGCGGTTACACAAGTGTGTACACTTGTCAAAACTCACTGAACTCTAGGTTTTAAGTGGGTGCATTTTCTAGTATATAAATCACACCTCAATAAAGTTGTTTTAAAAAGAAAATTCTGCATTCTAAATTCTAATTCACCTGTATTAAATGTGGGACCTTGGACAAGTCACTTACCTACCTAATGCTTCACTTTTCCCATCTGTTAAATGAGGTTAATAATTTCTGCCCTGCTTACCTCACAGGATTTTAAGGTCACATGACGTTATATATGTGAACCAATTTCAAAAGGCACAAAATGCTAAGCCATTATGAGGTAACTGTAATTATGTTTGCTTCCCGGCATTTGGGACCTCCTTGCTATATATATTTCCTGATGATCTTCAGGTGCGGAGGGAAATTCTGTTCTAATTAATAGCTGATGGTTCAAAAATCTTCCCTCCGGAAAACCTTGACCTGAGTATTCTTTCTGCTCGCCCACCTCTTCACTATGTAAAGGTCACTTACTATGGGTGTGTAGGCCTTTCTGGTTCCCACAGATAAGCTCCCAACATGGAGCACAGCTACTGAGCATGGCCATCCGACCAGAATGCAGACACCACGGCAGATACCATTCTGGAAGCATGCACACTCCCCTTCCTGGGGAAACTAGTGAGTTGGCATTTACCCGTGGCCACAGAGCACCCTTTCGAAAAGGAAAGAAAATGCAGGATCTTCTCACAGAAGGACTAAAGGGGAAAAACTCGGAAGCCTGGGCGGTTAGGTAAAAACCCCCCTGCTAAAATTAGCTAAAAGGGACTGAGATCATCGAATCCAACTTCTTCATTATCAAAATTAGAAAACTAATTCTCTGAGAGGGCAAGAGTTCAAGGCTAAGCAAAACTGGTTTTTTGTTTTGTCTTTGGCCGCACCACATGGCTTGCGGGATCTTAGTTCCTCGACCAGGGATTGAACCCGTGCCCTCAGACAGTGAAAGCTCTGAGTCCTAACCACTGCACCACCAGGGAATTCCCTAAGCAAAATTGTTAAGTAGGTTCAATTGCAGGTGCCACAACCTTCTAGTTCTGGCCACATGTACATGGTCACATTCCCCTGAGAGGCTCTCCTTCCCTAATTTGGCATCTAGTAGGCTTAGACCCTTATCAAAACCTCTCATAGGAAACAAATGCAATCTCACACTCAAGTATAAATACACAAATAGCACTTTTGAGTAATGTGAGGGAAGAGGCCATTGTAAACAGGTAAAGCTAATAGTGGAAGAGACATCTTCAGCCCATCCCCCCACAGGGGACCTTGACAACAGCCCCCGAATCACACCCAATAGCTGGTTTTCTTTCCAGCCTCAGGCAAACAGAGAACTAAAGCTTGAAACTGTTCCAGATAAGTTCAAGTGGGTTTACAAAGAAGTTCAAGTGGGCCTGCAGAGTTGTAGGTCTTATCTGCAGGCCTGCCACATCATCCTACAGAGCCTGGGCTGTAAATGGCAATGCTGTCCTGTAGAAAGGTGTGTTACCCACCCTGCATAAATGGGAATCAGAGCTCCACATACAGTCCTTCCACTCATCCTTGCAAATGCTCCTTTTAAATCCATCTTGAGAATACCATTCACTCTGGGATAAAGAAGATGTGGTATATATACACAGTGGACTATTACTCAACCATTAAAAAAAGAATGAAATAATGCCATTTGCAGCAACATGGATGGACCTACAGGTTATCATATTAAATAAAGTAAGTCAGAAAGAGAAAGACAAATACCATATGATATCACTTATATGTGGAATCTAAAAAGTAGTACAAACGAACTTATTAACAAAACAGAAACGGACTCACAGACATAGAGAACAAACTTACGGTTACCAAACGGGAAGGGGGAAGGGGAGGGATAAATTGGGAATATGGGTTAACAGATGCACACTACCATATATAAAATAGATAAACAACAAGCATAGTAAATGTATAGCACAAGTATACACAAGCATAGTAAATGTACAGCACTGTATAGCACAAGATATCTTCAATATCTTATAATAAACTATAATGGAAAAAAAATTTTTTAAGAATATATATATATACACATTAAAAAAAAAAGAATACCATTCATTCTAGTTTCACCTGGTGGAGAGAGAAAACAAGTCTCACAGTTGTCTACTTTTCACCTAGTCAAAGCCACCAACATCTCTCACTTGATTACTGCCAAGAGTCCAATTAATACCCTTGCTTCCACTTTTTACCAGCTAACGTCTGTTTTCCACTCAGCAAGCAGCGTGATCTTAAAAATAAATATATAAATCAGACATTCTACTCCCCTGCGGCTGCCCTCCAGTGGCCTCCCACTGCACCCACCGGAATCAATGCATAGTCCTGACCGTGCTCTCCAGGCCATGTGGTCTGACCCTGCCTGCCTAGTCCATCTCACTCCACATCCGTCTCCCATCTGCTCTGTACCTCTGGCTGCACAGACCTTCCTTCTATTCCTCAAACAAGCACCTTCAGACCTCGGCATCTGCTGCTCCCTTGCCCCCAGATCTTCAGGAGTCACCTCCAAGAGGCCTCCCCTGACCACACATGGGTTAAGTAAGCTCCTCCCACACTGATCCCTGCCAGCCACTCTTGAATCCACCACCTGATTTCTTTTTATTTTTATTTTTTGGCCGTGCCGCACAGCTTGCAGGATCTCAGTTCCTTGACCAGGGATTGAACCCGGGCCACAGCAGTGAAAGCCTGGAATCCTAACCACTAGGCCACCAGGGAACTCCCGCACCACCTGATTTCTCTATTTCCTTCAGAATACTCAGCTACCTTTCATTACCCTATTAATTGATCCATTTATCTTTTTACTGTACATTTCTCCCACTAAGATTACAGCTCCATGAAAGCAGACAGTTGCTCTGTCTTGTTGGTAACTGTCTCTAGCACCAGACCACAGCCCAGTACATAGTGGACATGCAACACCACATGTTGAGTGCATGAATGAATGAATGAATGAATGAATATATTTTAAAGAAATCAAATTGAAGGCTTTAAAGACAGGGTAAGGCTCTCTGGTAGGCCCCACAGAGACGGTGTCCTGGTTCACTCCTGTACTCACAAGAAATGCCAACACTGGCGCACACTTCACTAACAGGGAAATAAGACGCTGAGGTAAAATCAAGTGCCTCCATTAGGCATTTCCATAATTAATCATCAGTGTTCATAGGCTGAGAGTTGCCTCTAATACCAACTCTAGCATCAACCTAAAGGAAACCTATTTATTCAAACTGACAAAAGCATGCTGTCGTTTTCATTTCCATTACAAAGCATGCCAATGTAGCAGAAACACTGATTGAACATCTTTCTCTCAACCCAAGTGGCAATTGATCAGCTTACCAAGGGACAAATAAGTTCAACAACTCATGTCAAAAGCAGAAAAGTCTTTCCTTTCTTTCCTTCTCTCTTTCTCCCTTTCTTTTTCTCTTTCTTCCTTTATTCTTTCTCCTTATGAGGCATAAGTTAGATATTTAAAACACAGAAAATTATTAAGATGTAAAATTCTCTTTTAGGAGACACTAAACTGTGACACTGTCATCCATTTTGTTTAAAATAAGGTAAGATGTATATACGTGTGTGTGTATATATATGTGCATATGTGTGTGTGTGTGTATATATATATATATATATATATAAATTGGGCAACAAGTAACTAGAAGAACTCCTATTGTAACTGCCCGTGGAACATGGACTCCACAGCCCAGTAAGTGATGTACCACTTCACCTCCATCAACACCTAATTCCTGCTCCTACAGAGAATAAATGAGATGACAGAACTAAAAGCACTTTGAGTCTCTGAAAGAAAGAAGCTATAGAAATCCTGAAAGAAAAAAAAAAAAAAAAAACCCAAATACAGTCTCTGAGGGAAAAAAAAAAAAAAGACATTGCCTAAAAAAGAGAGGCAAGGTATTAATTGCTGAAGAGTCTTTCCGGCTGAAGAGATCCACCCTTGACTAGCCTTCTGTCTCCTTTTCAAGGATCTGCAGTGATCTGGTCTCCTATTAAAATCAGGCTGTTTATTCAGTGGCCTTTTGACAGCTAAGATGCTAGGAGCTACTCAGGTGCTCAGGTGCAGCCCAGCCAAGCAGGCCTGCACAGGCTTCCACCACACCCAGGTTTCAGCTTGGCAGATAATGAAAATGGCCAAAAGAGTCATTAATGATTTAAGTATTTGCTGAGATATGCTCACAAGATAAGACAAAGGGAACCTCAGAACAGTGAAACCAAATCAAACCAAGAAGACCTTCAACAGTAGTGAATGTCATTACACAACTTTGGCACAAATTGAGGAAGCTTCCGAAACAGAACTAAGACCACAAGATGCTATGGTCCAGCCTTCTTCCTCCACTCAGAAACAGCCCCACCGCCACCCCCACCCCATACCCTTCCTTAAAAAAGTATTCTATTCTTTTCTTTAAACTCTCTTGAGCAGCGTATTCAATAGCCTTTCTTTTTCAACCCTACCCCTCAACTGCTTACAGCTGGACTTAAGCAACTGCTTGAGTTACAGCCCAGTCCAACTGTACTGTAGACTAAACTTGAGCAGGACAGGACTAAACTTGAGTTGTTTCCTACAGACAAAAGTACAATGGTTGACATTAAAGAGCACCTAATTGAAGGAAAACTGGTTGTAAGCAGATTAATAAACTCTGTGCTTACAGGTTCTCACACTTGGTATATTTTTCAGAAACACCCCCAACAAGATAAGAAGTTGGGAAATGGTTCCCTTGGCTAGTTAAGAAAGAATGTCATCTTAAAAAAAAAAGAAAAAAAAATCATACTAAGGAACTGGCAGACACATGTCATTCTTTTGGACAATGTTTTTGCAAGTAGATTTGATTTTCTTTACTCAAGTGTATCCAACTTTGGAGTTTGCAAGGCCAAAATAGATACAGACGAAGGTCCTCCAACTTCCCATTCTTGGCTCCAAAATAAATTAATTTTATATTAAGTCAAGACACTGAAATGGCTGCTAAATAAGAATGATTCCAGGTCATGATTAAGATTGCTTTTCAGGACTTCCCTGGTGGCGCAGTGGTTAAGAATCTGCCTGCCAATGCAGAGGACACGGGTTCGATCTCTGTTCCGGGAAGATCCCACATGCTGCAGAGCAACTAAACCCGTGCGCCACAACTACTGAAGCCCACACACCTAGAGCCCGTGCGAAGCCTATGCACCGCACGAAGAGTAGCCCCCGCTCGCTGCAACTAGAGGAAGCCCACGCACAGCAACAAAGACCCAATGCAGCCAAATAAATAAATAAATAAATATTTTTTTAAGTTAAAAAAAATTTTTAAAACAAGACTGCTTTTCAAGCTATCAACAGTAGTATATCTTAAATGCCCAGCACTATGCAAAACATCAGGGGCAGATACAAAAGAAGTATAAAATAGAGTTCCTATCATACACACCTAACAATGTAGAGACAGCTCTCAATTAATTTACCAAGAGTATGTCACATAACAAGATTATTTGTAAGTTTGTGTTTGAAGTACAAACACGTTTCCCCATAAAAGGCATGCGAAAGAGTTTCAGTTCTCAGGCTGGTAGAAAACTGACTCAGCCCACAGCGTAACTGAAATATCCAGTATGTGCAAATGAAACATGATATAGAAAAAACAGTGTAACAATAGAAATACCTGACATGTATATGGTGCTTTGTTAGCTACAAAGAGTTTTTCATACACATAAACTTCACCATGACTCTGTGGATAGGTGATATTTGGTAGAACATGGTGATGTTGTCAACAGTTGAGGAAATGGAGGCACAGAAAGCCTAGAAACTTCTTCAAAGTCACAGAGCTACTAAGTGGCAATAGGACCCTAACACTGGCCTGCCGACTCCAAATCCCATTCTCTTTCCGCTGGTGCAAAACGGAATAAGAAATAGGCTGTGGAGGCTTTTGTTTGCTTTGCTGTTTTTAGACTGATGCCTGAGAAAGAAGAAATTTCATTTGAGAAAGATGAGGAGGTAAATGGAAACTTTTAGGGATTCCAAAGGAGGCTTAGGGGCACTTTTAGAGGCTTTCAACATTGACAGCACTGGTGCTTTATTGCTTTCATTTCACTGTGAGCCTTGTGGAGGGGCTTTTCTCCTTTCAGGTTCATCACTAGTGCTTTTCCAGTTCATCTGCCATGATTAAGGTGTGTTGGAGGACGGTGTTCAGTTTGGGTTCTAACTCATGAAGAAGAATACACCATCAGCAAGAAGGGTTTGGAAAGATTTCCTTGATAATGGATAAGCACTGGAAAAGAGAAGGGAAGGAAGAAGTGTGATGAAGACAACCATGTGCATGAGGAAGACTGCCTGAGGCAGACAGAAGGCAAAGGGGATAGGGGCTGAGGGAGGCCATTATTCTATTAAGAGACCACAGGCCAGTGTAGAGTCAGTGCTCACCACTGCACCATCAGGCCAAGGCACCTTGGCTGCAGGCAGATGAAGGAGGAGGCGGCAACTGCCACAACCCAGCTTTGCATAAACATGGGTCTCTCCTCCACAGTGAGGGTCTCCAGTTGAGACATCTATAAAATTAGCAGATGACAACACAAATAACCGCACATCTACACCTTCCACAAAAATCCTTTTAACTGAATAAAAGCGCCAAGAGTTTCGTTCATTCATTAATCCAGTAAAACAATAAACATTTACTGTGTGCCAAAGCGCCACACTAGATGCCAGAAAAACAAACATAAACAGGGACAGTCCCTGCCTTCAAGGAGCTCACAGTTTAGTAGGTGAGAAAGATGTACACATAAATAAGTGCAAAGTAATGCAACTGGTATGAATGTATTTAGTTAAACACCAAGTACAGCATCAGCATAGTATACTTCAAGCACAGACAGAAGCCAATAGGTTCCCCAACACGCTCTACTTGGCAGACTTGCTGTTTATCATTTACCCGTCTGTATACAGAGGCCCACACTAATATTAGGCCAAATCTACATTATTAATCACATATTTATTTGTCTGCTAAGTCACTATCTTGATGTCTGCCCTGCGCAAGTCGTTGTTTTGTTCTTATGGGGAAGAATGGGTGTGCACATAAATCTCACCCAAATTGTGTAAGAGCAAACCTAAACTTGGGGTGGTACACAAGAGGTTCACTGTAACACGGCATGTCGTTTCAATTATGGCCCAGAAGGCAACGGGTGATTCACTTTAACAAACAACCTGAGTCAATGTTACACAGGTCAAGTCTCCTTAAAACAAACTCCAGGAGACCATCCACCATTTTCTGTCACAGCAAATAAAATCTTAATGTATACTTGTTTGGACTGTGTAATTTACAAAGCAGATGCACAAGCATTATATTATTTAATCAACACAGCAACCCCTAGGTATGCTTATTACATGGTCATCTTATATCTGAAGAAGCTGAGGCCAGGAGAGGTTAGGCATTTACCCAGGGCCGTGTAGTTAATGTAGTTAAGAGTCAAAGCTGGGACTGGTGTGCAAGCCTTCAAACCTCCATTTGGGTGTTTTTTTCCTACCAAATTGCTTAAAATCTGGTTGCTTAAAATTCCCAAGCCAACTGTGGATAATCTTTGTTACTCAGAATTTTTTTTAAAAAAGGAGATTATAATAATTCCTACAGTCTCCTTGTATCCAGCACATTGGATGACAAGCAATCACAGGCCATTCTGCTCAAAATAGAAATAACACTAAGAATTCAAAGCCTTTGGAGGTGATGATGGAATCCACTCCGTCCAACTGCCAATATCGAAAATATGTTTTCCCATAAATAGCTTTAGTCTGATCTTCTCTCTCAACAAATTCCACATCACAATCTCCAATCAAGACCTCTATCTCACCATTGCAAAGTTATTCAAATTAGGACAATTAGCCACTTCTGCTCCCACACCTTGAAACAGCCCAGGCACCACCCAGTCAAGTAGCGCTGAACTCAGCCTCTCCCACACTCCCTTGGGAAGCTTTTAAAATAACTTGTTCCTTTGCCAGCTCCTTGTCAACCCCTGAGAGCTCCAGTGGTGGAGGGTGGTGGTGGGGTTTGACTTGACTTTTCTTTAATTCACAGGTTGACCCTCAAAAGGGGCCTCTAACCGAATCTCTGGCTGGAGAGAGGTTTATCAGAGGAGAACAGGGCAGCTAGGAGCTCAAGTTTTTCCTTTCCTTGTTTAGCTGTGCTCATCCCCTACAGGGACTGGGGAAAGAAAATGCTATTAATTCCTGAACACAAACAGTAAGTCCCCCTTCAAGGGAGAACATTTCTCAAACTGAAATGTAAAGAAGCTGCAAATGAGGTCAGGTATTTGGCATGGGAGTGAGGTGCCATCTATTTCACGGTTTCTCTGCAACATTCCCAATTTAGAAGAAAGGAAAATGACAGATTTAATGAAAGTGGGGTGGCAGGAGTGGGGAAGGGATGGCACTGTCACTTGCCTGATGCAATTCCTGCTTGAATGGAACTGTCACCTCAAACTCAGGATATCTAGAATAACGCTCCCTGCTCCCTCTCTCGGCAAGCGCGGCGCCCCGACTTCCCCATGACTATTTCTGCCATCGCCACCATTGTCCTCTCTGTCTCCCAAGCTAGAAACCTCAGGCATTCCTGACTCTTACCTCGGCCCTGGCTCCTACCTCTGTAGCCCATTTTCCTACCTTAGTAGCGTCTCTGACTATAATGTGGACAAACATGGTACTAAGGGTAAAAGAACAAGCAGGCTTTGGAGCCCAACAGACCTGGGCCTCAGTCACCACCCCACCCCAGGTCACCTGTCACCTTAGATCATCTGTCTGAGCACAGCTGATAGCTGATAGTTCAGTAAATGGAGAATCACACTCCCCTCATCGGTGGCACTAAGAACTGGTCATATTTAACAACATATTCACAGCGCCCACTTCCGGGCCGGGCACAGACTGGTCTACACTGTGTGGGCAGGAGCGAGCCTCCCTTCCCAGTCCAGAGCAACCAGAGTGTCTCTGAAACCGGACTGCATGGCCCCACTCTTCAGCCCAGACGGCCTCTATTGTTCTGACCGCGGCAGCACAGAGTCAGACTCTGGCTGATCTTCAAGATCATCAAAATCCATCCAGCCCCATCCTACTCCCCTGTCTCTTAACTCCTCTGCTCTAGCCAGGGTCTACTCACTCATTCAGCAAACATTTTTTGGGTGCCTACCACGTGCCAACATGCTGCTGGATGCTGGGAATGTGAAGGTGAAAGGCTGCCCACCCTCAAAGAGCTCACAAGCGCCTTTCTGGTAGGGAGAGTGTATCTGCAGGAAGGGGCATGGGGTGGGGTGAGGGTGGATAGAACCATCATTGTATTACGGTGTAGGAAGTGATGCCGGAGGGGTGAGCATGGTGGGGGCTGTGGGAACACCACCAACGGAAGTGCACACACGGCCTCTGTTCTTTCCTCCTACCCTCCAGTTAGCCAAATCCTACTCCGTAAGTCAAGGTCTTATTCATTCTGGCCCACACCTCTCCCATCTCTGAATTCCTCAAGTTCTTATCAACACTACTCATTTCTAGTCATCCACTGGCTGATGTCATTTCTTGTATTGCTGTTGGTTAAATTTTTTTTTTATTACTCTTTGTATACGTTGGCAATTTTTCTCCACTGGTTTATGCGATTGTAGAGGATACCCACTAAATTCTAGACAGCTCTAAAAATCTCTCGTGGAAGCTATATATTAATTATTGGTGGCATAAGTGATAAGTTCAGGGTTACTGACAATCACAAAGTCACGTATTTATTTGGCACATTCTCCCCTCACCACTAGGTCCTGACTTCTGCATGGCTTACCCTTGAAATCCAACCCCAAACAAGAGAGAAGACCCCTGGTTATCTCTGAAACACTTTCCAACACATAATTTGCTACTACTATAGTTTTAAAACCTTTCCAATAAAGATTTTAAGTGTAAGAAGCTCATCAAATAAAATCTGAGGTGGACACCCAATATAGCAAACATAAAAGCAGAGCTGTTCTGGTTGGAGCCATGGTGACAGCTTACTGCTGCCTACCTCAGGAGGGAGACATGCAACTCTGCATCAACAGCCCCTGTGGCACATTCCAGATGGCAACAGTGTTAACACCACTACAGCATGAAGGCGAGCTCATCTTGCCCACAAATATGTGGAAATTCAATACACGTCCAAACATGACATTATAAATCAATGGGGGAAAAGATGGCCCCTTTCAACAAATGAAATCAGAACAAATGGTTAGCCATAAGGTATATAAAATAAAGTTAGAGCCCTACCTCACACCATTCACAAAAATAAATTCCGCATTTACTCAAGTCAGATTTGTGAGAAGCAAAACTTAAAAACATTTAAAAGAACACATAGGAGAATATCCTTATGATTTCAGGATAGGAAAGGTTGTGTGTATGTGCATTCTAAAATAAGCCCAAACGATAAAGGAAAAGCTAGACAGATTTGAGTATATTAAAATTTAAAATTTCCTATACATCAAAGAATCCAATAAAAAGTTAAGCCAACTTTGGGAGAAGGTATTTGCAACCCATATCACCAACAAAAGATAAGTATCCAGAATATATAAGAAACACCCACATGTCAATATTAAGAAAAAGAAAGGCCACCTAAAAGAGCTGTTTCTAGACTGCAGTTCAAGAACTGCTCCGGGTACGTTTCCAGCTCAGTTCTCCCAGAAAATACAGTGAGGTGGTATCTTGTCCTACTTAGAAATGTTTATATTTTATTAGAGTTTATAATGTTTGTTACCATATATCATCTCAGCTTATCTATACAACTCTGGCATGTAGGCAGAACATATATTATGCCATTTTATTGATGAGGAAATTGAGACTCAAGAAGTTAAGTGATCAGTTTTAGGAAAATATATACATCACTTCCTAGTGAATAACAAAACCTAGATTTTCTACCTTCTAATCTACAATCTTTCCATTTAAAAAAAATTACCTCCATTTTTTAAAAAACACCTGTTCACACAAAAATCTGTACATGAATGTTCACAGCAGCTTTATTCTTAACAGCCAAAAACTGGAAACAACCCAGCTGTCCTTCAATGGGTAAATGGTGAACAAACTGTGGTACATCCATACAATGGAACGCTATTCGGCAATAAAAAGGAATCAGCTAGCGATACACACAACAACCTGGATGGATCACCAGATAATTATGCTGAGTGAAAAAAAGCCAATCCTAAAAGGCTGGATACTATATGATGCCATGTTTATAACAGTCTTGAAATGACAAGATTATAGCCATGGGGAACAGATTAGTGTTTCCAGGAGTTAAGGAATAAGGACTAAGGGAGGTGAGATGAGGTGAAGGGGGAGACAGGACTATAACATGTCAACATGAGGGACCCCTTTAGTGATGGCACCGTTCAGCAGTTTGACTCTATCAATGTCAGTGTCCTGGTTGTGATACTGTACTATAGTTTTGCATGATGTTAACCATTGGGGGAAAACTAAGTAAAGGGTATGTGCAAGCTCTCTGTATTACTTCTGACGATTGCATGTGAATGTGTAGTTATTTCAAAATAAAAGATTTCCAAAAAGCCCAGAAAACAAAAACCAAAACTGCCTGAAATCACAGTGCCCTGTTGTCGTGCCAGTCATAGGTTAAATGAGATAAAGTATGAAAAGACACTTCTCAGACTGTCAAGTGCTCTATTAATACCAGGAGGCAATCACTATCCCCCCTCCTTCACCAGCCTCATCAATGTTACTCATTGTCAGACTATCCTCTCCCTTCTGGGCCTTCTATATCCCTCCACTGTGGTCCTGTCACTGTATTTGTGTAACCTGTCCATTCCTTTTAATAGGCTGTAGCTCCTTGAAAACCAAAACCTTGTTATGTACCTCTAGATGCCCACAACCCAGCACATAACAAGCACATAGTAGGTGTTCAATAAATGGGTGCTGGATTGAAATTAGCTCATGATTTCCTTGTTCAATACCAAATGAACCAAAACTGGTGGCAGTGGGGAGGGGAGAATACTGGGAAGAGGAACACCCCAGCAGCCATGAGGCAATGCCCTGAAAGTTTCATCAATTACCTCCTCCTTCCCTGAGCCACTGAAAACCCAGATGAAGCAAAGGTCTGTACAGAGGGAGTGGCGGCAGTAGCAAAAACATGAGTTCAGTTCATCAGGCCTCCTTTTTTATCCTGTTTCAAGCTCCGCAAATGAAAGAATTGACCATTTATAGTTTGGGTCACTGGAACAAGATGGAAAGGTAGGCTACAGTGTACTCTTCCGGAAAAGATTTTAAAGGTTAGCTGACAGCCCTTTTCCTGACATGATTAGACTGAAGAATTGCCGGGGGCAGAAGAATATACTAAATGATCTGTTAGAATCTCTCAGAGACCTCACACTCTGGGCAAACAGATTTGGCTCATGGGGCGGGAGGGGGTTCCCACACCCCGAAAACAATGCTAGCAGCTCCTTACTCCTCCAAATAGTTCTCGAGCATTTAAAAAAAAAAAGCACAAGCGAGTGCTTTGCTGCTCCTAATGTTATCGTATAATTTTTCAAATTCTTATTCAATTACATATCATGGTCTTATCTGCAATCTCCACAGGCCAAATAGCCCTGCTTTCACATCATGCCCACTGAGCCTGCAGAACACAAGCAATTCCAGCTCTCATAAACATGAGATCGTTTTACATTAAGTTTTGTAAGAGAGTGTGTGTGTGCGCGTATATGTGCACGCGCAAGCTCGTGCTCAGGAGTGCCTCGTCTTCTGTGAGGAACAAGGAGAAGACTTTAGTTAATGGAAGGTTAAAAACTTGGGAGGTTTGTCTCTGCCTGGATAATGATTAACTCTTTTTGCTGCTGAATCCAGAAGAGCTAGCATTTCTGGACTGGCAGTCCTGCTCCCTGGCCCAAGAGGGAAAGAAAGCTCACGTGCACACATGTACTGTCAGAAAGAACTAACTGGTATCGATCGATTTCAGGCTTTGGCAGTGGGAACACTACTGTAGTTTTAAAGAGTACTAGGTGTTTTAAAATTGTATTGTCACTGGTCTTGAAATATCCAGATCAAGAACCTCATTAATCAAATCAACAGATATCATCTACGCAAAATGCTGAAGCGTTTGTTTAAAACTGCTGACAGCAAAGCATTGAGATAACTTACATCACCACAAATCACTGAATAAATAAGAGAGATCAAGAGATACAGCACAACTGACTCCAAGGACATCTAAAACACAAAGCCTATTAATATCATTTAAAGATGAAAACTTAGGGCTTCCCTGGTGGCGAAGTGGTTGAGAGTCCGCCTGCCGATGCAGGGGACATGGGTTTGTGCCCCGGTCCGGGAAGATCCCACATGCCGCGGAGCGGCTGGGCCCGTGAGCCGTGGCCGCTGAGCCTGCACGTCCGGAGCCTGTGCTCCGCAACAGAGAGACCACAACAGTGAGAGGCCCACGAACCGCGAAAAAAAAAAAAAGAAGATGAAAACTTTAACATGTGGAATCTAATTTTTAAAAATGATATAAATGAACTTATTTACAAAACAGCAACAGACTCACAGATTTCAAAAACAAACTCATGGTCACCAAAGGGGAAACGTGGTAGGGAGGAATAAATTAGGAGTTTGGGATTAACATATACACAGTACTATATATAAAATAGATAATCAACAAGGACCTACTGTATAGCACAGGGAACTCTACTCAGTATTCTGTAATAACCTATGAGAAAAGAATCTGAAAAATAATGAATATATATATATATATAACTGAATCACTTTGCTGTACACCTGAAACTAACACAACATTGTGAATCAACTATACTCCAATAAATTAAATAAAATTTTAAAAAAGATGAAATCTTAAACCAGGAGTAGGAGAGATGAGTAGGAAGAACCTACAGTATCTGTTCTGTGGTTTCTAGCCTTCTCTTAGGACAATTATGAACATGTAAACTCTGCGTGTCAACTCACTTGAAGATAACCATTTTGGATCGTATGTCCTAAAAATGACAAAGCAAGGAACTAGTAATCCATCTTTCTACTTTCTAGCTGAGAAGCTGAGAATCCCAAAAGTGGAAGGACTTGTCCAACATGACATAGCTAATCCTCCATGGCCCTACAGCCCTCCTTCCCTCCCTGTGAATGATATTTTTTAAATGCTGTACTGATAAAAATATGAGCTGTCATCATTATTAATGGTACTCATTTTAAAACGACAGGCTGTTACTTAGCCTATTCATTAGGTGGAAAGAAAACAAACACAAATGTGGAAACACTTCCACTCCATATTACAGCATACCTCATCACAATCCACAAAGAAATCCCTTAGTTGACAAAGGGCCTAACATATGGAGAGGAATACAAGAGGCAAGAGGCCATCTTACATCCTGGGAGAGGCTGAAGTCCCTTACCCCACAGCCCAGATGTCTAGATTAACCCTACCCAGTTCCATATCCATGCCACCTCCGCCCAGTTTGTCCCAGACCAGATGTCAGGGATTAAAAACCTCCTACTTCCTTATTCTATAATTGTAATTTAAGACAATCACCCAACTTCCATTTTCTTTCTCTTTTAAATTCAAGTTCTGCACACAACATAAATTTCTATAATACCCAGCGTTACACAAGTTCCACCTCTGGCCCATGACCATTGATGAGGAAAACCATATACACCAGTATCAGGAGAGAATTTTCTCACTCTGTAAGTCTCTGAGCTTACTGGAAGTCCTAGGTTTAATATATTTATCCTGATGAAAGCATTTATTGTCCCTGGTAACCCAGTCACAAGTCCGCCTCTAGGTCAATCAAGTAACTATCCCTCACCTCAATTTCTCCAGCTGTGAGGCTCACCTTTCTATCAGATCGTGACACCTAACCAAGTGTCACTTCAGATGCTCTCCAGAGCAGTTGCCACTGTGCCACCACAGGGGTCCACGCTCCATGTGTGCAGCAGCCACAGAGACATGGCAAGCCCTGGGGCTGGGGAGAGTGTCATTCAGAGAATACAACAGGTTTTGTACTTACAAGTGTGCCTGCTAAATAGGGGCAAAACTGTTACCTTCAATATCTTAAATAAGCAAAACTAATGAACCATGAAAGCTGGGGCGGGCCTTAGAAATTTTCTAATTTAACCCCACTTTCCTAGATGAGAAAACCAAGGTGTAGGCAGATCAAATAGGTATATACTAGGAAGACATTTAGAACACTGCATTTAGAACTCCTCTTCGCATCAAGATACTAGGAAATGAGAACAATCAACTAAATGTCCACAGCATTTCATAGTTTCGAAGGCATTTCTAATGAATTATTTCATTGGAGCCTCACAACAGTGTTGAGTGGGCCTGGTTTCCCACTCTGCCTTCATCACTTACTAGCTGCGTGCTTTGGAGTAAGTTATTTAACCTCCCTGTTTCTCATCTGTCAACTGGGGATAATAATAGTAGCTACCTCATAGGGCTGTTGGGAGATTCATGAGTTAAGACTACATGTAAAGCACTTCAAACACAATTCAGACATAAGAAGTACTCACTAAATGCTAGCCATCTTCACCATAATCACCATCACCATTAGCCAAGGCCAAGAATTGTTGTCCCGATTTTACAGATGAGGAAACAAACAAGGAATTTTGAGACCTGAGGTGAGTTACCCCCAAAATCACAGTTGTAAATGGCAAAGCCAAACTGAACCAAGGCTTTCTGACTCCAAATCCAGCATTCTTTCCCAGGGAACCATGCTGCCCTGTAGTTCAGTTTGTTATGGCCCCAAAGAAGTATTGCTCCAAAATAGATATCTCAGTCAAGATGCTTTCCCAAAGAGCAGTTTACTCATCTGACAAGATCTGGCCCAATTACCCTCACCCCCCTAAAATAAATAAATAAACACAAGAAAAAGACTAGTGGGAAAAAGGAGCAGATCTCCAAGGGGTTTCAACGTTTGGAGAAATTGGTGCCAACTCTTCAGAAACAGGATGTATTTCTTAAAGCTCCTGGCATATCATGTCTTGGCCAGCTCACGCTCCTGGATCCCTTTGTTTTCTGTGCTTTGTCTTCCTGTGGAGCCCATGGCTGGTGAGGTCACCTTCTCCAGGGTGAGCACTCAGACCCTACTATGATTTGAAAGGCAGAATCTGGGCTCAGGCAGCAAAGACAAGGTCCCAACTTTCATGATGCCTTTTGGGTCACCTGCCCACTGATTAGTGCATTTTTAGAAGAAAAGGTTAAAAAAAAAAAAAAAAAAAAAGGCTCTGCCTTCTCCCTAACAGATGGCATCCTAAAATACTCACAGAAATGGAGGAGGTGCACTTCCCAGCTGCTCTTCCTTCCTCATGAATGTATATTTCAAGTTCAGAACCCTTCTTTCACAACGTATAAATAAAGTCAAGGCTACTTTATACCAAATGACTAGAAAAACCAGCGGGGAGAGTTTTTCTGTTGGTCACTTTGGACCTTTCTTCCCCTTTTACCATAGACCATGCAGCTGCTTCTAATAAGGCAATAGCTCTCTCCAAAACCATGCCTCGAATAAGTATCCCAGCAGTTCTTCTTCAGGTCAACTCTGTTTTAACTCCTGGTCAAAATAGACCTAAACTTTCTCAAATTTAGACCTGGAATATCTGTTTTAAATGATGAATAAATCCTGGACAAATGTAGAATGTGTTTTGCTTCAATTACAGAAAAACCTTACTTTTGTTTTAAACTCTTTCAAATTTCAGAGTTAATATTTTCCTTGAATTTTAAGGAAAGACATGATTGAAGAACTCAAGTATAGCTCTAGGGCAATGATTCTAAAGGGGCAGAGGGGGTAGTAAATAAGGAAAAACTTAACCCCACTGGGGAAACTCCACAGCACTACATAGTTTGTACTTGTCCCTGTATGATGATAATATTCACAATGCTTAATCTACTTTGAATTTCAATAACATTAACATAAGGAGAAGTCTTGTTATTGGAGGAGGAGGAGAAATGCAGAAGCAAGGCAATCCTGGCACTGTCAAATCCAACCTCAACTCAGAAAAGGTTCACATTCAATTTATAAGTATTTATTCATTTCCATGCCAGAAGCTGGACGCATGGAAATGAATAAAAGACAATTCCGTCCCCCAGGTACTCAGCTAGTTATAAATAATGAGGTGTAAATGAAGAGATTACAATGTAATATGATGAGTGCAATATAAAAAATAAGCACAAAGACACTGCTGAGGAGATGCTGAGGGTGGGCTGAGTAACCCTGTGCAGAGATGCTAAGGAATCCTGCTTGGCATCTTGCACAGGGTCACTATGCAGAGAGTAGGGATAAGCAGGGAACACTTCCTGGAGGTGGTGACATCTGAGCTGGGTTTTAAAGGATAAGTTTTCCAGGTTCAAGGAAAAGGACCCATTCCAAACAGAAGACAGCATGGATAAAGCATGAAGCATGAAATAACATAATGCAGTAAGGGAACGAGAGGCAGTTTAGCCTTCTAGTGGTAAAAAATGTGACCAAGGTAATTGGGAAGTGATGGATATAAACAGTCTATGCTATGACCTTAGCAGAACAATAAGTTTGGTTTTTAAAAAAATCACTTTGGTGGTATTATGCAAGATATATTATCAAGATCAAATTAAGAAACTACTTCTAAAAAAATTATTTGTAGTAGTCCAGGTCATTCATTTATGCATTCATCATTACAGCCAGTATATATTTATTAAGAGCCACCATTTAGGCTACAACACTATTCTAGACATGTTTACTATCTGAAGGGGCCCCCCCATAGTAAGAGTTACTTATTTAGCATTTAATACTTACCATACATGATGGAGCTAGCATTTTACACATATTCACAATAAACCAGAAAGGTTGGTCTTATCTCTGTGTCAGAGAAGAGAAGTTGAGTGAGCAAGGATATACAGCAAGGAGGTGATACTGACAAGATTCCAACTGAGGGCTACTTCCAAAGCCTACGCTCTTCACATTGCACTGCACTACACAACCTCAAACCATTCCTACCAGAAGTCTAGCAGTAGAGAGAAGAGTAAAAGACAAATATTTAAAACCTAAGGCAGTACAAGATCAATGCCATAGCGCTACGTGAATGAACTAGAGAGAAGGGTCATTTCTGATCAGTGCGACCAAGGAAGGCATCCCAGAAAAGTTGAGCTTTACTAGAAGGGTGAGATCTCAGTAGGTGGAGATGTGGGGCTGGGCAGGGAGAAAGAGGTATTCCATGAACAGTGCTCAGAACTTAGACTCTGATGATGGCCGAGGTTCTAATTCCTGTTCATTCACTAGCTGCAGCCTCTGGGTGAGTTGCTGAATCTCCTACACCTCACTTTCTTCATCAGCAAAATGGGATAATAACAATATATTCCTCCTAGAACTGGTGTAAGAATTATGAAATAATTTATGTAGAGTATTTAGCATAATGCCTAGTACATTAAGCCCCAAACAAACAGCAAAATATTAGTTAATAGTATATGTGTCTAAAGAATGGCAAATAGGGAATTCTCTGGTGGTCCAGGGGTTAGGACTCCGCACTTTCACTGCTGAGGGCCCGGGTTCAATCCCTGATTGGGGAACTAAGATCCCGCAAGCCACGTGGTGTGACCAAAAAAAATGAAAAATAAAGAATGTCAAATAGTGCAGATAGGCCTCCAGTCCTTTTAAAGTAAAATGAAAAAGTATGGTTGACATGATAGGTTGCAGCCAGATTGAAGACCAAGTAATATTCACCTTGGAAAGGTGGTCTCTATTCCACAGATGATAGGGAATCAATCATTAGAGGAAAGAAGCCATATTCATAACACTCTGAGCAGATCTCCCATGGGAGCCCCCAGCCCCTCCCCTTGGCATCTGGCTCACTTGTGACCAGTTTCAGAAGAGGCCTGAGGCTCAGGGGACTAGTTCAAGCAAGGACTATAGGAAAATAGATACTGTCATTCTTCAACTTGTAACTTATCCAAGATTTTTTTCTTTTCTTTCTTCCCCTATCCTGTACCCTCTCTCCTAAACATGGTACTAGCTGAGACACAATTATTAACACAACTTCCCTGGGAGATTGTTTATTTTTATTTACTAAGGTTAAATAAATTTTCCAGGGACCAATCTAGGTGGCTTGGATCATTATTTAAAACTTGGTAATATCTGGCTTTTACTTATTTATTTTTAACCTAATGTCATTTCTATAATGCAGTATTATCTTACTCATTTATTAACACATTATGATGAAGAAACTTTGTGATGGTTTCATTCACTTATCTTGATTGTGATGTTTTCATAGGTAGACAACATGCCAAAACTTATCAAATGTATACCTCAAACAAGTGAGGTTTATTATATGTCAATTAAACCTCAGTAAAGCTGTTAAAAATACAATAAAAGGGGCTCCCCTGGTGGCGCAGTGGTTGAGAGTACGCCTGCCGATGCAGGGGACACGGGTTCGTGCCCCAGTCTGGGAAGATCCCACATGCAGCGGAGCGGCTGTGCCCGTGAGCCATGGCCGCCATGGCCGCTGAGCCTGCGCGTCCGGAGCCTGTGCTCCGCAACGGGAGAGGCCACAACAGTGAGAGCCCCGCGTACCGCAAAAAAAAAAAAATACAATAAAAGTTTAGTCATTCACGTAATTATTAAAAGGTATAAAATTAATACACAATGCTTATACTACCAACATAAATATATACTCATAATCAGAAAATATGTATATTTAAAGGTTAATTCTAAAAATTTAATGAGGACAGGTGATTATATAGAAAATGTATACACAGGCCTGTAAAACTTTGGTGTAGAGGGCATTTAAAAAAAATAGGAATATACCTATGTTCATGGCAGCATTGTTTGCAATAACCAAAAGGTAGAAACAACCCAAGTGTCTATGGATAAACAAAACATGGATTATACATATAATGTCCTTAAAAAGGAAGGAAATTCTGACACATGCTACAGATTCTGGATGAACGTTTAAGACATTATGCTAAGTGAAATAAGTCAGTCACAAAAGGACAACTACTGTATGATTCCACTTATATGAGGTACCTAGAGTTGTCAAATGTGGGCAGGGGGCAGTTATTGTTTAATGGGTACAGAGTTTCAACTCTGCAAAATGAAGAGTTCTGTGGAAAGATGGTGGTGATGGTTACACAACAATGTGAATGTAATTAATGCCACTGAACTGTACACTTAAGAATGCTTAAGATGGTAAATTTTATGTTATGTGTATTTTACCACAATTAAAGAGAGAGAGAGATGAGAGTTCCTACATATTATTGTAAAATCAGTAAAGGTGTTATTTTGTAATTTTCAAAGACATTTTTAAGTGCTCTCATTACTTATTTTTAAATCAAACAACTTTGAAGGTAACTCTCCCAGATTCCCCAAAAGGCCAATTCTGTAGCTGACCAGTTAAAACTATTCACTTGAATTGTATTACCAGTAAAAATCTAAATATCAACTTCTTTTTCCCTACAACATGACATCATATTTTCCTAACAAAGCCCTCAGAGGTCTTGGGTCTAAAGTAATCACAATTCCCATGAAGAAAACCTCTCTTCTGGAAGGAGAACCCTACAGGTGCCACCAGCAGCCCACGTTTATCTAGAGTGAACAGTGGGAGTTTAGGAGTCAGGGGCTAAGCACCTGCTGATTTTAAAGGGTGTGGATCCTACATATCAGGGCCAGGTCAGACCCTGTAAACTTCAAAACAGAGAAATGATTAGGGCTTGTCTGGGCCGTCAACCTGTGTGGTGCATAATTACCAGATGAGCTCCTCCAAAGGAAATTTCTGTTCCCATTCCCCAAGAGAATGCCTGAAATTGGAAAAGTTAAGGACCCCTCACAAACCTTGTTTCTAACCATTGCGACTTTGCACAGCACACAGCATCCCCAGCTCCTTGCCCACCACCTTTCTCCAGGGCCTTTTAACTTGGAGATACAGAGTACAGTACTTTAATTTTTCCAAGAGCTTCATTTTCTTCCAGGAGCTCACCTTACTTACAGTCCTATTTTCCCTGAGCAAAGGAAGAGGTGCCTTCAATCATCTCGCAGGAAGATGATAGCATCTGCTTGGGGATTCCAACGAGATGTTTTACTGCAGCTTTTCACAAACTGATTATATTTAAAGCTCCCTTGAGGAATGGGGGCTGGGAAGAAAGAAGCTTCGGAGAAGACCTTTATTGGCAGGAGTGAAGAACCGCTCACACCTCCCCGGGGAAGTGTGTGTGCATACACAATATGTCTAAAATTTTAAATTTCATCTCCTGCTCTGAAAGGGTCCTGAAAGGGTTTAACTGTTCCAGGCAAAGGCTTTTCTATCAAAATGCTCCAGATGGAAATTACAAAATTTCACTTCTCAGCTCTGTGGTGCTCACACACTGTTCTTCTAAGACATTTAAAAAAAAAAAAAAAGACAAGACCCCTAATGTTCTCAAGAAAGCGAATTTGACGGCTCAGCACACAGTGCCACTCTGTTTCAGATGATTCCTCCTAGAATATTTGCATTAACTGTCAATCTCAAGTTTTCTGGGGGACAGTAAAAACTCAAGGTGTGGAGAGGGTACAGGAAAGGGAGCCTTAAACAAAGTCACGACAATAGCTGGGAGGGTTTGCTGTGATGTGAACTCATCCAAATGCCAGCTAGATTATCATCTCTTGTGATGGTTATGCCCTGCACCTTACCACCTTTTGCTGCTCCAATCCCCAAAGAAGCTAACTAACTAGAGGCCAAAAGGCCTCAGGTTATGACCACGAATCTGACCATGAATTTGTCAAGAATTTGCCAAGATTAATGTATATGAAGCACTTTGTAAATTGAGCCATGTACAAATACGAAGAGTATTATTACTTTCGAGTCAGAGATTGAAAGGCATGAACTTTCAAAGGAATCTGAACACCCACAAACCAGAAACAATGATGGTTTTTAAGAAGTCGGCTCCAAGGCAGGCTAAGGAGTCACGCCCTTCATAAAAGCACACTGGGGTAGGGTTGGGGCTGCAGTCTCAGAAGTCCCTCAGGGCACACGCAAGCAGGTGGTTTAAAGGGACCCAAAACCACAGGATAGACAGGGTCCCCCAAAGTCCATTAAGGGTCCCCGTGATTCAAACCATTCTGACTGAAAAGCAAGACCCAGGACTCTGGTCAGAGACATATAGAACAACAGCGGTCAACAATTAGACAGTTTACCTGTTCATTTTACAGAATGGGAAACTGAGTTCTAGAGGGTTTAAGTGACTGAACCAAGATACCTTTCACTACTACTGGAGGAACTTAAGCTAGAACTCAAGTTTCATCCTTGACTTGTTTCCTATCATTATAACTGGCACTTTGGGAGTGAAAAGGCAATGTGGCCTTAATGGTCATCCCATTTCAGCAGACCTTACTATTATTGAGCATTTACAAGTGCCAGATACTGTGCTAAATGATTTTGATATACTATCTCATTGAATCCTCACAATGACCTTAGGAAACACATATTATGTTGCCTATTTTCCAGGTTAGGATCCCGAGGCTTGGACAAGTCAGGTAACCTGCCCAAGGAGCAAGGCAAGCGAGTGACAGCGCTGAGATTTAAACCTGGATCCCTTTGACTCAAAAACTTGCGCTCTTAACCACCAGACCAAAAAAGCAATTTTCTTTTTTATCTTGGCATCTATAAGAGAAGTAGGACTGGCAGCACTATGAGTCCCACACAACACATAAAAAGCTGAAACATCATAAATCTGTCCAAGGGCTTCCAGCTAGTAGGGGAGCAGAGCCAACCCAGAACCCGGGTCCTTTGTCTCCAAGTTCTATGATCTTCCATGGAGAACACAGACTCTAGAATGCAAGCTTCATGAGGGAGAGGACTTTTTCTTGTTCACTGCTACATCATCAGTCCCCAGAACCCATTGAAGGCACTCAGTAACTAATTGATGAATAAAGAAGTGGAGTCCACCTGCTGTGGTTTGGCTGTGTGACCTTGGGAGGGCTTCTTTATCCTCTCTAAGCCTCAGTTTCTTCATGCAGTGAATAGAGGATGAATATTCACCTCCACGTTTTAAGTGAAGATTAAATGAGACAATTCTTATAAAGCACTTGGGACAGGCTGGAACATAATGACCACCCAAAATGTAATCTATTATTATCACTATTACTACTATTATCCATTGTCAGACTTTGGCTTCTTAAGTTTTTTTTTTCCCAACTCTGGTCAAATGATGTTTCATAATAATTATGAATAGAATAGAATAGAGAATTGGGAGTCAGTAACCTGCTTCTAGTTTCAGATCTACCACCACCTAGCTGTGTGACCTTGGACAAGCCTCTTTATTTCTCTATACTTGCCTCAGCTGTAAATGAGGGACTAAACCATTCAAATTAGTCTCTTAAGCATTCATTGGGCACCTTCTCTGAGTAAGACATCATGCTCGGCCACCTATAAAATTCTATGATCCTGAATAGTGTTAATGAAAAGATATCAGTGCAAAGCAAAAGAGTCCCCTACTTGTGGCAAGGGTGAAGACAAACCCCAAATAGTCAACTGCATTACATCATCTCAATGAGTAATGTTTGTAAATACACAAAGTATTTAACTGAGACATTTGTGAGAAATCCTTCACCAATACAGAATCAGCAGATACAGTTCTATTAATACCTATCAGTCCCAAACCTTCCAAAAAATAAACATGTAAATTCACTTTGCACCTTAGTCAAATGGCGTGCTTCTGGAGAGAAATCTGGGAGAGTCAAAGTTATTAACGCTCCCTATGGCAACAGTTAAGAATAGGATGTATTAAAAGAAAAAAAAAAAAGAATGACATATCTGGTTAAAACTGCAGGGGGGAATTCCAGCAGCAAACTGCAGTGCATCTGGACAGGACACTGAGGCCAGTGGCTTATTGTTTACAAAAAGAGGCCCGGATTATGAACAGTGACAAGAGGCCAAGACCTCAATTATACCTCACAACCACACCTCTCCCAATCCCAGTTCAACTGAAGCTATCCATCAGTCAACTCCCCCATCTCTGTAATAAACCCACCAATATTTGCAGCCCAGTGGATAGAAGGTCCCTCAGGGCACTTCCAGCACTGACCAACCTGATGACATTAAAAAGATCCTACAGGCACAGTGGGGACTTCAAACTACCTTCCAACCTTCCAAGAGATAAAGCAGCTGCCCATTTCAAACTCTAGCCCTACTCGCACCCCCGGCAATCGTTAGAGGGGAGGCATGGCCCTTCCCAAGTCCTCTATGATAGGAAAAGGTCTTCTCACATTGGTGCAGGGAAAGAAGGAGGGGCCCCTCCCTCTGTACTCCGAAACAAAGGAAAACCCAGAGCTCCAACCATGTGGTGTAACATTCAAGGCCACCCACCTCTCCCACTACCCAGCTGAAGTCTCAGTGGGCTAGAGCCACATGGCTCTTTCCAGTGACTGGCCAAGAAGGGACGGTGCCTTGCATAACCATATGCTGGGGCTCCTTAACAGGCGGGAACCCCTTCTATGGGAATTGCTGGTTAAAAAAGGCTATCTGGGAAGGGGTTTTGATTCATGCACCAAGTCAGGCAGTGGACTAGATGTGCTAGCAGGTCACTTGCTTTCTCTAGGTCCACATTTTGCTTTACCCCTCATATTTTTGCAGAGAGGTAAGCAGGCCTTTAAAAGCATGTATTCTGAAGCAGAGGACAACACAGAAGGGTTAAACAATTATGTCTTCCCATTCTCCAGACTCAGCACCACCCAGCAACAACCCAACTCCATTCAGGTTTAGGTGAGGGCGGAGACCGGGTGTGAGTGACCTTATTCTTTCTGTTCTCTGATCTCTGAATGCAGACAACCAGAGACCAGGCAGGTACAAGGTGCACCCAAGGTGGCCACAGACTTTCTGTGCCTGATGCCATAGCGAGTGTCATGTTTTGATATAGTGCATCAGAAAAAAAAACCCGCGTCTCCCACGGCTCTCCAAATGGTACACCTTCTCAAGGTTGCCTTTCTCTGCCTGGACTCCTCTTCAACCTCTGAAATAAATTCCCAAACACCTGTCAGATTTCAGTTGTCCTTCAAGGAAACCTGACCCAGACACCCAGAGGCAAATTGCCGCCTTTCTCTCTCCAAGAACCTCCTGCCCCTCCCCCCCACCCTATTTAGCTTGGGGAAAAGGACTGCCAAAATAATGGCCAGCCCTACAGATAAATCTAAAGCCCGCTCCGAAAATTCCTTTCCAGAGCCTGTGGCCCCTGGCATGGCCAATCCCTCGGAGGCTCAGACTCACATATGAAACCACCTCTGGGGTCAGCCTGCCCCCACCTGCTCCACCCAAAGAAATGAACATCTTGCAAATCAGGGTGGAAATCCATGTCTCAATGGTCTACAGAGAATATGCATTATGCTATTTTTCAAAGCCCTTACCTTTGACCTGAGTATCGTACTCTGCTATAATCTCCTTATCCTTTTTGAATTTGGCTGGAGACGTCATGTTTTCCTTCTTTCTTCCAAATTCGAATTGTGAATTGATAAATCCACGGGAAAAATCCAACCACCGAAATCAATACCTCCAAGATCGCTTCTCCAAAAGGCAGAAGGGGCCCCCCGCGGTGGTCTCCAGCGCTCCGGGGAGCGCGGGCTGCGGGCTGGGCAGGCGGCTACGGCGGACACATGCAGACGGTGGGCGCTGGGGCCGGCGCGGCGGCGGTTGGTTCCTGTGCTAGAGCCCAAGCCGCAGCCTCAGCATTAGCCGGGAGAACTGCAGCGCCCGGAGGCAGGCCTGGGGTCTGACATCAACGACACAGGCGGGGAGTGGAAGTCCTTCCGCACAACATGGTGTGGGGGGCGCGGGGATGTGGACTCGCCCAGCTGGGTCCCCGGGAGGGAGTGGGTGCGTATCGGGGTGCCGGGGGAGGGCTGGGCGTGCTTCGCGGTTTTTTGTTGCACAGCCTCGAAGATGCTGCAAATCAAATCCCAAACGGGAGCCGCAGCAGCGCAGACTGGATCGGAAGTCGTTTGCTCCGGTTCACTTGCCTGTAAATGCAGGGAAAAGAGGAGGGGGCGATCAGCCCCAGCGCAGATCCTAATCGATGCGGGGGTGGGGTAAGGGAAGCCGTTTCCAGCCTGGCCTGGGCCCATTCATCTCAGCCAAACGCCGCCCGGCCCGCAGAGCCCGGCGCAGCGAGGTGGGGAGGAAGGAAGCTCCCTCCGGATTTTGTTTTAAGGCTGAAAGAAAACACTTTGGAGCAGCCGCCTTCGAGGGCTTGGGGTGGGGACTAGCGGCGGGAACGCGGGGCTCCGGGCGGGGACTGCGGCACCTCGGCGACCTCCCGAACCTTGCCAGCGCTGGGCAGCGGCTTCCGGAGGGAACCCTCCTGGCCCTGCCTCTGATACGGCCCCCGACCCCCGGCTGGGGCAACTCCCTTGACTTAAAAGGGGATCAAAGCCAGGGAGGGACAAGCCACCCGGGCACAACTTTTCTTCCCCTGCGCCCCTCCTCCCAGTTGTTTTGTTTTTGGTTGCTAGCTTCTCTTGGCAGCAAAATGTTGGGGGGTGAGGGGGGAGTGATCTGCAGGAAAAAGCCTGCTCGGCACGGGACACATACAGGAAAACAATGTGGTCGGCAGAAGCAGGAAACGGGTTAGAGGCGAGGGTCGGAGTCGGGAAAACCGGGAAGGCGGGGGGTTGGGGGGCGGGGGGGGAGGAAGGCAGCCACCGCCTCTCAGGCCATCCCCAATTGGTCACCCAAGCCCAGAGATCCCAGATACCGCACCCAATCCCCGGCTGGGGGTTGGGGGAAGGTCGTTGAGGGTCGCAGTCCCGACTCCTCGCACCAGGAGGTACCCGAGGAGATCCCGCTCCAACCCAGGCCCAGGAGGTGGGAGGGACTGGGACGGGAGTGCAGAGCCGGGCGTCTCGCTCCCGGACGCGCCGCAGCGGCGACCCTCCCTCCTTGGCCGCCCCTTTCCCTTTCCGCGCCGGGAGTCTCCCACTTCCCGCGCCTGGAGAAAGGGCCGCACCGAGGGAGGAACAGGGAGCAGGAGCGGCGTGGTGGTTCAGACAGGCAGGAAGCGGGGAGGGGGGTGAGAGGTGGGGTCCTGAGGCTGCACGGGAACCGGGGATAACTGGAGCTTCTGCACACGCTTGATAGGCGAGGAGAGGGCAAAGGGAGGATTACCTTGGGGGTGAGGGGGAAGTTAGGAGACTATCGTGGGCCGCGATGTTACATGGAGTACTAGGATATTAGCAACTTTGGGGACCCAGATATAGGTCTGGGAGCGGGAGTGCGTGAAGAGGAGCCATTCCGGGCGGGCCGGGGGCTGGGGCAGGGGAAGAGCCCCGGAAGCAGTGCGGAACACCCATCCTTCTGGGTCCAGGGCTGTAACCCGACAGTCTGCCAGGACTTGGAGACAGAGAAAGAGAGCAGCCGATGGTTACGGGTGATGCCAACGACGGTTGCCCGAAGGTGGACCAAGGCTGCTAGTGTGCAGAGGACTTGGGGAGGGGGCTGGGTGCAGACTGCGCGGCGGCATGTGAGCCAAGGCAGAGTCCCAGGCAGTACGGTAAAGGGCGGAGATGCAGTCCTAAAGAAGTATTTGGGCTGTACTGGGAGATTGGGAGTGGGTCAGGAGGGAGGCGGTCTGAGGGATTTCGGGCGGCAACGCTAAGGCGACGCCGAAAGCAGCATCCGCGCCCTCTCCTTCCCGCCTCTGCCCGGATTTGTTCAGTCAGGGCTCCAGCTCCGCGGCGGGGAAGAAGAAAGGGGAGAGGGAAGGAGCCTTTACCTGGCTCTGACGCGACGGGTCCCAGGCCCCCGGCTCCGCTTCCCACTCAGAGCTCTCCTCCCCTCTCTTCCCCGCCACCCGCGTCTACGCAGATCGGTCCCCCAGTCCCCTGAGGAGCCTCCGCCAACTCCGCAGGACCCCGCCGGGAAGCAGAGCCCACCCCCTTGCCAATCACCGCCCACTCTCTATCGACCGATGGGGCCTGTAGCCAATAGGAATAGGTGATCCCAAGAGGCTAGGAATGAGGAGGAGGGGCTGGCGAAACTTGGAGGTGTGACTAGCACAACCGAGGCGTGGTCACAGATTAAGCTCCTCCCCGGGTTGCCGAACCCCAAAGTAGAACTGATGGGCGGGATTAAGATAGAACCAACAGCCAAACACATACTTCTGAGAGAAGGCACGACCAATTGGACCGGCGTAGTGAGGAGGGGCGTTGCGGAGAATTTTAGCCAATACAGAGTAGAGAACGGCGGGGACTGTAGAACGTATTCCAATGAGAAGCGCGAAGGGCGTGCCTTGCCGCTTTCACTGGGGCGGGAGTAGGTTTCGCCCAAACCTCCCGGAGCTGACCAATGAGATCGGAGGAGGGGCCAAGCTCGGCCAACCAGCAAGCCGAATTTATCTAGGCACCGTTACTGGGGCGGGGCGTAGATCTCCTGGCCACTAAAATCTCGTCAGGGGCAGGCTCCCGAGCCTTCCAATGCGGGACGTGGGCGAACTCTAGTTCTCCCAATGGGTGCGCAGCGCTGGCAATTCAAACTGACAGCCGGTTGGAAAGGCAGAGAGCGGAAGAGAGAGCGAAAAACGACGTGTTCAGTGGCAGAGACACCAACGCCGACGGAGCCCCCAAAGCGACCTCTGTCCCGCCCCACCAGCACCACAGCGAGCTCTGGAGCGGCAGCTCGGGAAAGACTTCAGGGAACGGCGCGGGGCATGAGGGAAAGCTGAGGGGAGGGAGTCGCGAGAGGAACGACGCGAGAGCCCGCACGCTGAGGGCTGGGGACCGCCAGGAGAGAAGTGAAGAGGGCGGCCCGCGAAAGAGCAGAGCGGAGAAGGGTCGCGGGAGGATTAAGGAACACCCGGGATTGCCCGGTGGGAAAAGCTGAGGGGATTTCTGAATCCTGGGGAGAGGAGAAAGATTTCCAAAGAGGACGCGTGGGTAGGGACGCTTAGTCCGCGATCCGAGAGAGGAATTGGAGCGCTCCGAGGGAGGGGCTTAAGGGGGAAGCTTTAGATAAAAGAGCCTGTACGGGAGAAGCTAAGGGAATTGCAAAAAGAGCAGGAGCTAAAGAGTAGAGGATCCTTCAGACTGGAGAAAGGGAAAACTAGAGAAGTTCCCGAGGCACCTTGCAGCCTGCCTCCTCCCCACTTCAAACTCCCCTCCCTTCCCCGAAAGTTAAAGAGAAAGCCAAGGTTGCTGCTTCTCCCCGGTTTCTACTCAATAAATACTACTTTTACCATCCCACGGGAAAACAGAAAAGAACTCATTTCCCTCTCAATTTCCGGGCTTAGAAAAGATCGAGGCCTCGCAATTTGATTTTTCGCCTGGGAGAATCAAACTAGGGAGGGTATTGCTCTATTTTCAAAATCCCACACCTCATCCTTCCCCGGACGCCATGTCTACGAGCAGCTGTAGTTTCAATGACCGGCGCGTGTCCATCCTGTGTTGCAAATTCTGTAAACAAGTGCTCAGCTCTAGGGGAATGAAGGCTGTTTTGCTGGCTGACACTGAAATAGACCTTTTCTCTACAGACATCCCTCCTACCAAGTAAGTCATGCTAGTGGCGGGCAACGGTAGCCTTTAACTAGATGGGAAAATTGTATGGCTTGAACCTCTGGGAGTCAACAAGGAGGTTATCATTTTGGTGTTTCAGCCACTCCCAACAGTCTGATGATCCCCCTGGAGTTTAACTAAGGGGGCAGACTGTCTGGACAAACTCTGTGGTTTAGCCAGAGTGGTCAGTCCTGATGTAATGCTTCTAGTTCAGTTATAGTCATGTGGTCCCTTCAGTTGAATCCCTGGCTACCGTGCCCTGACAGACCTTCCTCTCACTGGATCAAGTCCATGACTGAGACGGTAGGTGATTCAAGCAAGATTTTCAGTACTGTTGGAGAAGAGAGGTCATTTAAGTGTTTTTGATGTTTGTTCCTAAAGTTTTACTCCAAAAAAACATTCCCTAGCTTTCTACCAATTTTTTGCAGTTGGCATGCTGATTCAGATCCATTGTCCATCTAATTCAGTATTCTTATCATCTCCCTGTCTCTCTCTTTCTGAATGAGAGAGACATATATATTTTTATGGGATGAAACAGGACTTAGCCCTCAAATAATCCCTGTCACCCATAAAGCTTATTTTAGATATTATGCATTGGTTTGCATACTCAAATCCTTTTAAATTCTGTTTTCAGTCACTACCCACTTTTAGGTGTAGAGTCCTTAAGAATTTGCTTCCATTTGGAAAAATAGCCATTTTATTTACTCAAATATACTCAAATATACCTTTTTCTAGCTCTAAAAGGTACTTTCTCTTTCTATAGTCAACGTATATGTGCCTTTACATGCTTTTCAAGATTTTGCTCTTTATTGAAACTTTATCATTAAAGTGAAAGAGAAATTATCCAAAATGCACATGGACAGCTGTTCTTTGGACACAGAGCCAGAGAAGGCACACTAATAATCAGACTACTTTAAAATGAATTTCATGATAATGATAGAAACTTTTAAAAAATTAAATATACTCAAAGCTGTGGACTCTTCCTCCCTTGAAATCTTATCTTCATTGGTTTAAGTGTAGTCATGCCTAATGGAGCCAAAGGCCCTCATTTATTGCAAAGATAAATGGGCTATTATAAGTACCTCTGTGCGTGTGTATGTGTTGCAAAAAGAAAAAGCCCTAGACAATAAATCTAGAACCTACTACTGCAAAGTTTCTATGATTTTTTGTCTAGTGCCTTTTCTTTTTAGTAGCACATACAGAAACAACAGTTTTAAATATTAACCCATTCGTCTTTGCAATAGCTATGGTAAGTATAAAATAGTCATAAGGAGAGCTCAGATATGTGAATTGTTAAAGGTTAGACCAGAGTCTGGAGTACAATCAGGTCTTTCCTCTTGTCTTCTCTTCCGTGTAGGGGTTATAATAGTGATGGATTAATGTGCTAAGATGTATATGAATCAATGAACACATAAGATTTTTTGAATAGAAGGTTTGTCATATTTATAGTGAGCTCACAAATATTAACTTACCCTTACAAAATATACTTTCTCTTACAGTTTCTTTTAGAGTCTCTTGCAGCTCTTTGAGTCTACAAAATTCATGCTAAATCATAATCAAAAGTACATTTTGTGGCAAGGGTATGGAAAAATGGAACCCTGTGCACTGTCGGTGGGAATGTAAAATGGTACCACTACTATGGAAAATAGCGTGGCAGTTCCTCAAAAAAATTGAAAATAGAATTACCATATGATCCAGCAATACCACTTTTGGGTATATATCGAAAAGAATTTAATGCAAGATCTAGAAGAAATATTTGCACACCCATGTTCTTAGCAGCATTATTCACAATAACCAAGAGGTAGAAGCAGCCCAAATGTCTATCAACAAATGAATGAATAAACAAAATGTGATACATGCATGTAATGAAATATTATCCAGCCTTAAAAGGGAATGATATCCTGCCTGTCACATGCTATAACATGGATGGACCTTGAGGACATTATGCTAAGTGAAATAAGCCAGTCACAAAAAGACAAATACTGTATTATTCCACTTATCTGTGGTATCTAAAGTAGTCAGATTCATAGAAACAGAAAGTAGTGGTTGCCATGGGCTGCGGGAAGAGGGAAATGGGGAGTTGTTATTTAATGGGTATAGACTTTCAGTTTTGCAAGATGAAAAAGGCCTGTAGATTTGTTGCACAAAAAATATGAATACACTTAACACTTATGAACTGTCCACTTAAAAATGGTTAAATTAGTAAATTTTATGTTATGTGTTTTGCACAACATTTTTTTAACAATACATTTGACTATCTCTATACTTTTCCCTCTCCAGTGCAGTGGACTTCATTGGAAGATGCTATTTCACTGAAATTTGCAAATGTAAACTGAAGGACATCGCATGTTTAAAATGGTAATGTGTGGCAATATTCCAAATAGCCCTGGGTTTGGGAGATGGATGTTGACACCGAAGCACAGAGAAGGGTTCAGTGGGCTGCATCGAGCACTGTTTATCACCCATGCAATGAACCGTTGAAAAACCATTTGTTACTTAGAACTGTTTTTCAAAAGGGTCTTATGACACTTTACCTTTGAATGTGATTTTACAGTTTTTCAAAGTGCATTAGCAAATATCTGCTTTAACTTTCAGAAAATGGCAAAATGTAGTTTAGAGGGGAAAAAAACCCAAAACGCTTGGATTTACAGTCATAAAAATCAGGCTTGAGCCCTGCCTGGCCCTACACTCATTCTCTTGTTATCTTGAGTAAACTTCTTAAATCTCTAAACCTCTGAAACTCTGTTTCCTTATTTAATTTATATCTTAAGAAGACAGGTATCTTCTTAAGATAGATAGGTATCTTCTTAAGATAGAAATTAAAATATCTTTTGTGTTTACCTTACAGAGTTGTTGTAAAGATCAAGTGAATTACGAATGTTAAAAGGCTTGGTAAACTATAAAGTACAAGTCAGAGGTCCCACCATGTGCGAGTCATTGTTATAGAGGCTGGAAATCCGGCAATAAAGAAGACAAAGTCATAGACCTTTGGACATTATATTCCAGTAGGAAGACAATCGATCAGTAAGATATTTAAATAAATAAGATCTTGAATAGGGTGGGAAGTACTCCAAAGGAAATAATAATAATAAATGACAGAGAATAATAGAGCTTGAGAGAATGATAAGAGCTATTTTAGATAGCATGGTCAAGGAAGCCTCCTCATGAGAAGGTAACACTGGAGTTGAATCCTAAAGGATGAGACAGGGAGGAGCCAGAGGAAGAATGTTCTAGGCAGAGGGAACAGCCAGGGCAGAGAACCCAAGGCAAAGAAGAACACGTTCAAGGAATAGAAAAGACAATGGCCAGTGTGGCTGAGAGACTGTGAACATCAGGTGAGAGTAGTATGGGTAGATTAGTGATGCAGCCAGAACCCAGATAATCTAGAGCAGCGCCATCCAATAGATGTGTGCAAGCCACATACGTAATTTAAAAATTTCGAGTAACTACATTTTACAAAGTGAAAAGAAACAGGTGAAACAGGTGAAATTAATTGTAATTGTATATTTTACTTAATCTAATAGATTCAAAAAATTGTCATTTTAACATATAACCAACATAAAAAATTATTCATGAAATATTTTACATTCTTATTCTTTATTCTTAGTCTTTGAAATTTAGTGTATTTTTATACTTCCAGCACATTTCAATTCAGGCTAGCCAAATTTCAAGTACTCAATAGCCATGTTTTGGATAGCACAGATCTAAACTTTGGTGGGAAGGGTCTTTGGGTTTTCATTTTTGGCCAGTGGAAAGCTATTGAAGGAGTTTTAACAAGGGAGCAAAATGATCTGAGGTGTCCCTACTAGAAGGCTCCATGAGAACAAGGACTTTATTCCTAGCACCTAGAACAGTACCTGACACATAGCAGATGCTCTGTAAACATTAGCTGAATGAGTGAATGAATGAATGAATACAGGTGGTAATTAAAGCCGTAGAATTTATTCTTACAATATAGCCTTATAAATAACTGTCAGTCCTAATCCAAGAACATCTTTTGCTTTCATTTGTTTGCCTTTCAAGCCAATTATGATTAGAAGACATGTTTTAGGTGGGCTGGTACCTTTTACAGTATTTTTTGTAGGGCCTCACAAAAATGACTGACTCACATCTCACAGGGAAGGAACAAGCTATAAACAGGAATTTTTACAACTCAAGGTGTAAGCAGTTCATGTGGTCATTAAAAACAAAAACAAAAAAACTTCTAGCTAAAATGTTCCCTGTATATTCATTCTATTTAATAGTGACCAGATAGGGAGAAAACCTATGGAAGAGTGAGTTATTTCTAATCAGAAGGATAACCCTGGAGACAGTAAAAACTTTTGCAACTTTCTCTAGAAGCTATGGATTTGCTTCATTTCTGAATTCCTTCAAAAACACTGAGACTAAAATTAGATCAGCCAGCTTGTGTTCGGTTTTCATGGGCTCATGCTGTCTTCCTACTCCTCCATCTGTTGAAACAGTTTTTAGGTGCTGGCATGGACCTGAAACATATAAGAACCCAACTTGCCACAGTCCTGGGGAGAGCAAAAACCTTTTATCCACAGGTCTGAGTTTATTTAATGTATTTTGTCTATACAGCCCATCAATTTTGGACAAATCACAACCTTATGGCATTTAGAAACTAGCTTCTGAAGGGGGAATGCATAAACAATACTAGCAAAGAAACAGAGAATATGTCACTCTTCTTTCACTTAAAGACTATTTTCCCACTTGGCAGTAGAACTGTAACCATTATCAGAGTAACTCCCATCCCAAAGATCCCAGCAATGGAGGTTGTTAGGAGAAAATGAGATCTTTATATGGTTTGTCTGTTTACATTAGCACATAAAAATGCTTACATGGTCAGATATTACCTTGTATCTAATAATATTTACTTTCTCTTTTTAGTGGGAACATTGTAGGTTATCATGTGATTGTTCCATGTTGTTCCTGCCTTCTTTCCTGCAACAATGGACACTTTTGGATGTTTCACAGCCAGGCAGTTTATGGTATTAACAGACTAGACTCTACTGGTAAGAAACAACAGACTCAGACATTCCTCTAACTTTTGTCTACCAAGACTTGAGTGAACCTCTCCATAGATCATTTCAGGATCCCCTCTGAGACTTTCTCACCTGGGTTGGATCCACTAGAGTGAAACTTCGATCCTTTTATCCCAAACATTTACTTACAGAAACTACTAGCCAAAATTCATTGCATTTCTATTTCCATCATCATATTTAGGAGCCTCAAACTTGGCTGGATTTCTTGGCCTTTTAAAATTAATATTTTAATTGCTCTATATTTCTGCCTTGATATATAATATGGCTCCAGTGAATTTTGGAAGAATTTAGATTTGACAGTCAATTGTGTGTATGGGTCTGTGTGTGTGTATGTGTGTGTGTGTGTAAGAAAAGGGAGGAGGGGAGGCTAGGGTCATGGGGAGCTGGGAGGAAGGAAAACTAGGTAACCTCTGTACTTGGTAATGTTGCTTCAGGATGAAAATAGCCATTTTGACATCTATATTAATTAATTATGATGAAATTTCAGACAAGGGAAATATTTAATACCAGTATGTTTTACTGATTATTTAGTAGAAAAATACACAACCTATTCTTAAAAGATATTTACATAATACATTTTATATTGTCTGGAGCCTTTCAGTTTTGTTATAGGACACACGTTCTCAATGTCTAATATCTGCTTACACAGAATACGAAGTTGACTTTAATACAAAGTTGACTTTTAGTGGGACTTTTTTAGGGAACTAAAGTTTACAGAACTTTAGTATACAGAACAAGTTTAAAGAACTTGACAATCCAAGTTGGCACTAACATTCTCAGGTTTTTAAATGTATGTCTTAGTCTTCTTCAGAACTTAAAATATACTTCTTTTTTTGAAGTATGATTTGCCTTCACAGACTAAGAGATCATGAGTTGTAAGCTAGGTTGTCAGTGTCTTTAAACCCTCCAGTTATGCTTGGGTTTTTATAGACTCTAACTTTTTTTTTTAATCACCTGGCGTTCAGTTGTGGCTTTCAACCCATCATTTGGAGGCCTTAATTTAATACTCTAGTATGTTAAGAAGGCCATTTTTGAGCAAGGACTTATCTGAACCCCCCTAAGTGAGATATAGCTTCCTAATTTAGGCCTCCGGTCTTATATTTGTGTTGCTCCTGGGACACATTAAAGGAAGTTTCTGCTTTGATACTATTTTTCCTGCTTCATAGAATTCAAAACACAGGGCGGAGGTTTTTCAATTTTGATTTACTTTTTAATATTGGTCAATTTTTCAAAGATAAAAGCCCAGCATTCTTCCATTTGCACTGAATCTAATCCATGAGAAACAGATGTATCACAGGATTTCCTTCCTCCCTTCTTAACAGAGAAAGGAAGGTGCTGCTTCTGTCAGATCCAGTCTCTTAGTTTATTTTTTCTCCTTTGAACCAATTGTGCTGAGCCACTCATGTCTCTGAGTATCGACTCCAAGAATATCAAACTTCTCCTTTGTAACCCTAATATTATGATTTGAAGGAAGATTTTTCTAGATGCTTCGTATAAAACAGGAATTCTCATGGCATTGGAACTGTACTTGAATCACCTGAATCAGCAGCCTCAAAGTAATACGTACACAAGCTTTATAAAATTCTATAATGTTTAGACTGAAAGGGCCCCAGGAAGTCTATGTTCTAGGTTAGCCTTCACGTGTAGACCTGATTTCCTGAGACTCTCCTGTGGAGGCTTGGGAAACCTCAGTTCAGATTCCGTGGGACTGGCAAATGCCCTCAAAGGAAAGTTGTCTTCAGCTCTTCATTCACCTTTATGGGTTCTAATTCTCCCTTAGACTTCTGCCTAGTGATTCCTTTCTATCCTGTCATCTCTTCAAAAGCAGAACATTATCCATTCTCCGGGGAAAAGAAGTGTTTTTTATTGAAAACAATTCAAACATACAAAAAAATTACAGAAAATAATATGATAGACATCAATATGCATCAAATAGATGCTAATTTCTTGCCTGATTAAACTCCAGTATCTCACCCAAGAGAGACAGTTCATTGTTTCCGCTATTTTAATAATGTAACAGTGTGCATCCTTATACATGTCTCCTTGGGCACCTGTGCAAAATAGGCAGTTAGAGGAAAGGACGAGTGATGGGCCATATTTAAGATATATATTGTTTTTTTGTTTTTAATTCACAGAATGGAATGCCCAACAGAAATAAGAAATGAGCTAAATCTACACATATGGGCAGGCAAATCTCAAAAACAATGTTGAATGAAAAAAGCAAATTAGAAGAGATACATATAATAGCATACTATAAAAAATTTATATACACAAAACAATAATATATATTGCCTGTGGTTATATACATTTGTAGTAAAAGTAGTAAAAAACATCCATGGTGTACTGTTAGTGGTGGAAACTGGATTCAAACCAAATCTCCAAACCCTGGCTCATTCTATTCCACCATGTGACCACTATCTTAGTATGTGTGGAGTGGATGCCCAGAGTTGCTGAGTCTTCCCTGTGCCCACACTGACAACTGGACAGCTTGAGATTTGCTTTCTTATTGGCTCTCCAAGAGGTCAATTAATAATGGTATTTTTTTTCAATTCAGTGCTTTCAAGTTATAATATAGTACGTGCCCATGATAAACCATCTTATTATCCCCTACCATATATGTGGTCTTGTATCGTATACCAGTGCTGGATTCTTTAATATGATATTTGACTGTTCTTTCATAATGAGGCTTTAGACTGTCGTTTTGTTTATTGTACTGACAGCTACAACCTGGTCCTAAAGTTTATAGTTTTACCTTAACAGCCTCTAGCCTAAAACCCATGTATATCAAGGATTACTGTTCATATTATAACTGGCTCCAAAACCCTGCTCTTTTTAACCAGAAGAAAGGCACCAGTGACTTCCATACTTGTTGAGGAGATGAGGAGACTTATTCAGGCCTTTCCGATGCTCCCTCCAAGAGAAATGTAATCTAAAAAGATGTTATGAGATCTCCATTCTTAAAAATCATTAAAATAGGGCTTCCTGGTGGCGCAGTTGTTGAGAGTCCGCCTGCCGATGCAGGGGACACGGGTTTGTGCCCCGGTCCGGGAAGATCCCACATGCTGCGGAGCGGCTGGGCCCGTGAGCCATGGCCGCTGAGCCTGTGCGTCCGGAGCCTGTGCTCCGCAACGGGAGAGGCCACAACAGTGAGAGGCCCGCGTACCGCAAAAAAAAAAAAAAAAATCATTAAAATAGATTTGAAAATTCTCAGTGTAGAGTGATTATGGCATAATGTAGCTGGAGGCAAGGTTTGAGGAAATGGACTCCTGAGATCTTTTTGAATTCCAAGATTCTAGAGTTCAAGCCCTTAATTAAAAGTGTTTAAAGAATGATTGTATTCTAGATGTTGGATAATTTTAATATCTAGGTATCGATCATGTTATTTGTGGTTCATTCTTTAATAGCTTTTCTCTTAACTGCTAACACTGTGATTTGATATAAGAATGTTAACATATAAGGTTTTATATATCGTGTTCTGAGTTGTAACAGTAGTCAGCACCAAATAATTTTATGAGCTTTTCTTTTCAGGTGTAAACTTCCTACTTTGGGGCAACTTGCCAGAGGTAGAAGAGAGTACAGATGAAGACATGTCAGATATCTCAGCAGAGGAGTGTATTAGATGAATAGAATTATAATATATATAATATTTAAACTTTTTCCTATGTAAAAAATATATTAATGGACCAATTCAAAAATTGTTAGTAAGGATTTGCCAGTGATTTATTTTTTTGGAAAACAAAAATGGGACATTTGTTGATTTATTTATTTTCTGTCTCAAATTAATTACCTGAGTTTATTGAACCAATGTAGTCCTTTTCTTCTACTTCTGCTTCTACTTCTACCCTTCCTCTCTCCATCCCTCTTCCCAGTATAGGTGTACTCTTAAATTCCGATAGTAGAAGAATCTTTCATGTGTCACTCAACTATCTCCCAATCTGGGGACGGTTTTCTTACAACTAGATGCCAAATGCTGTTAATTTTACATTTGAATAAGGGGCATTAGTATCCACACATATATCACCATGCTTATATCCATGCATAAATCTATGCACATAACCATGCATATAAGCATGTATATATGTGTGAAGCACAGCTGGGAATTAAAACTTAACAGGGACTTTGTAAAAATAGGCTATTAGGTTTCCATGGGTACTGGTTATCATATGTTATACTGGTGATAACTATGTTAATATGGAACAAGACTTTGTGAATGTATGGAGAAATCCTCTTGATTCCTCAGCATGATGTTAGATAAATGAATTTGCCAGGAAATTATCAATATATGCTGTTTACTAATATTATTTATTTACATTCTTCTAAAGTCATATGGATATTGTATTATGAAAGCCAGATAACTTCCATCTTTACGTTTTCCCATTCTCCAGGGCTTTTTCTGTGAATAGCAAATTTTAGATGAGTAGTCTCAGTCCTAACCCTTAAATAGAAAAAATTTAAAGAAGTGGTTTGCTTAAGCCATTGTACATTATAAAGAAGGTTTTTTAAAATTTTGTTTTGTTTTGTTTATCTGCATTCAGAGCCACACAGGAATAAGAAACTGGGATAGTGTTGGATTCTTGTTTTATGAAAAGCTAAAAATCAATGTATCACCTTAACTAATATTTTAGCCAAAGGCATTTTGTCAATAGTAATGCCAAAACAGACCAAGTTACAGTTTTGTAAATAAAGTTTTGTTCTAAAGATGATCAGCCTTCCTTTAATTTTTAATTTTAGCCACTTTTCTTACCTAAAAATATAGAGAAAAATATTTCTTATTGTACCCATTTTTCTTACCTAAAAACATAAAAGTATAGAGTATAAGAGGTAACATTTATTGCATGCTTACCATGTACCAGTAAGTGCTTTACACATTTAATTCACTTATTCCACACAAGGAACCCATGAGAGGTAGGTATCATTATTATTTCTTTTTTACTGATAAGACAGGTGAGGCATAAAGAGGTTAAGAAGCTTGTCTAAAGTCACATAACCAGTCAGAGGCGTGGCCTGATTCAGACAGACAGACTGACTCCAGAGCTCCTGTTCTTAATCACTATGCTGTACCCCCTGAGCACCTTCAGACATGAATCAGCTATGATTTTATTTAGCTGGGACACATGCTGGGTAACAACTACCTTGTTATGTGCTCTAGGTGAGGGCCTCAGTGACTGATTTTAAGGTTGAAGAAACTCACTGGATCTTAGGGTAAAACTGACCTGTGGGCACTGACAGGATCATTTGCTGCATAAAGATGAAAGATGAAAGATAAAAGATGCTTCAGGAAATGCTGTTACTAGTACTGGAAAACTTTTCCAAAAGTCTTTCACCCTGACTCAGCACTGACAGAAGGTCACCAAAAGAACCAAAGGGATGAGTGTGGAACAATTTGGTTTGGATTTGTTTTTTTTTTTTCTTTAAACTCTTCTAAAGACTCTGGAACAAGGTGGCATAATGGATAAGATAAAAAATAAATTGATACTACATTATATACTTCTTCAGTTAACTTGTTCAGTTAGAGGAGAAGAGTTTAATGCTAGAGCAGACAATGTGGCAAGTTTGGAATTCAACAGAGTTCATCTGGTTTCCGTTCTGCTCAGGCCTTCAAATGCTATGGCCGACTGAGGAGCTCTTTGAAGAGCAAAGCGAGACAGAGGTTCACTGATTGAAGCAAACCCCAAATGCGATCCCACCCCAGCTGGAGAGTATTTCAAATTACTCAGCTACCTTTTGGCTAACCGGGTTATGGGAAGGCCAGTTCTAAGCCAAAAATGGATTAATAATGTTTTATCTAGAGAAATACATTCATGACACTGTTTTTTTAATAAAAGTAAATTACACGCTCTCTGGTAAGAGCAAAAGCAAAATCTCATATGTGGATTTAGCATACACTTTCTAGTCCTAACATAATTCCCAGGCCTAGAAAATCTATTTATGCTTTGGTCTTCTAATATTTGACTCAATTCAGCAAAACTATATTATGCTCCTATGGTGTGCCAAGAATTGCACAATGACAGGCTCACGACTGCCCATATAGAGAATTCAGTAAGTTTGGGAGAGGATAGAACCCTATGAGTCTACTTAATGAATGGGATGCTTCCAGTTCAATGACTGGGTAGACAAAAGAACAATCATTCTAAGTAGTAGGAGAGAACAGAAGTCAAGAAAGCTACAGAGAAGAAATCATACTTGAGACAGGCTTTGAAGTCCGTTAGGGGCTTGCCAGCCGGGATGAGAGTTCTGAGCAGAGAGAATAGTGTAAACAAGTGCACTGGAGTTTAAAAGTATCTGGTTTATTTAGTAAATTATAAGTGGTCCCCTATACCTTCCAAGATATGTAATAAGAATTAATTAGAAGATGAAGTTGATAAGGAAAGTTGGGATCATGTTATGAAGACTATTCTATGCCATCGTAAGTTTAGACTTGATCCAGTAGCAATGTAGAGTTATTGAGGTTTTTAATCAGGGGAATAAAATGATCAGGTTTAGGGTGATAGTCCTGATGGTAAAAAATAATTTAGTGTTCCTAGTTTCCTTTCTTTGATGCACTCAACAACTTGACCACGGAAATTATATTTGTTGACTTTACCCTAAGAACATATATAAGTTTTTAAGTTCCCTGAATTTCTTGTCTTTCTTGAAATTTCTTGTCTTTCTGGCCTGCAGTGGGGCACTGCCTTTCTTCCCCTCTTCCATCTTGTCATTCCTGAAGTTCAAGGAAGGGGCCGTGAGTCATCAGCTCACCCACTATGGCTTTTTTTGCTCTTTTATCTTTTTCCTCAAGTCAGTTTCTCAGCCTCAGACTCAGGCTCTGGTGAGGCATCTTGGGTGGGGTATAATCTTAAAGCCATAATATTCTGAGTAATCCCTGGCTCTCAAAACCAGGTCTTTAAAACTGCTAATCTAGGAAGTTTACCCTACAAAGAACTGCCCTTTTGACCTCTGAGTCACATGTGGCTGATAAAGAATAACCTATTTTACTTTTCTTCGGTGAGGGGGAAGCCAACATAATACATAAATCATGATATATAAAATGACTAATAATTAGAACAAAAATGGGGAGTGGGAAAAGGTAGGAGAGGATATGGATTAAATATGCTTGCTTCAGTGGTGAATTACTTGATGAAGGCTTTCTCTATTCTAACATTCATGCTTATAAGAGGAAATAGTTTCTTTTTCTGCCTTTTTTTTTAAAACTTTAAAAGCAGCCTAAACCAGTTTCTTTCTTGCCTGGTATTGAGTGTATGCCAAATCTACCCTAAACTGCACAGATGGAAAAAATTAGTCTATGTCTGTGGTACCTCTGGGGTTGAATATTTTTAGTACTTAAATCTTTAGCTAAAGATTCTTTCTTCCAAGACTCTCATAGAATCATTTGATTGTCATCCAATGGATAAACTTACTGAGATAAAAATTAATAATACCATGTGTTGTATATCCCTATATATTTTATTGGGAGCATTCATACACACTTTAATTTAATCCTCAGAATAACCTTGGGAGTTACATTTTACAAATCGAGAAAGAAAACCTTGGTATCAACACCCAGAGAGTTAGAAGAATTTAAACTTAAATCTTGGTCTTCTCATCTTAGTTTAGGGGTTTTTTCCTACCTCCCTAACCTATCTTAAACCTGAGGTCTGTTTTTCCCTCACTAGCTATAAAACTTAGGACAAATTCTCTTTCACTTTTAGCCTCAAAACTAGCTACTTTCATCAATTAATCCATTCAACAAATATTTATTGAATGCCTACTGGGGGCAAAATAGAAGCTGAGGATCCAGAACAAAATCAGGCGAAGTCCCTGCTCTCATGTGGGGCTAACATTTTGTTGAGGAAGAAGAAGAAAGTGAACTAACATTTATTAAGGACTTACTGTACGCATTTCACACTTAACGACCCTAAGAGGTAGATCCTATTGTTATCCTCACCATACAGTTCAGGAAACAAGGTACAGAAACATTAAAAAACTTGCCCAATGTCACACAGCTAGTAAATGGCACCACTCTAAGATTTGGAAAAGCCAGAATTAATTAGCTTAATGACTATGTTTCCTTTTTATTTTTTAAAGTGGTTGTCTTCTATCCAAATAAAGTCAAGTTTTCCATCAGGGATCTTCCTGTACACATCTTTCCCTTGGTAGACTTTTTATTTAAATTAAGATGGTGACAACAGCATCTCCCTTTTCAGTAAGGGAGACTTGGTGTGCCTGTAAATGATAAAAAATGCTAATCTTAAAACTAGAAAGAAAGGAAAAAATAAATCTAGGCAAAACTCTTAATTTCCAGCTTTGCTGCATTTCTATCTGGAAGCAAAGTCTTTTTTACTAGTCCAGATTTTTATCTTACAAGGGACAACATTTCACTAGAGAGTAAATACCTGTTCTTTAAATTTTTTGTATGTCTCAAATATTTCATAATAGAAAAGTGAATTAAATGACCACCTTTTGCAAACTGCTCTAGTCTCAGCCTTCCTTACAAGCTTGTATTACAATCTATTACTATAGAATTTCAGAAGCTGTCTTGCCTCAAATGAGCACTACTGAATCTTCATAACAAGATTAAGTATTTATTATGAGAGGAGTGAAAACAGGTATCAAATCCATAGTCAAATTTTGCCTTTTGAGACTCGTAGAAGAGTGGGTTGACAAATATCTAAAGATTAATTGGATCTGCCAAATATGGACACCATCGAAGTTTGCCCACGAGAATGCCTCTCTACACCTCCATTCACACAACCCACTTCCTCTGGAAAGGGGCCCATGGTAAGAGTAGGCATATGGGAATGATTCACTTGGGGAAAGCTGTACCCAGAATATCAAAACAGTTTGCTTTTTGTCTCTTATCCTTGTCATAATTTTTATACCCAAAGGAACCACCTGCTATTATGGCTGTGACACCTGAAAAGTTTTCTGGAGATTGCTCATGTGGGGGTGGATTTCCAGGCTGTTCAGTGGTATTTTTAAAAACGTTTTTTGGGGAAAAATATTCTCAGAGACTGGAACATTGTCTTATCAAAATTGCTTTGTAGCCTTGTTCATAAATACGTTAAAACATTGAACTACAGATGGAATTCAGTAGAAGACATACTGAGCTAATTTCCTTTGCATGATGTTACCCAGAGAAATCAAGCTGTCAGTATCCTGAAGAACAAGCCCTCAAAGAGAGATGGCGGCCAAAGCCATGGGAAGCAGGAAAGACTAAAGAGCTCGCCCTTCAAAAACTTCTTTCCATCCTCCCAAATTCACCTTTTTAATGAAAATGTATCACACAAGAAAAAACCCAGTGTGTTTGACTCAAGATGGTTGCACAGTGATAGTAAAGATGGCAAATAGTAGACTGAAAAAAATTCTTGAATTATAGATCTTTCTTGATACTCCAGGATATACTCAGGAAAAGGAATGACAGAAACAGGGGTTTAGGCAAACCGAATGTCATACTCCAGGCTAACTAGAGACAATCATCTCTCAATCATGCCTCTCCTTTATCAAATTTTAGTTCAGTCATTTAACAAATATTTAATGGCCATCACTTATGTGCAGGCATTATATTAGGTGCTATAACAGTGAACAAAACATTTTAAAAAATCCTTTTGTGCCTTTCAGCAGCACATAGGCTAAAAAACTAAAAATTACATTTCCAAGACTCTCTTGCAGCTAGAGATTCAAACAAAATTTACTTTTTGCCAGTCATATGCACTTGCACAAGTCTTTTTTTTTTTTTCTGTTTCTCTAAACCTGTTAGAGAGGTCTTTCTTAAAGATTTATTATTAAAAAATTTTTGTAAGTCACACAAAGTATTCTAGAATACCAAACGGATTCTGTGCTTAATTTCATACCTGTACTTGCACACATCTTGAATTCAGAACTTACTTAAGTGGGGAAAAGGCACATTAATCATTCATTTTGCTAATGTAAAATGACTGTGGTATAGATCTGCAGCCAGCAGATCTTGTAACAACTCGCTGATGCCCAGATCATGGCTAAGGTGATGTGTTTCTGGAACTAAAAAGTGGTTGGTGGCTTCCTGACCCTTAGATTATGGCAGAAGTAGTAGTTCCCTTGGCAGGCCAGTTCTGCAGTATTATTCTGGGAGTCATTCCTAGAGGCCTAGCCTAAAGCATGCCCCTACAGCCCTTCAAAGGTTTTTCAAGCCCTAACTTCACTGACATTTCAGTTACCTTTGCTGTGTAATGAACACCCCCCAAACATAAGTTGGTTGGGTGCTTCTTCTGCTGATATCACCTGGGCTCACATATGCAGTGGTATTTAGCTGTCAGCTCTGCTAGGCTGGAAGGTCCTAGATGGCATCCTTTACATGTCTGAGATCTTGGCGGGGATGCCTAAAAGTCTGAGCCCTCTCTCTTCATGTGGACTCTCATCATTCAGTAATTTAGCCTAAGCTGCTTTATATGAAGGCTGCCTTCCAAGAGGGTGAAAATGGAAGCTGCAAAAGCCTCTTATGGTTAGGTCTGGGGGTCACACAACATCATTGCTGCCTCATTCTATTGGTCAAAGTTAATCAGAGGGCTAGCCCAGATTTAAGGGAAAAGAAATATAGACTCCATTTCTTTTGGGGAGTTGTGGCAAAGTCACATTGCAAAAAGGTATGTGGGATGGGAAGGATTTTTGTAACATGAATCTACTACAACTGTATTAAATCCCTTTCTGCTTCAGATAACTAGAATGGCTTCTGTTATCTGCAACTGAACTCTGACTGATACAGAAAGCAAGCAGAGAGACCAAACAGCAGGCTGTTGTAGTAGCCTATGGAATAGAGGAAGATTTGGGACATATTTGAAAGAGCTCACAGGACTCTGACAGACTGGAAGTGAGTATGAGAGAAAGTGAGGAAGATATGAAGGACGGAATCAAGAATGACCCCAAGGTTTTGTGATCTCAATTACTGAGATGAGGAAGAACAAATTCAGAGAGAAAGCTAGAGTTTTATTTTTAATATGACTATTAGATATCGATCAGGCAGTTAGATATAGGCTTCTGGTGTTTGGGGGAAGAGGTGTGGGCTGTAGATATAAATTTGAGAACTATTTACCTATAAAAACATTTAAAGGCATGAGACTTGATGCTATGGAGGGAGTAAGTGTAGACAGAGAAGAGACTTAAACTTGGAACAGCAATGTTGAGACATAGGGAAGATGAGTAGAATCCATTTTTAGTGTATATTGGGGTCTCTGGAGACACTTGTTAACCATGTAGATTCCGGGTCCCTACCGTCATCAATTCTTTTTTTTTTTTTTTTTTTTTTTTGCAGTACGCGGGCCTCTCACTGTTGTGGCCTCTCCCATTGTAGAACACAGGCTCCGGACGCGCAGGCTCAGCGGCCATGGCTCACGGGCCCAGCCGCTCCGCGGCACGTGGGATCTTCCCAGACCAGGGCACGAACCTGTGTCCCCTGCATTGGCAGGCGGACTCTCAACCACTGCGCCACCAGGGAAGCCCCCGTCATCAATTCTGATGCAGAACACATAAGGAGGCCTGGCAATCTACATTGTTGACAAGCTCTTTAGGTCATTCTGAAGTGGGTAATTTGGGAGTACCCTTCGAAAAACAATGAAATTTTTTACTATCAATCTAAGAAAACATTTTATAGATCCTTAAATTCAAGAATACTTCTTTTTCCCTCCCCACTTCCTCTTATGGATCCTACAGAAAAGAATTGTGAGATGCTGACAGGGAAAGTTGGGCCTTCTCTTTTTTTTCTAGTTGCCCTTTACAGGGTGGGTGAAAGTGAACCAAGAACTCCTGCCTGGAAAAGGAGAGGGGATATAGGCCTACAAATAGTGTCTGCCCTTCAAGAGAAGTATGTTCTCCTTTAAATACCTAACTTGGTGCCCAACGATAACACTTTATGAAGCAAAACCAAAAGCAAAGTCAATATTTATTTGTCTCCTAATTATAAGTAGAATACGCTCCTTCCATATCTCTGGGAGAGAAGAGCAGTCATATTCTTCCCCATGTTTCATGGAAGGTTTAGAGAAGATTAAATGAAAAACAAATGCTTAGCAGCCTGCTGTAGTTTTACTCTCCTGTCTATCAAAATTAATGCTGATCAGGCCTCTGTAAGGGGAAAATGCCCATCACTGTTTATACCATAACATTGATGCAAGACTGAATTCTTACTGTGTTTCTCAAATATAAAAATGTGAATGTATTTCCACTTGGACCTCATCTGGGACTGTAAATCAAATGTTGTTGGTGGTGAAATTAAACGGATATATTCTCCGTTTTGCAGTTCAGTGGTTGCAAGGGGGCCTGAAGCTGCAGGAGCCATGTGCTGGGATAATGATTGCACTGATTAAATGCCAATTACTCCTGGACACTTTTCAAAGGTTTCTGCAGCGGAGTCGAAACTGGGCTTTCTGTCTCAGATTAGATCAGATCTCCATAATCCTAGGTGATAGCTGGTTTGGGATCTCTGGCAATTACTTGTGTCATGTACTTTAATCAACAGCGTGCTTACTATTAGAACAAGTCTTCACACCCACCATGAAGCCAGACTCTGTTTCCCCAGCCCCCACCCCACTCACATGAAACTGAGCTTCTGACTGATAGATGATTAAGTCACTCTGGTGAATCATCCTCTGTGGGTGGGGGCAACCCTCCAGCCAGAGCTAGGCCTTTACTGCAGCCAAGTGCCTGTCTGGAGGGATGATGGATCCTATCAGTCCAGCCAGAGGTCAAGTTACCTGTCTCACTGTTCCACCGGGTATCAATCTTCTGGCTGGCATGCAACCAGCAATTAATTCTCCTATTTAGCATGTGCTTTCATTAGCAAATACTTAGAAAGGGTCTATGCTTACATGTTGTCCCCAAGGAAATTCTTTCCAACAAAGTTTTGGATCTAATCACCATCATAGGCTGATTTTGCCACCATCTTTGAAATACCCAGCAGATTAGGAGAGACATGGAAGGACCAAAGGCTGAGCTAAGAGGGTGACAAAGTCACCAACTTGCTGTGTGACCTTAGGCATCTTATTTTAAAACAAGGGGATTGAGCAAGTTGTTTTCTGAGATTCCCTTCCAACTCTAGCATTCTATGGATTAATTTCATTTTTGCAGAGATTCTTATTCATTTGCCAGAGGAAATTGTGTTAGTTTGCTAGGGCTGCCGTAACAAAGTACCACAAGTGGGTGGCTAAAATAACATACATTTATTATCTCACAGTTCTGGAGGCTAGAAGTCAGAAATCAAGATTCTGGGAGGGTTGGTTGCTTCTGAGGGCTGTGAGAGAAGGGTCTTTGTTCCCGGCCTCTCTCCTTGGCTTGTAAATGGCCATCTTTATCTTCACATGGTGTTCTTCCTTTACATATGTCTGTCTCCAAATTTCCCCTTTGTAAAGGACACCAGTCATATTGGATTAGGGCCCACCCAAATGGCCTCATTTTAATTTGATGACCTCTTTGAAGACCCTTTCTCCAAATAAGGTCACATTCTGAGATGCTGGGGGTTAGGACTTTAACATATAAATATTTGGGGAACACAATTCAACCTATAACAGCAATTAAATATCAACTAGTAATAAGGGGTAAAGAATAATTATTTGATTGATTTTAAGGCTGATGACCAACAGGGGCACAATCAGCTAGCAAATAAATATAGATTGTTGAATTTATTTTGTATATTCTAATGGCTTAAACCCACACTGATACTAATCTTTATCTCCACATATTGATTTTGTGTAAGAATCGGCTCTGAATCCCTTTATACCTGAAATTCTTAGCTTTGCTGTACTTTGTAATGTTTTCATCTGTTTTTATAATTGAATGTGAAACTTCCTGAAAAGGTCCTATGACTAACCAATTATTGCTCGAAGAAGCCTCCTGGGGGTTAACAAGTAGGCAGGCCATTATTTAATGAAATGGCCCTGTCAAGGTTTGATTGAGTTTGGCCATCAGAGGATATAATTATGAGTGGAATATGCTTTTCTGTGCTGATATGAGTCTCCTGATCATATAATGCTATTTATATATTAAGAACAGAGAAAAGGAATGCTTTAGATTCTGCTGACTCACAGCTACACATTTGGCTTTAATGGAAATAAATGAAAGAGCTCACTCAATCTGAACAAAGACAGATTGGGGTGGAACAGGGTATTGTCTTTAAAGAAAATGACTGAAGTCCAGATTGATCAGCAAAAGTACACCTTTCTCTTCTGGTTTCTTTTCAGTCTCTCCAGCATGGAAATCCACTAGGTGGAGCAAAGGACCAGGAATTAGCTGACCGGGAGCACTCACAAGCAAATTTGCAGCTATTCCTTTTCCTCTACAAAACTTAGACAAAGGCTGGGGGAAATTTGGCTTTCTGAAACTGCTTCAGATCAAATGTTCCTTGCTCATTAAAATGCATAGTAGTCCAAAGAAGAAAGAAACTCAGCTTTGCTGAGTTGGACACGATTACTAAACACACAGGAGGCACACCCGACTTGGACTCTTTCCCCATGGCTTGGCTCACTTTACACATTTCCTTTCTGCTTTCATTGGTGGCAGATGGAATTTGGGGCAGACCTCTTACCCAGGCTCCCGTAGTCCAAAAATCCTATGCTTAGATCATGCATCTTTTTCCTGCCTGCGATAACCCTCCTAAAGTTCTGGTATCAACCTGGTTTCTATTTGAATATGTTCTCTTTGATTCCAGGCCCTTGGATTAACACTTCCTTCCTTAGATTCCAACCTTGCCTTTTTTTCTGCACTTATGGGTTGTTGGTTAGCTGAGCAGGGGCCAGGAACTTGACTGATATTTATTTAAGGACTTTTAAGGTATAAAAGAGGACTATCCCCAGTCCCCCATCAGATTTTTGTCCCTTTTGCAAAGCATACTCCATATGCCTTTGCATTCAAATTGCAGGGGTTAAATGTCTTGTGTCTCAATCCACATCTACCAGTGGAAGACATGGTTTTGTTTATATATTATAGTCATCATTCCAGAAACACACAAGTCCAAACACTTGTGGATGAAATGATGGAGGTAAATTCCAAATCCAAAATTATCCTGTTTTCCATGGCTATGATTCTGTGGCAGGATAATTTATTGAAATATGAATTTCTCTGTTTTCTTCCTATATTTTCTCTTCCCCTTTGATCTAAGCAAGTTAGATAGGCCCTTAGTAGTTTCTCACCTTAGAGATTTTTTGCAGAATGATCTTGCTGTCTTTAGATAAAACCTGAGTTCATTGAAGAGGGTATTCTCCATGCCTTTGAAGGCAGCAGGAAAAGGGAAGGAGAAAACCTCCCAAGAATATGAAGAAGCTTGAAATGTAGAGGTGGGAGTGGGTAAGACTACACGCTGTGGCTGGAGAGTCTTGAAATGGGTCAGTGGACATCTCCGCGGTGAGCAGGGTTGGCTGACAACTGTCAGGGTCTCTACCAGGCAAGATCCCAGGACCTTGCACAACCGTTGGAGAGGGGAGCCCCAATAATGACTAAGATTATATTCTCTCCCAATAAAGCTGGATGGGGACTCAGAATCCGTTTTAAGTTGACTCAAAGAAAGTATAAACGTCCTTGCACATCTGAGTTTGTTTTCTGAGTTTTGTATTGGCTACAGTATAATTAAGAGTTTGTCATGGAAGTCTGAGATTGCATGGGAGCAGTAGAACATGGTGGCTAAGACTCTGGTCTTAGAACAAAGGTGCCTGGGTTCAAATCTCAGCTCTGTCACTGATTAGGTGTGAATCCTATTCAGTCTTTCTCTACCACAATTTTCCCACTCTGTGAAATGGTGATAATAATAGTAGTCACCTTACAAGGTCCTGGTTGAATTCAATCAAATAATACATGGAAAGTGTTTAAAAAATCCAGTGCCTGACATATAGCAAAATTCAATGTGTGTAAGCTATTTCCCATAGAGTTTTTTGTGTGTCACTATTGTGGGTGTTGAAATTTTAATTACTTTTTAAAATATACACACAAATGGTACAAAATCTAAATGTTAAAAAAAGTATACAATGAAAAATAAGGGTATAAAAGAAAAACTGTTTTCTAATTTCCCTCCCCAGATGCCACCTGTGTCACTTGTTTCTGAATATTAAACAAATGGGATTACCTACATGTTTCTGTATGCTTTTCTCCCCTAGCAGTACATCATGTAGATTATTCTTTAATAGTATCCCATTATATGGATATACTCTAGCTTACTAACTTATTTACCCAGGTTTCTTCATGGACCTCTAAGTTTCTTTCTTTCTTTTTTTTTTTTTCTCTCACAAATAATTCTGCAATAATTATCTTTATACTTACATCTTTGAGCACATGTCTGGAAGATCTGTGGGATAAATTCCTAGAAGTGAAATTACTGGATCTAAGTAATTACTACTCTAATCTTTGTGCACTACAAAATTTAATAGATATTGTCAAGTTGTCTTCTGTTCAGCAAATTATACTCCTAATACCTTTACATGAAAATGCCAACAGAGGAGGTTATTTAAAATTTTTGCCAATCTGCTAAGTATCCTCTTGTAATTTTTATTTGTTTTTATCTTAAGAGCGAAATTGAGCATTTTTTAAAATATTTCAAAAATCTCATTTTTTTCCATTTTGAGAAATAATCTATTATAAAATGGACTTTCAGAAATGAAAATGATACATCCGCTGGTTTATGAAGATCCTTCTAGTCTCATCACCAGGAAAAACAATATTTCTGCCATCACAAGCTGCCTGACAGCTCCGTTATAGGATATACTCTGATTTCTTTGTGGTTGTCCCTCAATTCCACTGCACCAGAGCTAACAGGAGAAGACTCTTGTTTTCTTTAGTGTATTTGGTAGTGGAAGGTGCTCAGGGGTCAAAAAATGGAAGTGATATGATCTTTCCTTAGATGCATTTCTTTTTTTTTTTAATTTACTATTTTTGGCTGCATTGGGTCTTCGTTGCTGTGCATGGGCTTTCTCCACTTGCGGCGAGTGGGGGCTACTCTTCGTTGGGGTGCGCGGACTTCTCACTGTGGTGGCTTCTCTCGTTGTGGAGCACAGGCTCTAGAGCACAGGTTCAGTAGTTGGGGCACAAGGGCTTAGTTGCTCCACTAACATGTGGGATCTTCCTGGACCAGGGCTTGAACCCATGTCCCCTGCATTGGCAGGCAGATTCTTAACCACTGCTCCACCAGGGAGGCCCCTTAGATGCATTTCTAGAGGCTGTCACTTCCTCAGAGAATTGGAGGATCCAAGAGCAAAAGAACTTGAAGAAATCTTTTACATCCAAGATACCCCAGTGAAATCATTCAGAGGTGAGAGAAGCAGAAAAATCAAATCTTACAAAATGTCTGAAAAATTTAAAAACTATTCTCCTGTGCTGTTACACTCTCTACAGTTTTTCTGTACAAGTAACGGGTGAAATGAGAATGGATCAATGAGATGTTAGCCATTTATCAAAGGAACCTCAGGAAAACCATAAGCTCTGTTGTCTCAGCTGTTATCTGGGAAGGAAGAGGCTCCCAGAGAACTGCACAGTCAGAGCTCACAAGAAACCAGGGAAGAAGGAAAAAAGTTATCCAAAGGAGCTGCTCTCTTTGACACATGCTATTTCTTTTCCAGGAAGGAAACATTGCTAACTAGGAAGCCAAATCCAAATTTAGGATTTAATTAATCTTCCATTTGAAAAGTGCAATCGAGATAATCAGTGTCTGCTCTAAATCACCCTCTCTGCCACCCTAAGTATTAGCACACTTATGTGTGAATTGCTATTCCAACCATAAGATGGGCAGAACCAAACATTTCAGGGATCATCTAGTTCATCATTTAATAGATGCAGACATCTAAGATAAGAGTCATCAAGTGACTTTTCCACGGCTACTCTGTGGAGAGTGGGTATCATTGCTAAAATGGGAATGCAAGCTCCCCACCATAGTTTAGTATGAGGCTCTTTCCATCGGTAAAACCAACTCTGTGCCTATTCAGGGCTCCTATTTCAAATATGTATTTACAAACAAATCTGTTTTAGTCTGCTCAGGCTGCTATAACAAAACAACATGAATTAGGTGGTTGAATAGCAGACATTTCTTTCTCACAGTTCTGGAGGCTTGAAGTCCAAGATCAAGGTGCTGGCAGATTTGGTTCCTGGTGAGGGCTCTCTTCCTGGCTTGTATATGGCCACCTTCTCACTGTGTCCTCACATGGCAGAGAGAGCGCTCCGGTGTCTCTCTTTTCATAACAGCACTGATCCCATCATGAAAGCCCCACTTTCATGACCTCATCTAACCCTAATTACATCCCAAAGGCTCTACCTCCAAATACCATTGCCTTGGTGGGCGGGGGAGGGGGGGGCATTAGGGCTTCAACATATGACTTGGGGGAGAGGAATGGGGTAGGAGGACACAATTCATATGTGTGTATGTATGTGTTTTTTGTTGTTGTTTGCCTCTTCCCACCAGGAAGTAAGCTCCATGAGGACAGGGACTTATTCTGTTTTATTGACTTTAGTATTCCCAGCATAAAACAGTGTCACATATTGAGCCACAACTATATTCAATAAACACTTGTGGGGTATTTTTGTTTTTAAATTTAATTAATTTATTTTTTGCCACACCTTGCAGCTTGTGGGATCTTAGTTCCCCAACCAGGAATTGAACCCGGGCCCTGGCAGTGAGAGCATGGAGTCTTAACCACTGGATCGCCAGGCAAGTCCCAATAAACCTTTGTTGAATTAATGGATTTATTGATGCTTACTACGTGCCAAGCACTGTTCTAAGCATGTTACATTAACGTACAGAATCCTCATATAGCCTTATAAAATAGATACTATTATTCCCTCAGTTGATGTGTGAGGAAACAAGCACCGAGAGGATAAGTAGATGCCCTGGTTTCACAGGAGGCAGAGCCAAGCTTTGAAACAAGGCAGCCTCCTTAGCCCATTTTCTCATCCATTACACTATGAACAGAGTATAATTTTCCCCCAAAGCTACTAGGATGCCTATGGAGTTAAAAACTTGCCTAGATTTTAAGTACAATCTTGACTAAAGTGTTGGCATTTTATCCCGATATTCCGCAGTTTCTAGAAATGCTTCTGATTATAACACCTCAAATTCTCTAATATAAACACTATTGTTCTGGTGGGGGCAGAGTTTCCATTGCACCATTGGTATCCAGGGTTATATTATAGACATATATTACTGACTAGCCTTGTGTTTTAGGTAGCCAGGGACAGGGGTTCCCTCCTACTCACATGCTTCCCAATACCGTATTGTCATTGACAAATTTTCCATTCTCAGGGAGTTTCCATTGCTGTAAGAAGTGATAATAAGGCTGTCAATGGAAAATGGACTTGGGGGGTTACTGGGGGGCAGTAGAGAAGACCTTCAGAGACTTAAAGCCATAGGAGCAACAGGAAAGCATGACACGGCTTGGTTTTAAGAGAAAAAGTCTTCTTGCCAGTGAGGCTGGACATTCTAGGAAAATAACATAAATTCCATGTTTATTATAGGCTAGGCACTTTCATATTTCGTGTTAAATCATTCTTACTCAACCATGAGATGTGGATATGGAAAAGGAACCGACACCTCATAGCTAATAAGAGGAGGATCTTGGATTTGAAAGCAGGCCTGTGTGACTTCAGAGTTTTGCTATTTCTACTGGCCTATTCCAGGAAGAGCTTCATCCTTTGAAACAGTGAGATGGCCACCCCCGTCATCCAGTCACTCTTTAAGGTGAGGAAGTATTTGCAGTCCTTGGGAATAGAAAGTGTGTTACCGAAGCAGGAAGCGTATTGTACCATTATCACATCAGCATCTAAACGAAAAGTAAAATCCACCAATGAACCGGAGTCATATTTCTAACCAACCTCCTATTCTTTTCTGTGGCAGCTGCAGAGTCTTTTTCTCTCCCCGTCTGCGTCTGTCTCGGTTTCTCTGCTCAGAATAGTTATCTGAGGTTTATTTTCACTTGAAATATATTAGTGATCAAAGTATACTTTCCCTTTTCTCTCTTTTTAAAACAGTTTTGAGATAATTTACATACCATAAAGTTCACCCATTTAAAGTGCACAATTCAGTAGTTTTTAGTATATCTCTAGAGCTATGCAACCATCACCAGAATCTAATTTTGGAACATTTTTGTCACCCCAAAAGAAACCTTGTACTCATTAACAGTCACTCCTCAATCACCACCTCCCCAGCCTTGGACAACCACTAATCTATTTTCTGTCCCTCGATTTGCCTATTCTGGACATTTCCTATAAATGGTATCATGCATTCGTGACTGTATTCTTTCACTTAGCATGATGTTTTTGAGGTTCATCTGTGTAATAGCACATAGCAGTAATGCACTTCTTTTTATTACATCCAAGATCTCCTTTTTAAAAAACCCCTTTTTCATGCATAAATTTGTTCTGAATTTGGGCTGACCTCTCCAGGGAGCCCAACCCTGACCAGAGCTTGTTTCCTGGTGAACCAGCTTTAACATCTGACAAGGGCACTATCAGGACAGGAACCCTATTCAAGGAGAAACAGACCCCAGGTTCCTTTCCAGGCCACTGTCCATGGCAATCTCAGGATTCCTTGGAAGGACAAGATGTGGCTGTGTGGATGGCAGCCAAGGAACGACATCCTGATCTTTGGTGGCTGAGGCTAATGGCGCTGGCTCCTCACTCTGTTTTGTTTTCATTCTTCATCTGAGTTTAGATTTTTAGATGAAAGGTTTTTACTAAAAGCTGCTTCTCTCCTCCTCTGAGAACCGTCTGAAGCTCCAGAAGCTTCTTGCTGTGAAAAAGCTTGATTCTGCTGCCACCTGCTGTCCTTACGCCAGAAACAACTTTGGAAAAGAGGAGGTCTTGTTCAAAAGCCCTCGTCTGAATATGCTGTGCTTGTATATTTAGGCCTCTTCTTTATGTTTTCTACCTAAAAGTTCTTACCCCTTGAAAATACATCATAAGAGTGATCTGACTGAAGTTCTGTCAATAGAAAAGTTCCGCATAAACTTTTTGTTATTTAAATCAGATCTCAGCCATGGTAGCAGAGATGGTGGCCAGGGATCCTCCACAGATAGCTTGTCAGCAGAACACAAGCACATGTGACAGACTTCCTATCAGCCTCAGAAATAACAGGGGAGATGGAACAGCCTAAGATCATGCAGCTGTGCTGCTGGAGGCCAGGTGGTCAACACAATCTAGCATTGATGCTAACGTGCCCTCACTGGTGTCCATGGGCGTGGGAGGCCCAAGAACATTTGGCTTACATGCACATGGGGACACTGAAGCCCAGAGAGTTCAGGGATCTCGCCCAAAGGAATCCAGCAAATAAATGGTAAAGAAGCCAGACGTCCTGCACCTTTGCAGCCTTTCAGAGTTGGCTCCCGAATGGGCTCCTGTTAAGGAAAATCTGAAGAAGTGACTTCTTGAATTTTTTTATGAAGCAGGACCTGGAAAGGACACAGCATTGACAGATTCTGTGTTGAGATCAGCTTCGCACAGTAGGACATGCAAAGTCCCAGGAGGCCCACTAGGGAAAAAATACCCAGACCAGGTTTTTACCAGCTGTCCTGTAAAAGAGGCCTGCCCTGCACACTGGCCAGTCAGACTGAGACCCATCTCTGCAGTCCCCAGGGGCATGCAACCTGCCTGGACGTTCCTCTTGGATTCATTCGGGCCCAGATATCATAAAGACCCAAATATTGCCTGCCCCAAGCTTGTCTCAGAAATCTCATACATCATTCCTTCAATCTGTCAGCCAACAAATAATTACTCAGTTCCAATTTTGAGTCCCAGACACTGTCCTAGGCTTGAGAAGGATAAACAGAGAAAACCCACTGGCTCTGCCTCCGGAGCTCTCAGTCCAGTGAGAGAAGTAGATGGGCAGATGGATGTTTACAGCACGGCGTGGACATTTACAGCACCCCGAAGGAAGGGCAGGTAACACAAACTGGGGAGAGGCTTATGGACGTTTCTTGGAAGAGGTGACAGAAGCTATAACTCGAAGGACAAGGAATAATTCATCCCGAGGAGGAGCAGTGGCACGTCTCAGCTGAGGTGTAGAAAGCTCCGCACAATGGGAGAATGCACAATTACTGTGTGATGCTTGGAGCCGCGGAAGGTGAGATTTGAAAGGCGGTGAGGGGCCACATCATGAAGGACCTTTCATGCCATCTCTGGGCCTGGGTTCTCCCCAAGAGCAGAGCCTGAAAAAGGGTTGGTGTTTAGGTGGTCTATCTTGTGATGTTCCCAAGGAACTGGAGTGAGAAACTGAAAAGGTAAAACAGAAAGGAGGGAAAATCAATCTGAGGGCACGTATGGAGCTGGCCTCCCCTGAAAGCCACTGGGCCTTGATCCCACAAGGATCAGAGCTGTCTCCTGAGAACTGAAAGAGGGGGTGTTTATCTACCAGTTCCTGGCCCTCCTTGGACAAGAGTTGTTATCCCGGGGGTGATAATTCCCTCGTGCTTCCAGTCTCACACGCACAGGGTAGTTGGGCAGGTTCCCAGTTATCCCACACGACAACATTGTTGGAGAAGGCCTGGGACAGAAGCGAGGGATGGACAGCTGAGGAGGGCTGGGGTAGGGTCACATGTGCATACAGCTAGTTGCTGCAGCAAAGGCTGGAGTAAAATAGTGGGTCGAGGGGATGTGAGAAGTGTCTGGAAGGGGGGTCAGCATCATGCTAGGGAGCTTGGAGTTTTCCCTGATGGTACTTAGAAGCCCACTTTTTTTTTTTTTTTTTTTTTTTTTTTTTGCGGTACGTGGGCCTCTCTCACTTTTGTAGCCTCTCCTGTTGCGGAGCACAGGCTCCGGACGTCCAGGCTCAGTGGTCATGGCTCACGGGCCCAGCCGCTCCGCGGCATGTGGGATCTTCCCGGACCAGGGCACGAACCCGTGTCCCCTGCATCGGCAGGAGGACTCTCAACAACTGCGCCACCAGAGAAGCCCAGAAGCCCACTTTTTTTTTTCAAGTTTGTCCCGGCAGCAATATGGAGAACAGTTTAGAAAGGATTAGGACGAGAGCCGAAAGCTATAGGTGAGCTTCACAGGGTTGTATATTACATATAAAATGGTGTGCTTATTGTGACCTTGTGATTTTTAGCTGAGAGGGGTCAGAGTTTTCATTGGATTCTCAAACGGGTCTGAGGCCTGAATGGAGGAAGGCAACTGTTAAAGCGTCTAAGCAAAAGTGCAGATGGGTGATAATAACAAGAAGTAAGGCCATGGGTGGAGTGGCCTGGGAGGTCCCAGTGAGTATAAATTTTGGAAGAACAATTATTTGGTACCTTCCAATCTCCCCAACTATATTGCTAGAAGGGAGAGGAGGGGCAGATATCCCTTGCGTGTCTTAGAGCTGCTGACGGGCTCTGAATGTGGCAGATTTAGGGCATGATGGGGACACGGGGTCCATGTCTCACCACATGGCAGATGGCCCCACACTCGGCACCCGACTTGGTGAGTGAAGCCAGTGACGTGCTCTCAGCCTCTCTAGGCACCATCTACATCACAGGCACTGGCTGCTCTGGATTGGGGACTTCTTGAGGAGAAGTGGTAGATAAGGTGGGATCCTTGCTAACATGTATCCATTCATCACCCCAGAGAGGTGTCTACTCAGTAGAAGGAGCCTTCACTTCTGACTCTTACAGGGCTGTTAAGGGATTAGGTCCCTAGTTTAGTATTTAATCTATGCCCTCGTCTCCATTTTATGGGTTGGTTGAAAGCAAAAGCTTGCTATCACTTTCTTTAACTAAAAGGTCACTGGTTACAACCGGAATACCACATGCATTAAGTAAAGATAAGGTTCTGACTGTTTTGTTTCTAAATGAACAAATAAGATAAAAGGTTTCAGGCTGCTATTTATAAGCACTTTTTGGCAAATAGCATGTTGTGGGTGTAGAGAGTCTTCATTCCCAGTAAGTGAAAAACCAAATGGAATAGGCTGTTATAGAGTCCAGCTGAGCCCCTCTGCCCTTGACCCTGCAGCACAGAGGTCTAGGGTTCCAGTTCCACACTGTGGGTGCTCTGGAGCCACTGTGGATTTCTGGCTCTGAAGAGTCCTCTAATTTCTTGGTTTGGGTCAGTTTTATGCTTTGTTTTGTTTTGTTTTGTAAATTTGGAAGCCTGCCACTCAAAATGGCCCCACGCATCTATTCAGCGACCAGCTCAAGCATGTAATATGGTTTCAACAGCAAGCAGGCAAAGATGAGGTAGAGGGGTTGACGGACTAGCTGGACCTCAGGCAGCAGGGCAAGTCTGGGATTAGTTATTTTCATTCCAGTTGTGACTGTGTCACAAGCTGATTCAGGAAGCCGCAGGAAGTTGAGATTCAAGTACTTCCCAGAGAAGAGTAAAGCAATGTTTCCTAATCTAGTGGCTCATGACACCTGAGAGATTTATCATGTTGTCACAGGGGCTACCATCCTTAAAGTGGGATTGGCAACTACTTCACTTTTTAAAATTCTGTAAATATCAATGTCAAAAAAAAAAAAAACAGTCAAAAAGTGGGGACCTAAATAGGCATTTTTCCATAGAAGACCTACAGATGGCCAACAGACGCATGAAAAGATGCTCAACATTGCTAATTATTAGAGAAATGCAAATCAAAGCTACAATGAGGTATCACCTCACACTGGTCAGAATGACCATCATCAAAAAGACTACAAATAATAAATGCTGGAAAGGATGTAGAGAAAAGGAAATCCTCTGCCACTGTTGGTAGGAATGTAAATTGGTGCAGCCACTATGGAGAACAGTATGGAGGTTTCTGAAAAAACTAAAAAAGAATTACCGTATGATCCAGTAATCCTACTCCTGGGAATATAGTTGGAAAAGACGAAAACTCTAATTTGAAAAGATACGTGCACCCCAATATTCATAGCAGCACTCTATATTAGCCAAGACATGGAAGCAGCATAAATGTCCATTGACAGATGAATGGACAAAGAAGGTGTGGTATATATACACAATGGAATATTACTCGGCTATAAAAAATAATGAAATAATGCCATTTGCAGCAACATGGTTGGACCTAGAGATTATCATAATAAGTGAAGTAAGTCAGACAGTGAAAGACAAATATATGATATCACTTATATGTGGAATCTAAAAAAAAATCCAAAATCTTGACTATATATATATATATATATATATATATATATATATACCTGAATCACTTTGCTGTACACCTGAAACTGACACAATATTGTAAATCAACTATACTTCAGTAAAAAGTTGTTTGTTTTGAAAAAAAATTCTGTAAAAGTAAATCCATTTCTCAAAGGCCGAATGAAAGAATAAAACATCAAGCCTTGAACTTCAATGTCTGTTTTAGAATGCAAACCCCAAACCAAACACTATAGAACATGTCTTTTTAAGACTTATTTGTTAACTAATCATTCTTTTTCATGCTATTAATTTAAGGTAAATCAGGGAGCCTGCATTATTTGTTAATGGGGAAAAGCAGAAAATTATCTCAATGCTATAGTAAAGATTATAGTAAAATGAATATTATAATGTAATCCTTGATCATGTGCTGATTTAAACAAAATATTTGTATTTAAAATCATATTGTTATTACATAGTTTATTATGCAAATAACCTAATATCCTTTAATATAATGATCTTTAAACATTTTAATTTATGTACTTCCAAAATAAATTTAATGAAGCTGGTTTTCTAAAATGTTCAGGTCATTACAATACTTCATTGCATTTTAGGAACATTTTGTTCTACGTAGGTAAATGTTCCATTGAGACTGCAGCTTAAATTACCTTGTGGAAATAAACAGCAAAAGGAAAAGAAGGGATTGAGCTACTGGTAAGTGCAGTGCTTACAAAAGATATAGTAATTATGATTTTAAGTGCATTATTTACAGTTGGGTTGACAATATATTTCCATTAAGTTAATCTAAATCTAGTAAGCGCATAATATGAATGACTAAACCAGTGGAATAGTGGTTAATGAGGAACAGCAGGAGATTGCACCCCAGTAAAAACTGAATATGGGTTTATGATATCAATAATCTTTTGGCCAAAATGAATGAAATGTTTCTTCTACAAGTTTGAATGAATGTTTAAGGAAATATGGAGTGGCTTTACTTACTTTTAATATCTTTTCCTAGCTTGAAGATCTAATGTTGATCTGTTGGAAATAAACATGAGACTTCTCATCTTCTCTCTGAAATAATGCAAAATTCTCATGAGATGTGAGTGAATGTAGGTGAAGTTTTGTAGCATACTGCTATTCTCCAACATAAATTTTACATCTTAATTTGAATATCTTAATTTGAAGCTGCATAGGAAGACAGAAGAATGAAAGGAAGGAAGGAAAGAAAGGATGGAGGGAGGAAAGGAGAGAGGGAAGGAGGGAGGGTGAATAAGGCATAGTCTTGCTTTGCCATGAGTTTGTTGCCTAGATGAATTGGCTCTGCTAAGCTTAATATCTTGATCCTCTCTGCTTTGATCTCACAGAACTCTTCCATGATAATAGTGTTTTCTTCGACAATAACCAGGGGATGGAAGATCACTGAACAAAATTTGCCATCACTCCTGCCACTTCACCCTGCGATATACATGAATTCAGGACATCCCAAACCACCTTGTTCCTATACTGTATTTCACCCTTATCAGAAATACGGGTAAGATAGAAAAAGACACACAGCTCTAGTGTAGGATTACAGTGTCTTGAATAAAGAAGGCTTCCCTAACTACAAAATATCGAATTGCCCATTACCACCCTGGAGGTTATTTCAACCCAGTACAATGCACCATAATTAAGTGCAGTAAGAGTACTAGTCATTCATTCATTCATTCATTTTTAATAAAATGGAGAATAGCAATTCTGAAAGAGGAGTGGAAAATGTGGGCCGGTATGACACCTTGACTTCAGACATGCTATAAGGCAGATTAATTTTAAGAAAGAGTACTTTTAGAATTTAGGAAATCAGGAATTGATTCTCTTAAAAATCTAAGACATGGAAACTGTTCTCCAAGGTTGGAAACTGAAAATCCATGTATGGAATCTCAACCTCTAAGCATAGAACTTGACACTCCTATATGAAATATGGACTTTCAGGCATTGATTTAGGTCTTTTAGGTGTTAATTTTTTTTTTTTTTTTTGCGGTACGTGGGCCTCTCACTGTTGTGGCCTCTCCCATTGCGGAGCACAGGCTCCAGACGCGCAGGCTCAGCGGCCATGGCTCACGGGCCCAGGCGCTCCGCGGCATGTGGGATCTTCCCGGACCGGGGCACGAACCCGCGTCCCCTGCATCGGCAGGCGGACTCTCAACCACTGCGCCACCAGGGAAGCCCAGGTGTTAATGTTACCTTTCCAAGCATATAATCTGATCCTCCACATGATAATCCACTGAACAGGAAAGGGACTTGGACCTGCCAGCATAGAACCTAGTTCTCTAAGCATGAAAACTTGTAAAACAGGTATAAAATGTGTCCCTTCACACATGGAACATGGCTTTCCAACTATGGAATTCAAGTCCCCAAACATGGAATATCTCTCCAGTTGTGAATCCTGCCTCTCCAGGCATAAAATATGACTAATATGGGATTCCAATATCCAAGCATGGAAGCTGGCCCTACCAAGCATGGAATCTGGTGCTCCATGTATGGAATCTCACTTTCCAGAATGGATCCTGGCCCTACAAACACAGATCCTGGCACCCCACACAGGAATCTCTATCACTAAGCATGGAATCTAAACTTACAGGAATGGAATAGCACACAATGGGTGGAATCTCAGTCTTCCAGTATGGAATGTGGCTTAATAAGTGTGGAACCTGGCACTGTAGACATTAAATCTGGTGTTTCAGTCATAGGAGTTGGCTGCCTAAGACGTGGAACCTGGTCACCCAGGCATGGAAGTTGGCACTCTGTGTACAGAATCAGAATATCCCAAAATGGAACCTGGTGCTGTAATTGTAGAACTTGACATTCCATGAAAGGAATCTCAATCTCTAAGCATGGAATTGGCTCCCAAAGCATGGGACATAGCACTCCATGTATGAAATCTGGAATTTCAAGTATTAATTTATGTGTTCTAGAGGTGAAGTGTGTCTTTCCAGTCATATATTGTGGTGGTCCTTAAGACCCAACCCTACTGGCATGGAACCTAGACATCTAAGCATGAATAATTACCCTCCTGGTATAGAATGTGCCCTTCAAACATGGAACCTGGCCCTCCAACATGGATTCTGCATTCCATCCATGAAGACTCTTTCAGGTGTGAGCCTACCTCTCTAGTCATAAGATCTGGCACTCTAGGGTTGGAACCTCTACTTTTATATGTGGATCCTGATGCTTTAGGCATGGAATTAGGCCTTACAGTCATTTCATGGAAGCCTGTGTGAAATCTCTCTTTCCAAGTTTGGAACCTGGCCTTCTAGGTTGGAACCTGAACCTCAAGCCATGTCATCTGGCACACTGAGCATGGAACTTAGTCACCTTGGCATGAAATCTTGAATTCCAAGTATGGAACCTAGAATTTTAGGTAGGATATAAGGTCTTACATTCATAAGAACTGATCTGTAGAAGTAGAATCTGGTTCTCCAAATAAGTAACTTGGCTTAAAATGTGAAAAAACTGGACTTCTGAATGTGGAAAAGCAAATCTCAAAGTAATTATTTGACCCTCCATTCACAAAACTGGAACCTGGCATTCCATATGTGGAATCTCAACCTTCAAGCATGGAGATCAGCTCTACAGGTATGGAACCTCGCACTCTCATGTATGAAATTTCAATGTCCAAACATGGAACATGTCCAAACACGTCTGGAGGCTGGAACTCCAGATATGGAACCTGGCATTTCAGTCATAAAGTTTGATTCTCCATGCATAAAAACTGGCCTACCAGACATGTAACCTGGCACACTAGGTACAGAACCAGTGCTCCTATGTGTGCATTCAGGCCATGTAGACATGGAATTAGGCCTTCAGGCATGCCATGAATTACTAAACTGTGTGATATCTTTCCCTCCTAGCTTATAACCTGGCCTTCTGTGGCATTTAGTTAGAACTTGAATGTCATCTAACTCACCAGGTATTGAACCTGACCATCTAGGCCTTGAATCTTAACTTGTCAAGTATGGAGTCTCAGTCTCTGAGCATGGAACCTGCACTACTAGCACTGAGTTTGGCACAATGTGTATGGAACCTGTGATGGTTAATTTTATGTGTTATTTTGTCTGGCCTTGGGGTGCCCAGATAAAACATTATTTCTGAGTGTATCTGTGAGGGTGTTTCCAGATGAGATTAGCATTTGAATCCATGAATCTAGTAAAGCAGATTTCCCTCCCTAATGTGGGTGGGCATCATCCAATCGGTTGAGGGCCTGAATATAACAAAAAGTGGAGGAAGGAGGAAGTCATCCCTTTACCCCCAGCTCACTACTTGAACTGGGAGTTCTCATCTCTTCTCCTGTCCTCAGATTGGGATTTATGCCATTGGCTCCTTGCTTCTCGGGCCTTCAGACTCAGACTGAATTATACCACTGACTTTCTTGGGTCTCTAAATTGCAGGTGGCAGATCATGGGACTTCTCAACCCCCCTAACTGCATCAGCCAATTCATCGTAATAAATCTCCTCATGTACATCTATCATATATATGTATATCTGATAGGATTCTATTTTCTGGTTCTGTTTCTCTGGAGAACCCTGACTAATACAGAGTTTGGAACCAAGTGCATTCTAGAGAAACAGAATTTTAAGGATGAGCTTTCTGAATTGGTTCTGGGATTTCTGGAGTTGACTCTCTAATCTGATTAGATTTAAAACACTAATGACTATTTCCTGTAGTAAATAGAGTACTGATAGTCCACAGTGTGAACTGTTTATAGAGATACGCAAGATATCTGCAGGGAATATAATTAACCACTTATAAGAAGCAAGGAGCTGGACGACTCTGTATATGATACTTTCTTCAATTTTATTGAAATATAATTTATTTACAATATTGTGTTAATTTCAGGTGTACAGCAAAGTGATTCAGTTATACATATGTGTGTGTATATATATATATATATATATATTCTTTTTCAGATTCTTTTCCATTACAGGTCATTACAAGATATTGAATATAGTTCCCTGTGCTATACAGTAGGTCCTTGTTGTTTATTTTATATATAGTAGTGTGTATCTGTTAATCCCATATTCCTAGTTTATCCCTCCCCTTTCCTTTTTGATAACCATAAGTTGTTTTCTGTGAGTCTATTTCTGTTTTATAAATAAGTTCATTTGTATCATTTTCTTTAGATTCCACGTATAAGTGATATCATATATTTGTCTTTCTCTGTCTGACTTACTTCACTTAGTATGATAATCTCTAGGTCCATCCATGTTGCTGCAAATGGCAATATTTCATTCTGTTTTATGGCTGAATAATATTTCATTATATATATATATATATATATATATATATATATATCACATCTTTTTTATCCATTCATCTGTTGATGGACACTTAGCTTGCCTCCAAGTCTTGGCTACTGTAAATTGGGGTGCTATGAACATTGGGGTGCATGTATCTTTTCAAATTAGAGTTTTCATTTTTTCTGAATACATGCCCAGGAGTGGGATTCCTGGATCATATGGTAACTTTATTTTTAGTTTTTTAAGGAACCTCCAAACTGTTCTCCACAGTGGCTGCACCAATTTTCATTCCCACCAATAGTGTAGGAGGGTTTCCTTTTCCCTACATCCTTCCTAGCATTTATTATTTGTAGACTTTTTGATAATGGCCATTCTGACCAGTGTGAGGTGATACCTCATCATAGTTTTGATTTGCAGTTCTCTAATAATTAATGATGTGGAACATGTTTTCATGTGCCTGTTGGCCATCTGTAGGTCTTCTTTGGAGACCTATTGGTCTATTTAGGTCTTCTGCCCATTTTTTGACTGGGTTGTTTTTTTTGTATTTTTATTGAGTTGTATGAGCTGTTTGTATATTTTGGAAATTAATCCCTTGTTGGTCGCATCATTTGCAAATATTTTCTCCCATTAGGTATGTTGTCTTTTCATTTTGTTTATGGTTTCCTTTGCTGTGCAAAAGCTTATCAGTTTAATTAGGTCCCATTTGTTTATTTTTGCTTTTATTTCTTTTGCCTCGGGAGACTGACCTAAGATAATTTTGCTACAATTTATGTCAGAAAATGTTTTGCCTATGTTATCTTCTAGGAATTTTATAGTGTCATGTCTTATATTTAAATCTTTAAGCCATTTTGAGTTTATTTTTGTGTATGGTATGAGGGAGTGTTCTAACTTCATTGACTTACATGTGGCTGTTCAGCTTTCCCAACACCACTTGCTGAAGAGACTGTCTTTTCCCTACTGTATATTCTTGCCTCTTTTGTCGAAGATTAATTGACTGTGTGTGGGTTTATTTCTGGGCTCTCCATTCTGCTGCACTGATCTATATGTCTGCTTTTGTGCCAATACCATGCTGTTTTGATTACTGTAGCTTTGTAGTATTGTCTGAAGTCTGTGAGGGTTATGTCTCCAGCTTTGGTCTTTATCCTCAGGATTGCTTTAGCAATTCTGGGTCTTTTGTGGTTCCATATACATTTTAGGATTATTTGTTCTAGTTCTGTGAAAAATGTCATGGATAATTTGATAGGGATCACATTAAATCTGTGGATTGCTTTGTAGATCTTAACAGTATTAATTCTTCCAATCTAAGAGCATGCACTATCTTTCTATTTCTTTGAATCATCTTCAATTTCCTTTACCAATGCTCTCAGTGTGTAAGTCTTTCATCTCCTTGATTAAGTTTATTTCTAGGTATTTTATCTTTTTTGATGTGATTTTAAATGGGATTAAAAATTTTTTTCCTCTTTCTGATATTTCATTGTTAGTGTAAAGAAATGCAACTGATTTCTATATGTTAATTTGTATCCTGCTACCTTGCTGAATTCATTTATCAGTTCTAATAGTTTTTATGTGGAGTCTTTAGGGTTTTATATAAAGAGTATCATGTTATCTGCATATAATGACAACTTTACCTCTTCTCTTCCAATTTGGATACCTTTTATTTCTTTTTCTTGTCTGACTGTTGTGGCTAGGACTTCCAATACTGTATTGAATAGAAATGGTGAGAGTGGTCATCCTCACCTCATTCCAGAATTTAGATGGGAAGGCTTTTAACTTTTCACTGTTGAGTATTAGGTTGGCTGTGGGTTTGTCATAAATGGCTTTTGTTATGTTGAGATGTGTTCTCTCTATATCCACTTTGGTGAGAGGTTTTTTTTTCTCTCATGAATGGATGTTGAATTTTATCAAATGGTTTTTCTGCATCTATTGAGATGATCGTGTGGTTTTTGTCTTTTCTTTTGTTGATGTGGTGTTTATGATATTTTTGAACACTTTTGGAAAACTAATGAATATAATGACATTGGTTGGCGCTCTTAATGTTGCTGCACAGAGTAGTGAAAGAAAAGATGAGCTCACAGATTCCAATTCCCAGCTCAAGCACCATATAAATGACCTAAGATCTTCAATATGTGCTCTGAAAGAGATCCTTATCTCCTGTAGCCACAAGACTGAAATTGCTGGAAACACGAAACTTCATCCTGAGACTGGCTGAATTATAGTACAAGTTGAACTCCCAGTCTCGCAGGGTATCTACTGTTAAAGTGAAGGCATTGGTTGGGAAGATATGGGATTGTATAAGTTGGAATAGAAACTTACGGAAAGACCCTTATGAAGCTGGGGACATTGAGCCCCTAAATTCTGAGGTTTTTATTTTTGTTTTTTGCCAGTGGAAGAGGTCTCCTCATCTCCAGTGGCAGTGGCATCCCTACCCAAAGTGGCATTGGCCTTTCCACTTCTGTCTCAGAGGGCTACCTCAATACTCAAGCATGGAACCTGACCATAAATCAAGGAATTTGGCATTACATGTATAGAATCTCAAGCACTAATCATGGAAGGTGGCATGACCAGCATGGAACCTGGCTCTCCATGTATGAAATCTGGACTTTCAGGCATTATTTTGGTATTCTACATGTGAATTCTACCTTTATAGGCATTCAGTTAGGTCCTCCATATGATATCCATCCCTATAAGCATGGAACCTGGCATTCTCCCAGAATTGAACCTGGCCCTACAAACATGGAAACTGGCACCCCATGTATAGAAACTCAACCTCCAAGTATGGAGCATGTCCTTACAAGTGTGGGATTTGTAACTCTAGACTTGAAACCTGGAATTTCAATAATGGAAACTTGCTCCTCAGGAAAATCAAACCTTCCCCTACCAGCATGGAACTTGGTACTCCATATGTAAAATCTTAATCTACGAGCTTGGAATCTGACACTCTATGTGTGGAAATCAATATCCAGTCATGGAAAATGGCCTAATAAGTAAGGAACATGAAACTACAGACATGGAACCTAGTATTTGAGTCATAGAAGTTGGTTCTACATTCATGGGACCTGGTCTCCCAGGCACTCTATCTATGAAATCTGGACTTTGAGGCATTGATTTAGCTCTCATAGGTGTGAATTCTGCCTTATCGTGCATATAACCTGGTCCTCCAAGTGAAACCTGGCCCTATAGACATGGAACTTGGCCTAAAGAATCTGACTTTAGGCTTGGAAAATGTGTCCTGATGTAGATCTTACCTCTCCAGGCATAGAACCTGGCTCTCTGATTGTGGAATCTGGGCTTCTATGTGTATTCTTTGGTCTACTAGGTATGGAATTGAACCTTCTGGGCATGACATGAGAGTAAAATATCTCTCTCCAAGCTTGGAACTCAGCTTTCTGGGGGTGAAACCAGAACCTCATGGAATGTCATCTAGCCCACAAATGAGACAATTCAGGCTTACGGTTAAGTGATTTTCCCCAAGTTTAAACAACTGGTTTTCACTAGCTTGGGGGCTGAAATCTAGGTCTCCTGCTTTCCAACCAGTGTTCATTGTATAGAATGAGTTCTGCTTATGTTGCCTCTCTCCCTAGTGGTGTAGTGAGAGAAAAGAGAACTAGCAAGAATCAGACTCTGTCCTGTCTGCCTCTGCGTCCAACTGCACTGAACTTCACCACCCCCCATTTCAGGCAAAGAGAGAGTCAGACTAGATGGTCGCTGAGACCAGACCAGCCCTGGCATTCTGTTCTCTGCATCTATTTTGTGATTTCTCTATTAAGGTCCTCTTCCCCTTGTCTTCAAGCTGTGTGAAGCTCAAACAGGGGCAAACTGGGCCATCTGAGCAAGGAGCAACCAGAAGACTAGCTTCGATCCTACCCTGACCTGTCCTCCCTCCTGTGGTTTCCTCCATTATTTCAGCTGTTGCCCAAGGAAGGTATTTTTTATTTGGTTGAAGTTTCCCTTTCAACCCGGAAAATCAAATACCATCTTAAAAGATCTTGACTTTGGAAGTTAGCCTTGCAGCTGCCTGGGGCACCTCAAGATCCCCCTCTATTCAAAGGCCTGTCCTTTTTCTCCACTTTATAGCTCTTGTCTGAGCCTCTTCTTTCTGTTTGGATGGGGTTGGTTGCGAGGGGTTCAGATCTGGTTGCCACCTGGGTGTGAACAGAGGAGAGTGTTAGGGCTGGTGGACTAACCTAGGGGTGGAGGAAATCTTTAGAGCATCTCCTGTCCTTTCCTTCAAGGGCAACCACTTTGAACTCTTTGCCCTTCATATATCTGAAAGATAAACATCTAGAACTTTGTCTTGATTTTTCAATTTTAGACATTATTTATTTCCAGCTATGGTAGATGAGTCTTTCACACACTTATGGGTGCCCAGTTCCTCTCTTCCATCTACCTAATATAGTGTTTAGGCTTTTATAACCCTGAAATCCTGTTGACCTCAGAACGTGTAGTATGTCTGATTCCATTTCTTTTCTTCTCTAGATTTTCTCCACCAAGTTTCTACATTTCTTTCTCTTCCCTTATTTTGTTTGCTTTGATTCTCACGTCATTTTTTAAAAAAAAAACTTATTCATTTAATGAACATAACTTGCCTGGAGTCACAAAATAGATTCTTTGTGTGTGTGCGTGTGCGTGTGTGTGTGTGGCTCATTTGTTTGTTTTTTAAATTGAAGTATAGTTGATTTACAATGTTGTGTTAGTTTCAGGTGTACAGCAATGTGATTCAGATATATATACTCTTTTTCAGATTCCTTTTCCTTATAGGTTATTATAAGATATTGAGTATAGTTCCCTGTGCCATAAAGTAGGTCCTTGTTGGTTATCTGTTTTATATATAGTAGTGTGTATATGTTAATCCCAACTTCCTAATTTATCCCTTGCCAGCCCCTTTCCTCTTTGGCAACCATAAGTTTGTTTTCTATGTCTGTGAGTCTATTTCTGTTTTGTAAATAAGTTCATTTGTATCAGTTTTTTAGATTCCACATGTAAGTGATATCATCTCACCTCATTTTTTTTCTCACCAAATCTTCGTCATCTCACCCATTCTACTTGATGTCTTTCTTCCCAGGGATCTCCTATGCAGTGTCCTCTGTCAAGGAAACACTTTACTGTGTTTGAAAAACAGCCCTGCCTACTGACAGTCAGGGCTACTTCAGTGAATTCAGTAAGTCTTTGTCATTTCTTTCAATAACCATGTGTTGAGGGTCTACTATGTGACAGGCATTAGTAATACAGAGATAAGTAAAATATTGTCCTTGTGCCCAAGTAGTGACTCTTTCTCTTTCCCTTGCCTGGGTTGGGATCTCTCCTGTTCCCAGCACCTAGCCCGGTACCCTCAGTAAATGCTTATTGAGTACATGATTGGGACCCATTTATCAGGCCCATTTTCGCTCATCTCACCCCTATTCTGCTTTCCTTAGGCCCAAGGCAAGCTGCACCCCTGGCACAAAGTCCTTGCTCCCAGAGCTAGCCCCAGGGTTGGCAGAATACTGGGGACTAGGGTAGGATGGCAAATGGGAGCTTTGGCATCCATCCCATCTCCCCATCCGTGAAGCCTAAGGCAGTCCCCTCTCCTCTGAGTCTCTGTTTCCCTGACTATAAAACTGTGAAGCAAGGCCTGCCTCTTCTCCTCCTTTGCATGCAGTTTAGGACAAGGTGAAAGTTCTTGGCTATGCAAGGCTGCATGAGGCATATTCATTTACTCGTTAGAAGGGATTAGTTTCAGCTCAAATGTATTCTGCAATTATTTTCCAGTGACAAAGAGTTTATGTGTGCATCAAGAGATGGTCCCCTTCTCCTGCCCTGAGGACATTAGCACCTGCTCTCTCAGGACAGGGTTTTCCAAAGATTGTCCCCACTGCCACCCTCCCTCCTCGGGTCTCTGGTTACCTTCCAGGAAAATGTAATCCAACCCTCCATCTGGGCAACAGATTAAAAATCTCCACATAATGCAAAGGGCCCCTGCAGATGGCCGTGCACCTGGGACTCCCGAGTCCCTGGGCCACAGGGCCTGGCTTTGGACTTCCCTGCTTGGCCAGCAGCCCTGGAACCTCCAGCTCATCTAGCAGGGAACTGCAAAGCCGGCCCCTCATTAGAACAGCCTCCAGACCAAGTCAGCTCAGAGAAGAGGTGGGAGGTGTTAAACTGATGTGTGTTACTTAATATCCGGTGTATTGGCCCACACAGGGCACGATGGAGATGCAAGCTCAGCCACCTTGACTCTGGTAACCAGCATCCTCTCCCCACACTCAGCCTGGCTGGCTCCCAATTTTTCAAGTTTTAGCTTCAACATCATCTTTGAGACATCCTCAATGACTTCTCTGTCCCAGATCGCTCCCCCAGCATGCCCTTATTCTCTCTTACACCTAACTCCCTGCTCTTATTCTCCAATTTATTTTTAATTGTACAATGTTTTTATTTACTTGTTTATGCTATGTTTCCCCCTAAATAGTAAGCTCCTGGAAGGATGGATTATGTCTGTTTTCATCAACCAGCCTCTGACACAGTGCATGGTACATGGTAGTTGCTCTACAAATATGTGTTAAATGTCAAATGAAGGAGTGTCAGGAAATGAATTCAGGTCAGAGCACTTCATGGGTAGCAGAGCCTTTTAGAGCAGTGGTCTCAAACTTTGTTGCATATTAGAATCACCTGGGAGGATTAGCAATTTCCCCCCCCCCCACAGAAATTAAATCAGAACATCTGGGAGTGAGACCCAACCACCAGTATGGTTTATAAAATCCTCAGGTGATTCCAATGTGTAGCTACGACTCCAGTGTTTTAGATCAGAGGCTCTTAAATAGAGTCCCTGACCGGCAGCATCAGTGCCACCTGGGGACTTGTTAAAAATGCAAGTTCTTGGGTCCTACTCAGACGAACTGAATGGGAAACTCTGGTGGTGGGGCCCAGTAACCTGCTTTTAATGAGCCTTCCAGGTGATTCTGATTCAGGCACTGCTTTGAAAAAGGTTGTGCTGTCTCACCTCTTCTCATATGGTCTCCTTTTGTGGGCATCACCTGTAGGAAAAAGGGATGATCTTTAGTAAGGTGGACCCTATCAGAGATAACTGGGAGACCGTCCCAGATTTACTGGAAATCCTCAGTCCTGGCAACCAGGACATGTGGTCCCCCATCTCTTTAGAACTCTTTCAACTCAGACACCAGATCCACCAGAGAAGATGAATACAGTGTAGTAAGCGCATTCGTGGCCTTTACTCCAATATCCATGTGATGGCTCCCCTAAGTCCTGGGGGATACATATGAGGCCACCAGATAAACCTGGTCACCATGACTCCCACTTCAGATATCTGCAGAAACCAAACACTGCTGGGCCTTACTCAGAGCCCCCTCACTGCGTGCTCTATGTGGATAATTTGGCTTTGTTTTTCAAAGGGAGGCACCAAGACAGTTAAGAAAATATTCTTAGAGACCCACTATCACCTTCCTAGTCACATAAATAGTTTGGAAGAAAATGAAAATAGAACTTTCTGTCCAGTTTTTTATAGGAAACAAAGCAATGACACCATTTGCAGGTTGCAAAGGCCTCATCAAAGGGTATCAGGGACGTCTATCTTTTTTTTCCTCTTCAAAATGTATTTACTTTCAAATTTTCCAGTTAGCTGGGTATGCTACAAAAAAGCCCAGAAATTTGGCTTTAGGTTAAAATCACAAACCCAGATCATCATCTACTCCAGACTTCCTCACAAACCAACATGTATGAATGAATTTAAAACGTAAATGGCCAAGGAAGTCAAAGAAACAACCACAAGTGGCTTTTAACTCAAAGACTGGTTTCAAGAGTGAGTTTAAGCTTTCTAATGGTCACAGCCAGGATCATTTGGAGGTGGCTTATGACCAAGGGGAAAACGGGGACCTGCCTAATTCTCTGACCTCCACCCCAGCCCAAAACCACAGTCCCTCATCTGAAACCACTTAAACATTGGCAAGTGCAACCTGCCCTAAACCCTGGCAAGGAAAGGTGAGAGCATTTGTTTCAGCCTCAGGTCAGCGTTGGTGAGTCCTAACCATCAGATTCAGGCCACGTTCAACTACTAGCCTCTATTAGGTGCAGGGACTGTGTTGGTGGTGGCAGATCCGGGGTGTGATGAAATCCTCACAGGAACGCTGGGAGGAGGGCACAACCAGTGTCAACACCTCCATTTGACAGCAGAGGAAACTGAGGATCAGAGAGGCTGATTGACTTGAAGAAGGTCACATATCTAGCATTCTACAAAAACAGGATTATAATCTGGTGTCCTGACTTCAAGTTCAATGCCAATTCACAGCTCTCTCAATTCCATCAATGAGGCCCTTAACTAGTTTCTCATTATTATTACCAGCACCACTGCTACTACTATTACTCTACTATTACACTACTAACTCCTGTGAGCCTTCACAATTACCATTACTATTGCAATTACTATTTTAGCACCTGCTATGCTCCAGGCACTGTCCTAAGCCCTATTTGTGCATAATTTTATTTATTCCTTTCAATAGCCTCATCCAATAGCCTCACCTTATCAGATGCAGATTGGGACCTAGAAAGTTTAGTAAATGACTGGCCTGTCCATGCGACTCCAAGGCTGCACTCTAAAGCCCCTATAACATAGTGCCCTCCTCTCCAATTGCAGCGTCTGGGTCCCTCCTTGTCCCTCACGGTTGAATTCCTGCCTGGGTTAATTGTCTGGTAATGAAGTTCCTGGAATCAGGGTCTTGTTTTGTTTCTTCTGATCCTTCTGGGCACTGTCTCATCTCTGACTGCCAGCTCCTGAGATTAGATGCCACCCTCAGCTCACAGCCATAGCCTCCCCTTCACTGGGCCTGTCAGCTAAACCACTGTCTGTGGCTGCCAGACCCCTCTTTCTCAGTGCCTACCTTCTCAGATGAAATTTTCCCCTGGCCCTTACTAGTGGATTCTTTTGAGATGTTGCCCCTTTCTCCCGACAGCCAACATTCCGAATGTTACTCTCTTCCTCATTTTGGACAATGCTGAGTGAACCCTCTCCCAAGTCTCCTGGTCTCATTCTGGTGGGTGAGTCCAACCTCCAAATCTGCCGTCTCTGGTTAGACCATCTCCCTAATTAAGATATAATTGACATACAAAAAGCTGTACATATTTAAGTACACAACTTAATGAGTTTGGAGATAACTCGTTGAAACCATCAGTACATTCTATGCCACGTCCATCTCTTCCAAAAGTTTCCTCCCACCCTTTTTATTTATTATTATTTGTTTGTGTGTGTATTTTAAGAACACAACACAAAATCTACCGTGTTAGCAAATGTTTAAGTACACAGTACAGCATCATTTACTACAGGCACTCTGCTACCCAGTGGATCTCTAGGACTTATTCATCTTATATAGCTGAAAGTTAGTGCCCTTTGACTGCTACCTTTCCCTTTCTCTTCCTCCCAGAACACTTTATTCTTATATTCTCAGGAAAAAGAGAGTAGGGAGGACTGTCATATATTTACAGGGAGTGGTAATTATGCAAATGTTTATTTGCATGTCTGCCATCCTATCAGAAAAAAGAAGCCTGCTGGGCATATGTATCCTCTACTAACCCTGCATCCAAGAAACAGGGAGGAGCTGTCTCCCTGGGCAGGCTAAGGGACCCCCACCCCTTGCCTTAAACCCCCAGCTGGTTGTCTTGGGGGAAACTTATGTAAACTAATCATTACAGTAACCATGCTATATTTTAATCTGTGGCAGTCTTCACCACAAGTCGTATGGACTCAGAGAGGAGAGAGGGACTAAGCCTGCCTGGGTAAGTGAGGGAAGGCATCCTGGAGAAGGTGACATTGAGATGAGTTTCAAAGGGAAGGCAAGAGTTCTCAATGTTTTAAGATTTCCCTGTGTTAAGATTTTACTGCCAATTTATAGCTTTTCACGTTTACTGAAAATTCCATACAACCCAGCCTTTCAAACTTTAGTCAATAAGTTCCATGTCCAGATTTGAGCTGGTGAGGGGAAGACAAAATAATGTAAGATATGGCCACTATCTTTCAGGAGCTTGCTGTTTTGTTAGCAGAGAGCATACCTACATATGTAACATTTATGTTATTTAAGTAACTTTTCAAGATTGTTTAAGTGTTAGAATCAGAACCTTGGCTCTTTCATTCATTGTGGTATCTCTGGTTCCTGAATACTGACTGCAGTTGACACTCAGTAGGTCCTCAGTAAAGGCTAGTTGAGTATTGGAATGAATGATGACTCTTTAGTGTGAGGGGAAGATTTGATTGGACTTTGAAGGCAGAGCCATGTTTGAATAGAAGGAGGCAAGAGTGTATATACTCGCTTATGTGACTTAATCTTTCTTGTGGGCAGGTTTGTGTCACCAACTAAATCACAAACATCCCAGAGAAGGGACCATAGTTCATGCATATCTCGTATCCAAAAAGAACTAGGTATTTGGTAGATATTCATAAGTATTAGTTAGATTCAAAGGTAAGCTAGGGTTGGGAATTCCCTGGCAGTCCAGTGGTTAGGACTTGGCATTTTCACTGCCAGGGCCCAGGTTCAATACCTGGTCAGGGAACTAAGATCCCAAAAGCCACAAATCATGGCCAAAAAATTTAAAAAATAAAAGGCAAACTAGAGTTTTATAAGCCCTTACTGAGAAATTACAAAAATATTGGTGTTGGGAAAAGATGACTCAATCCAAATATTCCCCAATTTTTCCTCTGCCCAAACTGTTTGTGTATAATCTACATATTAGTGGATAAACATGTGTTCATTGATGTGTGTGTGTGTGTGTGTGTATATATATATATATATATATATATATATATATAATGGACATTGTCATCATCTTTATGGAGCTTACAATTCTGCAGTAAAACAGGAATGACCCGATAGAAAAATATCATCATTTGAAATATAACTCCAAGAATCTCAAAAGCAAATTGAGTATTTTGGCAGGTTAATCTGGGCATATGTCCTGAAGGAGGAGAAAGATCTTGAGCTGTTTGTTGTTGAAAGCTCTGATTATTGAGGTTCCCTGAAAAAATCAGCATTTCATGGAGTCTCTGACTACTCATTATCTGGGCTTGTCTTTTTTAGACTGCTATAACAATAACTGCAGCCCCTTGCTGGGTCAGATTGCTTATGTGTTGCATCTGTGATTCAATACCTCTTGCTTTGCAACTGTTAGGTCTGTGTTGTTGATACTTTGTATTTAATCTTGCTTCTGTAATGCCAAACTGTAACAATTAGAATTTTGGAAGAACATTCCTCCCAGATCCGGTTCTTTAGAGAGTACCTAAGAAAGCCAAAAGTAGAAACTGAGCAGGGGAGGGATTCAAATTTCTTTGGCCTCAGAGTGTTCCAAGTTGCCCTAGGAATAAGCAAGAACTAGGTGAGCTTCATAGAGTGAGATCTAAAAAGGGAAAGGGCAAAGTGGTAGATGTGTTAGTACCCCGGGGAGAAACTACCAAGTGGACCCAAAGTACTCCAGGTACTGACAAGGTCTGCTCTGTGAGTCCAGGTTCATGCCCAGTGGGAATAAAATCTCTCCTTTTTTTTGAGGTACGCGGGCCTCCCACTGTTGTGGCCTCTCCCGTTGCGGAGCACAGGCTCTGGATGCTCAGGCTCAGTGGCTGTGGCTCACGGGCCTAGCCACTCCGCGGCATGTGGGATACTCCCGGACCAGGGCACGAACCCGTGTCCCCCGCATCGCATCGGCAGGCGGACTCTCAACCACTGCGCCACCAGGGAAGCCCTAACATCTCTCCTTTTATAGGCACTGGACTCTCTGCCAACTCCCCCTGCCCCCCACCCTGGGTTCCCGCTATCCCACCACTAGGAACTTATCCCCTTGATTTAAGGCGGTTACAGCACCAGACATTTTCCTTAAAAATATGAAAGAAGTAATGCCTTATGGAAATGATTTTCAAATCTTTTTCTTTTTTTTTTCTCAACAGAAAACTCTTTTTGTTCCTAATAATAAAACCTGCTCTGGCTGAAGCAGGGGTGGAGGCCTCCTTCCCCCTCAGCCTCACCCTTTCTGGTCTCTGAGATATTTGTGCAGAAGCCTGAGGCTAGTGGGAACACTATTTTAAAAGCTTCGATGCCGAAAAACCAACCATACAAATTCATTCTTGACACAACTGGGGAAATATGAATATGGACTGAGTATTCATTTTGTTAGGTATGATAATGGTATTATGGTTATGTGAGGAAATGTCCTTATTTTTTAAAGCTTCATATCCCATGATGTCTGGAATTTGCATTAAAAAGAAGCAAATATGGCAAAATGAAAAATAATGTTAAATCAAGGTGGTGGGGCAACTTCCCTGGTGGTCCAGTGGTTGAGAATCCGCCTTCCAGTGCAGGGCATGCGGGTTTGATCCCTGGTCGGGGAACTAGGATCCTACATGCTGCGGGGCAACTAAGCCCGCGTGCCGCAACCAAGACCTGATGCAGCCAAAAATAAATAAATATATTTTTTAAAGGTGGTGGGTATATGGGGTTCATTATAATATTCTTTCTGAAAAATGCAAAAGCAGAGCTTAACACTGTAGGAGTCCTAGGCATCATCCTAAGAGTAGGTCTATCGGTGCCGTTTTCCTCTGAGATCACACTGTGGGTGGGAGTCTGCTGCATCTTCTCCGCTCACCACTCACGGGGGGCTGGCAGTATACCCAGCTAGACTGAGGGGCAAAGGATGCATAGCACTTTTTAACATTATGGGCAGGGCTGGCCCCATGCACGTCTTCCCCCCGCCCCTGTGTTGGGCCCCTCCTGCCTGTCTTATCTGAGTAGGCAGGATCCCCTCCGTGCCCTGCTCTAACCTTGCCACATGCTGCCTCAGAGGAAAACCGAGCTGATCAACGTGTTCCTTCTTCCTTCCCCCACCTCCTCTCCCTCTCCTGGGTATCCAGGGATCCCAGGAGAGCACCTCTCGTTACCAGGAAGCTGAGAGATGCCTGCTGGGGCAATGCTGCCCTTTCATTTCCGAGCCCTGCCTTAGACAGCCCCCTGGCCGAATGCCAGCGCTGCTCTCGCTTCTCCTTGCTCTGCCCTCTGCCACAGTCAGCCTAGCAAGATGAGTTGTACAATCTGAGAGAGAAGTACAGCCTCCCAAGCAGAGTAAGAATCACCTCAGGTATCTCTGCTGGGAGGGCGGGCAGACACCTGGCTTCTGTTAACATGTTTCCGCTTGAAATTCTTCCCACAAACATTTACAGAATGCTCCTGTGTGTCAGGCACAGTGTGAGGAACTAATCATGGTCAGAGACCAGCAACATCTCCCAGGGACACTGAGAGCTCAGGAGCAAATGAACCAAGAAACCTCCTGCAGCCCAGGGAATTTAGACCCACTAGTCTCCAACTGTAGACCCTGGAGCCCCTGGGACTGGATAGATCTATGTCCCTGTAATGGTGACATGTGGCTTGCTGGCCAGCGACTCTGTCGCTTGGTGAGGTTGCTGTTTGTCAATATTCTGGTCCTCAGCTTTGCACGATCAGGAGCTCAGTTTTATTAATTCAGGTCCTGGGGGATATAGGCCTGTGCTGACCATACCTCACAAGAAACATGTATTCCATATCTACAAGTGAGCAATGCTTGAGCATGGCTGTCCAGTGACCAGAATATTCACACCTGCTTTCCAAGACATACATTTCCCGAATGGAACTTATAACCAGATGGCTGCTTGGAGAGCACAGGATCAGCCCAAAGGAAGGGAGTGACTGTGAGGGAGATTTTACTCAGGCTATAGAAGAGGCCACGGAAGAGCCCCCTCGGACATTTTTACACCTAGAATACCCTTGAGTAGACTCTTCTCAAGATGTGCCTCTTTCTATACACCTATTCTTTTTTTTTTTTTTTTTTTTTGGCCGAGCCACGCAGCATGCAAGATCTTAGCTCCCCGACCGGGGATTGAACCCATGCCCCCTGCAGTGGAAGCTTGGAGTCTTTTTTTTTTTTATTTTTTATTTTTTGGAGGTTTATCCACACTATATCATGTATCGGTAGTTTGTTCCTTTATTTTTTTTAAATTAATTAATTTAATTTATTTATTTTTGGCTTCATTGGGTCTTCGTTGCCATGCGCAGGGTTTCTCTAGTTGTGGCTAGTGGGGGCTACTCTTCGTTGCCGTGCGGTGGCTTCTCTTGTTGCGGAGCACAGGCTCTAGGTGCACGGGCTTCAGTAGTTGTGGCACACGGGCTTAGTTGCTCCGCGGCATGTGGGATCTTCCCGGACCAGGGCTCGAACCCGTGTCCCCTGCATTGGCAGGCGGATTCTTAACCACTGCGCCACCAGGGAAGCCCCAGAAGCTCGGAGTCTTAACCACTCACTGGACAGCCAAGTAAGTCTTGACTAAACACCTATTCTTTTGTTAGCCACCTATAACACCATCTCAAAAGATTACAACTTTCTGCATATTTGTGTCAATCGTGCTTTCTGGAGGTTGTCTTGAGATTCTGAGGGAGGCGAAGTGACTTAATGGGAAACTCCCCAGCCCAAGGCTCTCTGAAGTACTGTAGGTTCTGGCATTTCTCCACCAATACGTGGAGGTGGGAGCGGTGGCGGGGGGGGACGCAGCCTGGCAGCTCTTTCCTTCGTCTGGTTCTGTGGGACGTGAATAGATGTTATAGCAGGGCTTGCCAACTTAAATGCAGCAGGGACCAGGTGTGTAGCATAGTGAATCGGGCTGAATAAAAGAACAATTTCAATAGGAACTTGAGCATAAATATGCTTCTTAACGCTCTTCACTATAAGAAAAAAATAGCGCAGGTGTGAGGATAAGTGGTAACGGATGCTCAGTGGGGGAGGGGACGAGGTGAGTCCTGGGGACTCTGGCAAACTGGAGAGGGCGCCTCCCTTCTCACAATGACCCAGCTACTGTGGCCTTGTGGGGATGAGGTCCTGAGGTTACCAGATCTGAGTGTTTTTCACGAAAACTTCATAATCTGGATTTTTAGGTGAAATCACCTGATTTTTTTAGAATATTGGCAACCAATTCAAAGTTTTTAAAAATGCTCCTCTAAACAAACAAAACATGTCAGGGACAGATTCAGTCAGTCAGTCAGTCAGTTAGTTTGCAACTTCTGTTATATATATTTTTATATTTATATTTGGCCCTGCCGTGCAGCTTGTGGGAACTTAGTTCCCTGACCAGGGATCGAACCCACACCCCCTGCAGTGGAAGCTCAGAGTCCTAACCACTGGACCGCTAGGGAAGTCCCTGCTTTATATTTTTGAAGGCTCCCATGATGAAATCTTTTAGAAAATGTTGGTTTAAAAAAATTAAATAGGCAGAAACAAATCAAGATAGTGCTTGGGCCTCTGCTGGCATAAATGGAATCAGTTCTTTCCACACTATTTCATACTTTTTATGTGTTTGTCATCTACAGCCTTCCAACTTTCAAAAGGAATTGGTGACTGCCCGCAATTAAAAAAAAAAAAAAACCACACACATTTGTGACGCAGGTCGACATGTGGCATCTGTCTCTCCTTTTCAGCACCGCCAGCTCTTATCTCACTCTAGGCTACAGCCAACACCACTGAACAAATCTCCCGTCTCCAGTTTCCCAATTAAGTCCATCCTGTGCACTGCTGCCAGAAGAATCTTTCTAAAACACACAGTGATTGTATCAGCTTCCTGCTTTTTTATCATTTCCACCTAGATTGTAAGCTGCCTAAAAATATAAACTATACTCCTTTATATTTCCTATGTTGTAGTGATTCTCAAACTTTGGTGGGGAACTTATTTAAAATGTGACTCCCTGATTCTTACTACCAAAGATGGATCTGGTAGGACTAGGGTGAGGTCAGGAACCTGCCTTTTGTTTCCAAACAAGCACCCCCAGGAGACTGTGGTGCTGGGGGTCTATAGACTAAAAACTGAGAAGCGTTCTCTTTTAGATCTGGTAGGGACCTAATAAATGGATAAAAATTGAGTTTAGTTCTTCTTAAATCAATGTACCTATATTTCATCTTCCCTGAAAAGATTTTAGTTCCCCATTTCCTTCACCCCAGCGTCTGGTAGAATGTCATTGATTAGTTTCACACTGAAGTGACTTTATAAAATATTCAGAGGAGAAAAGAGGAGGAAGGTGCTTATAAATGGCTTTCACTGCACACCCGGCGGATCATCAAGGTGATGGTTTGGAGGCAAATGGTCCTGTCAGTGGTGGCTGTGTACAACCCAGGTGCTCAGGTCACTGAAAAAAAGTCTTTTCCATCTCTGCCTGCCCACACTATCATTTACCCCTCCACAGCGGACTGCCAGAAGAAGCTATGGCTAACGGAAATATATTTTAAGCCCTAATTTCCAAACTTCATGCTCACTTTCTAGAAAGAGAAAGGGAGCCAGGACCAGGAGGAGTAGCAGAGATCAGCAGCAGGGGTAAAAAGTAATACGACATGCGCTTCATTGACCACTTACTGTGTGCTAAGCTCCGTCAGGCACCTCCCACCGGCGATCACTGATCTTCACGATAACCTGCAAGTAGGTATTAAGTGTCCCCATTTGGCAGATAAGGAAACTGTTTGCCTTCTTCCTGTGACATCACCATGACTCAAGCAAGGGCAGCTGGGAAAAATACAGGGCATGAAAAGATCACCACATATTCCAGAGTCAACCCCTGGGCACTTTTGTAATGAAGCTTCAGAAGGGGAAAGGGCCTAAGGTGGGGGAAGGAAAACTCAGTCTAAAGGCTCTTCCTAAAGGCATAGGAAATGACCCTTCCGATCCCAAGTGCTCACGGGCTGACCTTACCTTACCCCCAAACAGGCCTTGAAGTCCTTGGGGACTCTGTGATCTGTTCAGCTCATTACCAGCCAAAGATAAGTTATTAAAGGTAATTGACACTTTCTTGGGCATAAATTCCATTTAATTGATCAATATTACATATCTCAAAAACAAAAACAAAACCCAGAAAACAACTCTTGCTCAGACCACCCATCAGCAACATCATTGTAATCCCAGGCTTGAAATCTCTGCTCGTCTCAGGTGTCCTCCTCACCTGTGCTTCTGAGCTGTAGTCCTTCTGGCCATCTGGGGAGGTTCCCTGTCTGTGGTTCCCTGTGCTCACCGAGTGGCTCCCAGGCCCCTGGTTTGGCATCTCCCCCCATCCCCCACTCCCTCCACCTCTCAGCCCTTCCCCCTCCCCCAAGGCTCTCCTGTCACAGGACTGACCCACTTGGCCTGCATGACAGGGATGTGGCTCCTGCCTCTAGGTAGATGTGCTCACTTCTCTGTCCACCTCCATAGTCACTCTACTGAGTGCACGCCTCAGTGTTAGGATCTGTTATAAGGTCCCCAGCCAGAGTGACCTCTGCTCTGAGTCCTCCAGCACATCTGGTGGCAGGGCTCTTCCAGTTCGTAAGCATTCCTCTCCTGAGCATTCCAGCCCTGCTGGCTTCTGGGCTCACCACGCTTTGCTGCTCTGAGTGTCTCGCACACACTGACTCTCATCTTTTCCTCTTTTGATGAGTTCCTTTTCCATCTGGGTGAATGTCTGGGAGGTTGAGAGAGGGTCATCGATCCCCAGCATCTCAGGGTCTAAGCCTTGTGAACAGCCATCAACCCCAATGGGTCTAGTCATGAATGCTCCATGAAGGCCTGAAGCAAATACAGCCTCCTGCCTACCGATTCATACCCAGCCCACGAGGCCCAAATTTGTAATGAGTATTACAATGGAGTCCTTTGCTACATATATTTTTTGAATCACACTGCCAGCACAGAGTCTGTATTTTCTGAACCCTAAATTAGAAGGCACGATCTAAGATAAGTTTTGCAAGAAATGGAATATGTCTCAGAAAGCCTGGGACATGTGGCCATCAGTTAATTAAGACACGTGAGACATCTCTGCATCAAGTGGTACACTTACAACTTTATTAGGGAGGCATGGAAAATTGAGCATTTCCAAGTTCCAAACAAGACCAAGTTCACCTGCCCTGAGACTGGGCAGGAGAAACTTCCCTGCTGTTCGAAGCTGTGGAGGGGTGGAGCCTTGAAGGCTGGCGGGATTCAGTTAAGTCTAGAGGGGCAGACAGCATTTTTCAGCTGAGAGGAAAAACAAAGCCAAGGTGTGGGGACAGAGGCAGCAGTGTGGATGGGAGGGGAGAGCAGCCTGACCAGAGCAGAAGATTCACGGACGATGGTGGGAGAGGCCAGGCTTAAGAAATTTGATTTGATGTGCTAAGCAGGAAACCGTGTGGCTACATGCACAGGCAAGAGCCGTAAACAGCGTTATGGGATAAATCAGCAGGCAGTAGAAAAAGTGGGATCATTTGAAGGGAGTTTGGAGTCCAGGAGCCCAGCTCGGGGTACACGCTTTTGTAGCAGCGGGTCACCTGCTCCTCAGGATCTAGAGGAGATCATCTGAGCCCCCGCCCCACACACTGCATGAGGTTCACAAGCCCTTGCTTACTCTTAGTCACCTTGGGCTCCATCGTCTAGCTCTGCTAAGTGCTCATTCTGCGTCTTGCAGGTTTCTCCTTCCTCTCTGCCTCAACATTGACCAAAATGTAGGGTGCAACCTCTTCTCAGTCCCCTCCCCATCCCCTCAAATGTCCTCATACCAGGCAGCTATGTGTAGGGGAACGAAGGAGGCACGGGGAGGACAGGCGTACAGCAGAAAAGCAGAGAGCTAAAAGGAGATTTCCCTGTTCTGAAAAAAGCCCACGTGCCATTTCTGCCGACTCAGCACGAGCCGTCAACTTCAATATCCGCCTTCTCTCCCTCCTCCTCCTCCTCTCTCCTTTCTTTACTTTCCAAATCCTGGCTTATTTTTTTATGCTAGTGGTTTAACCATCTCTTCCTTGCTGCCCCTCAAATCATGTCATCAGTGTCTTACCTCTGTCGCCCTGCGGTTTGTTAAGTCTTTCCCTAAGCCAAGGCAAATTCTGTGTGAGAGACTCTGGGGCCAGTTTTATGAATTACAATTTTCCTTGGAGCCCCACTCCCAACCTGACCTTCCCTTCACCCCCCAGGGCAGCCCCTGGGGCACCTTTGAGGAACTTCCAGGCTCCACTTTGAAGCCAGTGTTGAGAGTCCTTCCATGTTTAAAGCTCCTGAGTCTACGATTCCTGAATTTCAATTCTGTGTGACTGGAAAAAAGAGGTAGAAATGCAAAGTTGAGAAGAGGGTTGGCTTAGAGCAGTGATTTTCACAAGTTCTACTCTCAGAATCCCTTTATACTCCTTATGAGGACTCCAAAGAGCTTTTGTTTTTGTCCCTTGTCTCAATTTTTATGTCCTGGTGACCTTGTCCTACTGATTAGCTCTTCTGAACATCACTATCCTTCTCCTTAAAAAATAGGACTGAAATACCCATCTGAAAGGACCATGGTGAGAATTAAATGAGATAATGTAAGGTAGTTTTTCAACTCCTAAGAGCATGTAAATATCAGCTGTTACTAGTATTATTGTTTGTATAAGTAGATAATGGGGATAACGTGACCTCTTCCAAGTACATAAGAACAGCATATTTGGGCAGAAAGATTGAGTTCTGGAGTCTTTTCTGGAAAAGATCAGGAATCCTGGTCCCTCACTTACTGGCTGTGTGGGTAGGTCACTTAACCTCTCTGAATCATCTCAATTTCCTCACCATTAAGAGAGAGAGAGGGCTTCCCTGGTGGTGCAGTGGTTGAGAGTCCGCCTGCCGATGCAGGGGACACGGGTTCATGCCCCGGTCCGGGAAGATCCCACATGCCGCGGAGCGGCCGGGCCCATGAGCCATCGCCGCTGAGCCTGTGCGTCCAGAGCCTGTGCTCCGCAACAGGAGAGGGCAAAAAAGAGAGAGGCGCGAGAAACAAAAAAAAAAAAAAAAAAAAAAAAAAAGAGAGAGAGAGAGGAAAAAGAAAAGGATGATAACACGGTGTTTATTTTCCAGGGTTGCAGTGAGAATCTGAGATAATGTATGTATAATGATGGCACCCAGGTAGATATTTAAAAACAAACAAACAAACAAACTCAAGTCTGTACATCTCTCCACATACTGGTTCACTCTAATCCACCCTCCTATGTAATCCTTTGTCTGGAGTATCTTCCTTCTTTTCATTAAACCTTCACTGTAGAAACTGACTGGCAATTCTACTTTTTTTATTGAAGTACAGTTGATTTACAATGTTGTGTTCAGGTGTACAGCCAAGTGATTTGGTTATATACACACGCACACATATGCACATATATATTCTTTTTCAGATTCTTTTCCATTATGGGTTATTACAAGATATTGAATATAATTCCCTGTGCTATAAGTAGGCCCCTGTTGTATATTAGCAATTCCATTTTAAACTGGTCCTTAATGGCTCTACAATGACATTCCTTGAATTGAGGCAGTCAGGACACCCAATTCTGAAGGCAGAAATATGTCAGAGACCAGATGTGAATTTAGATGAACCTTGGGAAGGGCATGGGCCTGGGCCAGCGTGGGAGGCATCTCACAGAACAGCACTGCCTCTCAGGATGAGTCTCTCACCTTGTGTTCGTTCCCACAACACCCTGCAGCCTGGTCCCACTGCATGATGTTCAGACATCCTCTGTGGGGCAGTTACTGATACCCTCTGCTGACTGGGACTCTGGCTCAGAATCAGGCCCCATAAAACTAATCTGGCCCATGACTTTGAATTTCTTGGCCCCGTTGGCTCTGAATTTTCAGAATTATAGCTTCTCCTTGGATTAGATACTATTTTTCAGGTCTGTTTTAAACGTATCTCCTGAGGGGTTTAATATTTAGCCTTAACAGCTCAGCTAGGGTCAGGAATTGTGCCAGCATAGAGCCATAAAAGAGGCACGGCAGGAAATTTAGAGATCAACCCATCCAACCACCTCGGTTTACATAAGAGGAAACTGAGGCCAGGGTGATGAGGTGACTTCATCAAAGGCACACTGAGTTACCAACAGCACCAGGAGGAAAACGTAGGTTTCCTGACTTCAGGTCCAATGACTTTTCCATTTCTTCCATCCATCTTTCCAACAAACATTTATTGAGCACCCACCATGTGCCAAGAGCCATGGTAAGAGCTGGGGATATTGTTATCATCAGGGATGAATAATAGATACCTTGGGGCTTCCCTGGTGGCACAGTGGTTGAGAGTCCGCCTGCCGATGCGGGGCACACGGGTTCGTGCCCCGGTCCGGGACGATCCCACATGCTGTGGAGCGGCTGGGCCCGTGAGCCATGGCCGCTGAGCCTGCGCGTCCAGAGCCTGTGCTCCGCAATGGGAGAGGCCACAGCAGTGAGAGGCCCGCGTACCACAAAAAAAAAAAGAAAGAAAAAGAAAAAATTGCATACTTGGTCATTTCATGCTGCCTACCTGTAAGTGTTAGCAATATAGATAAAAGGAGCTCCCTGCCACCCCTCCCCCATTAGTGGGGCACAGAATAGGTAAGTGTGGATGAGAAGAGAAATAAAGAGGAATGCCTCTAACATGGGCTGTCACCTACATATCCACCCACCCAACCTGGGCAATAAAACTTGCCACAGGGATTCCTGGGCTGCTGGGCACAGCATGAGGGTATTGGGAACATGGAGGGAGAATGTAGCAAGAAGTAAAGGAAAAGAAGATCAGATCCCTGAAAGCCGGCCTCCCTCCTCCCACATAGCTGAATGGAGAGGGGGTGGGGGCGCTGGTGTGGGGGGAGGAAGTACATGGGCCTGCTAATGATGTGACTTGAGACTCTACTCTGGGGAAAGGGGGAGCACTAGAGGAGGAAGCAGGATTCAGCAGCTGTCCCCCACCTTCCCCGACTCTTGGGCTCAGCAGCTGTGCCCCTCCCCACTTCTGCCCCACCCCCGCCCCCACCCCAGGGCCCCTCTCTCCAGGGCTCCTAGCCTCAAATGGTCAAGTCCACTAAGTTGGCTGGGGACCAGCTTACCCGGAAACTAGAGAGCTGTGCTATGCATTTATCTTTGGTGAGTCACTGCTTTCATTTCATTAAACTTCAAGGAAATTTATTAGAGTTCTGATAGCCACAATGAGCTTAAAAGAAAAACTAAGACTTTCTCATGAACTGATGATAATCAACGGAGAAAGTTTCAACTGTCCCCCAAAGGGAGTCAAAGTCAGAGTTATCTGAGCATAACAGGATCACCTCCTGTTCTAAAAAGCCACGGCAGAGAGCCGAGTACCTCTGGGAGACAGCCCCAGCAATAGGGACGCTATCTAGCACTAACTCTGCCTCTTCTCCCTTGGAGCTGAGGTCTGCCCTGGGGCCAGGATTGCGGAGCAGGCATATTGTATAAAGGGTCCCCAATCTTTAGCTGCCTGCTATGTTTCTGGCCGCCTGGATGCCTGGGCACTGGGTTCCCCTACCTGCCACAGGTTCAGGGGGATGTGGTCTGAGAGGTACCCAAAGATACTGCACACAGGTAACTGGACCCTGGCCTAGTGGGGCTGTGGGAATTCTCAGCAGCATTAGAGTCACTTCTCTGATCTACTCTCCAGAAAACCTCTATTCAAAGGCAAATTAGATACTATACAAATTATTATACTAGTCTCTCTACTTCTGTGAATATTTTTAAATGTCTACAATAACGCTGAGAAATAAAACAACGTTACCTGGTGGGGATAATTCATTTATTCGTTTGTGCTCATTAAATTCTGAATTAATATTCAACAAAAGCTTATTGACTTTCCAGTAGGGGTCAAGCACTGAGTTGGCTTTATCAGCTTCAGTGCTGAAACTTTTGCCTTATGGCAGTGGATCAGACTCTCTGTGGGTGAGGCCTGGGCATTTTACAATTTGTTCAGGAGATTCACATGTGCAGCCAGGGTGGAGGACCACTGTCCTGAGGGATCGATGGTGAAAAGAACACGTGGACATATTTGGATCCTGGTCAGGCTCTCACCTTTGATATCTATGTGGTGTTGAGAACCTCACTTTCATCTTTGGCTTTCGGGCTGGACTTTCTTCTGGAAAAGGAGAGAATGGGACTTGCTGGTCTCTGAGATCCTTTCCATCACTCCTCAGCCTCTTGGTCGAATCAAGGTACAAGTCCATTTCAACGCCAACATTCTAGGACTTTTCAAGATGTTTTGTGGTGAGAGGAACTGGAGACTTTTGGAGAATCCCTGAGATCAACACTGGTTCAGCTGACCCTCCCATTCTCTACGTCAACTTATTTTACCCATTGGCTTTCCAGCAGTCTCAGGGTTAAACCAACTTAACAGAAGACAGTGGCAACACTGAGGCTGTAAAAGATGCATTAGTCCCCATAATGGCCCATCTTCCCCAGACCGCTTCCTCCATCAAGACCTTTATGGGACACTGAATCAAGGGTTACTCAGGGAAACAAAAAGGCCAGCACCTGGTGGATGACAAGTGTGACAACAAGTAACCAGGCATCTCTCTGAAGTGTCAGCTCTGGCAAGTAACTCAACACTCTGAGAGGGTTCTGAGTCCCAACCAAGAAGAGGCCTCTGCAGGCTAGGCACCCAGAGGCTAAGGAGAAAAATGCCCTTATCTACTTCCTCTTTTTTCTTTTTTTTAATTTTTATTTTCTGGGAATTTTTTAAAAATTTTATTTATTTTAATTTATTTATTTTTGGCTGCATTGGATCTTCACTGCTGCGCTCGGGCTTTCTCTAGTTGCAGTGAGTAGGGGCTACTCTTTGTTACGGCGCGCAGACTTATTGCGGTGGCTTCTCTTGTTGCAGAGCACGGGCTCTAGGTGCGTGGGCTTCAGTTGTTGTGGCACATGGGCTTCAGTAGTTGTGGCTCGTGGGGTCTAGAGCGCAGGCTCCGTAGTTGTGGCGCACGGGCTTAGTTGCTCCGCGGCATGTGGGATCTTCCTGGACCAGGGCTCGAACCCGTGTCCCATGAATTGGCAGGCGGATTCTTAACCACTGCACCACCAGGGGAGCCCCCTTATGTACTTTCTTCTGCCCAGGTCATGGTGAGGCACAAGAAGGACACATAGTCCCCATTCTTCGCTGGCCAATAATAATGTGGGAAGGATTTTGAGTTCACCCTTTTGGCCAAAATGGAAGATTGTTAAGAGAAGAGTTATTGATAAACATGTAAAAAAATTTTATTTTTCACACTAGGTCTATTCCTGAAAACACTGTGTTCCAGTTGAACATATGAAAGCAGCACTTCTTTCTTCTTTAATTGAAGTGGCATCCAACAATTTCAATTTTTATTTCTCTGCATCTTAGTCTACTAGTTAGTAATGTAGAAACGAACATTCAAATCCATGGGAGCAAATCCTTTCTAAAGGATTAGATTAAATTACTTGAGGATGAATCACGTCTTTCTTCAAGTTTTAAGTATTTTGGCTAAAGGCTTTACCAATCTTTATCACTGCATAAAGATTCAACTTTCAGTTCATACAGTCGGTCTCAGATGGAGACTCACAAGTTACTATTCCCATTACTCTATTGAGAAGATGGGGGTACAGGAAATATGCATGTGAGCAGTGGGTCTCCGTTGAAAGGGCACCATATGCTCAAAGGGAAGGTCAATAAATAATGCTTAAAATGAAAGCTAAGAAGTAATAGTATATGTTTGTTATTTAGAAATATGGACGTTAATAGCAAATAAATACTAAATGAGTTAAGAATGGTTGTCTCTGTCAAGAAATACCACAAATCACGTAAAAAGGTCAATGACAAAGTGAAAAAAAAAAATGCAAGTTAAATGTCAGACAAAAGTTAATTACCAAAGTATATAAAGTTTCTAAGGGAGAGAATTAAAAGGTCAACAAAAATTGGTAAGACATATCAATAATTATTAGAAAAAGAAATATGAATGGCTCTTAACATTAAGATGTTCAACCTCACTCATAATAAAAAACAGGCAAATTAAAACTATGCTGAGAATATTATTTTTAACTTAGATTAGCAAAAATCCAAAATTTAAGAATACACTGCTGTTAAGACTATGGGGAAACAGGCTCTCTCATACCTTACAATAGGAATGAAAGTTGGTTCAGTCCCTACAGAGGAGAATTTGGCAATATATAGCAAACTTGTTCGTGCAAATACTTTAAAACCCAGCAATCTAATTTCTAGTCATCTACCGCAAAATATGGGAAAAAATATATATAAGGCAATTTATCGCAGCACTATTTTTAACAGCAAGACTGGATACAAGCAAAATGCCCATCAAAGAGGGTTGGAGGAATAAACTATGGTACTTCTACAAACCGAGTACTAAGCAACTACAAAAAGAAGAGAGGAATGTCTCTGTAGTCTCCTACGAAGAAATCTTCAGGATATGTTAAGTGAAAATAAAATCAAGTGGAGAAAAATGTGTTCAGTATGATACTTATATAAAAAAATGCCTTGTCACACCTGAAAGTAAGAGAGCTATCAAAGAAAACTAAGGTTTTGTCAAAAGGACTCAAGACAAAATGATTCGGCAGTTCCTTAAAAAGTCAGAGTTACCAAATACGACCCAGCAATTCCATTTCTAGGTGTGTACCCCAGAGAACTGACAACATATGTCCACACAAAAACTTATACATGAATGTTCATAGCATTATTATTCATAGTAGCCAAAAAGAGGAAACAAACTAAATGCCCATGGGCTGATGAATGGGTAAATAAAATGTGGTATATTCATACAATGGAATATTATTCAGTCATAAAAAGGAATAAAGTAATGATACATACAAGGTTCATGGATGAACCCTGAAAACATTATGCTAGGAGAGAGAAGCCAGACACAAAGGCCACATATTGTATGATTTCATTTATCTAAAATGTTCAGAATGGGAAAATCCATAGAGATAGAAAGTAAATAGTGGTTGCTGGGGGCTGAGAGGGAAGAGGAATGGGGAGTGACTGCTGATAGGTATGGGGTTTCGTTTGGGGGTGATGAAAATCTTCTGGAATGAGATGTTGATGATGGTTGCACAACAATTTTACTATACTAAAAACCACTGAACTGTACACTAATTCAAAAAGATAGATGCACCCCAACATTCATAGCAGCTTATTTACAATTGCCAAAGTATGGAAGCAACCTGTGTCTATATATATATAATGGAATACTACTCAGCCATAAAAAAGAATGAATTCTTGCCATTTGCAGCAACATGGATGGACTTGGAGGGCACTAGGCTAAGCCAAATAAGTCAGAGAAAGACAAATACTGTGTGATACCACTTATATGTGGAATCTAAAAAAATACAACAAACTAGTGAATAAAACAAAAAAGAAGCAGACTCACAGATATAGAGAACAAACTAGTGGTCACCAGTGGGGAGAGGGAAGGGGGCAGGGGAAGTATAGAGGTAGGGTGAAAAGGGGGTTTATTATGGAATTATATGAAATCATGCGTGTGAAACTTTTGAAAATTGTAAAGCACTATAGAATTTAAAGAATCTTTCATTCAATAAAAAAGGTGCATTTTATGGTATGTGAATTATATCTCAATTAAAAGATATGTACATTAAAATGATTAATATTTATTGCCAAATGAACAACACAAATACAAACGGACTCAGGTGCCAACTTAAATAAGCTCCCACTGACCAAAAATGGGACAATCTGAGCATCAAAATAATAACTCTAAGTGATTGCAACACACTAAATATATTTAAATCGATGATTTGAAGAATTCCAGGGAACCAATTCATTATTTGAAAACTATTAATAATGGAACAGTACTAAGCATTAATTTCATCTTTTCTGTGCAAACAGTACCTCAGGGTGACCAAACAGTTGATAAAGAGAAGATTCTCTTTATAGGATTCTTTAAATAAGCAATGAAGGAATGATAGAATTAGAATATAATAATTTTGCAATCCTGATGAATTAATAGATCCATGCAGTGGATCTACTACTGGCTGCTGACATCACAAAAAGATAGACAATCAGACATTATTTATCCCTGATGGAAGCATCCAATAATACCTATGAAGTACTCTTGCTAAAAAAAAAATCTAACCAGAATTTATCAGTCCTCAGTAAACAGAGGAATTTATTAAACAACTTCACAGGGATGCAAAGGTCAAAATATAGATTGTGGGAAACTACAGGATAAAATAACAGAAACAAAATTACAGGGAACAAAGGAAACAAAAAGATGAAAATGGAATCTATAAAAAAAACAGGCTTAAGAGACACATTAACTGGTGCCAATGTATGAACATTTTTTGAATCTGGATTCAGACAAACTGTTAAAAAGTTTTAAGGCATTCAACCATTTTTTATTAGACAATCAAGGAACTGTGAAAGCTGACTCAATATTTGATAATGTTAGTGAATTATTCATAGTCTGGGGATTATATTATAGTTATATTTAAGAATCCTATTTCTTTAGAAATACATCTGAAGTATTTACTGATGAAATGATATGATGTCTGACATTTGCATCAAGACAATTTTGGGGTGGGGGGAAGTGAATGAAGAGGTAGATAAAACAAAATTGGCTATTTATTGATAATTATTAAAGCTAAGTGATGGAAACATGGGGTTTCCTTATGCTATTCTCTCTACTTTTGTATATGATTAAAATTTTCTTTAATAAAAAATTTTAATGGAAGAAAATTATTACCTCTAGGGATTTGAAAATTATTACCTCTAGGGGTAGTATCATAACTCCAGTATAGAATCATTTGACTCTTTATACTATGTGCATGTAAAAAATAAGTAGATTTTAAAAATTAAAAAGTGAAGAGGATCTACCATAAATATAATACTTAATGGTGAAACTTTAGAAGCCCTTTCACTAAAGTCAGAAATCAATATTGCCTGCCCTTCAACACTGTAGTGGAGTCTTAGCTATCACACTCAGACAAGAAAAAGAAATAAGAGCAAAATAGATTCAGAATAAAAGACAAAAAATGATTGTTGTTTGCAGACAACATTATACGCATAGGTAGTCCAAAATAATTTACTAATATGAGCGTGCAGCAAAACTGCTGAATTTAAGATCAAGTTACAAAAATCAATGTTGTTCCCAAATACTGGCAATAACTAATTAGTTATTAGAAAATGTGATGGAACAACATTCTACGTATAATGGCAACAGAAATTGTTAGGTATGTGGGAATAAATCTATCAAAAGTTTGGAAAACATTTATGAAGAAAAGTATAAAATATTATTGAAGGACAGAAAAATAGATCTGAATAAAATCATAAATATGTCAGTTCTCCCTCAAATTATTCTCAAAATTCAATGCTTTTAACCAAAAGCTCAACAGAAATTTTTGTGGAACTAGACAAACTGATACCAAACTTCACAATTTCAAACTGGTGAAAACCATTTTGAAAATAAGACAAAAGGGAGGCTTATTTTTTACTATATATTAAGGTTTATTATAAAGCTTTAGTACCTAAAACAGTGAAATATTAGAGCAGGGATAGAAAAATAGGAACAGACCAGAGACCCCAGAAATAGCCCCATACATATTTTGAAACTCAATATATTATACAGCTGCCAGTGGGAAATGATGGAGTACTCAATAAATTGAGTAATTAGTTTGCCATGTGGGGAAAAAAAAAAAAAACGAAGTTAGATTCTTACCTCACAGATACACAAAAATGAATTCTGAATGGACCCAAATAGTGAAAAACAAATGTTAAAAGTGTTAGAAAAAAATACGGGATATCTCTGTTCTTGAGATAGACACAAAAAGCAGAAATGATAAAAGAAAATATTGATTTCATTAAAATTTAAACTTTCTTTGTAGCAAATGACCCCATAAATAAAATTAAAAGATAAGTGACCGATTAGAGAAGATATCTTCAACGTCTCAGAATACATAAAAGATTCATATCAGAACATATAGAGATTTCCTACAAACTGATAAGAAAAAACACCTAATAAAAAATTGTGCAGAGGATATAAACAACTCACAGAAGAGGAAATCCAAACAGTAAATAAATACATGGCAGGATACTCAAAATAATTAGTAATCAGGGATATAGAAACTAAAAGCAACATGAGATGCTATTTTATACCTATCAGATAGGTGAAAATTAAAAAGTCTGGCTGTGAGGATGATGAGAAACTCAAATGCACCTGGGGGGAGAATAAATCAGTAGAACAAATTTAGAGATAAAATATTTAAGATTTAAGATATGGTCCTATCTAATTGAAAATTCATACATTGTATGACACAACAATATTGATATCAAGCATATACTTCTCTATGTACACCTGAGGGAAATTCTCACACCCGAACACAAAGACACATATATAAGAATGTTCATTGCAGCATTCAAAAATAAATAGCAAAAAAGAAAGAAAAAAGAAACCACTGGAAATAACCTAAACTATAAAAATAGGGCACTGAATAAATAAAGTGTTTTATATTCACATACTCGAATGTGAATGAACTAGACCTATATATTATCATGGACTGATCTCAAAATTAAGTAGAATTTAAAAAGCAAGTTCCAGAATGGTATATGTAGTATGATATCGTTTATGTAATATGTAACATTTTAAAACATATGTTTAAATATATATAATTTTAAATGAATACATCAAGAAATGACAGCCCTTTTGAGTTTTGCCATCATGGGGAAGAGATTGTAACAGCTGGAGCTCGGGGTCCAGTGACTGAGATGGGTTATATATATGTTTTTTAAATGTACAGCAGTAGAGTTTGTTTGCCTGCCGATGGGAATGATCCAGTAGAGAGACTTAAAATAATTATTCATAAAGAACAAAATCCTTGAGAAGTTGGGGCTTGGGCTGCAGAGCACAAGACGAGGATGCTAGGGTATTTTAGGTGAGAAATGGTGAGTGCTTGAACTGTGGGGTGGGATGAAGTGGAGATGAATGTGTGGTCTGTTCAGGACAGAGACTCTTCAAAAAGTGATGTTAATTGGGTGTGTGGGTGGGTGGATGACACTGTAAATGGGGGTCTGGTTTGATTATAAGGCAAGACAAGGGGACCTCTGGTACGATGATGGGTCCCAGCCTTTCTGAGGGTGGTAGACGATGCTATTGTCACTCCTAAGGAACTTCTAATCTGCTCTGGAGAGTCCCAACAATCCACCTCCTATATGTACTAAAAACAAAGTGAATTCCACAACGACTACCACGCACTACTTTCTCCGCTGAGTTGTAAGCTTCCTCTGGGCCCTGGGGGTCTATTTTTATTGCTCCAGTGCCTCTCACACACTGGCTGTTAGTCAAGGCTGCTCTGGGAAAAGCACACTGCGCTGGGTCTAGTCCTGCCTCTACTGCTTTACTAATTCTAGAGCAAGTCACGTGACGTCTGCGGCCTCAGTTTTCTACCTCACAGGGCGCTTAACTGCCTTGAGGCTACGGCTGGTGAAAGACTCCGGGGGTGGGGCTGGGGGTTAAACCTTCCCCTGAACCCCAGGACTCCAGGTCTAACTGCTCCCACCCCACCTCTCTCCCGTCACCACCGCTGACCCCTCTCCAAACACATCCTCGCATTTTCTTCCCCCCCTTTATGGCTCCAAGTCTCCACCAGAGTCTGTGGTCGGACGTCACCCCCAAGGGCCGAGGGCTCCGTCTGGGGCCCTGCCTCGCCCACCTGGCCACCCCTGCAGATTTTGGACCCTTCTGGGCTAACGGGGACCCAACAGAGCAGGCAGCCTTGGAGTCCCCACATAGGTGGGTGGCCACCACCCGTCCCCCGGGGTGTGCACCTGTCTTGGTAGACAGTCCGGGGGTTCCAGGTGCGAGCCAAGATGAGGTTATCTGTCTGTCTGAGGGTCCGTGGGTCCCGCCGGCTGGTGAGCGCTTGCTCGCGTCGTCCGCTTCTCTGGCTCCCTGTCCCTGGTCCACCGCCCCCTCTGTCCCTCCTCCAGGACCCTCCCCCGACACCTACCCCCACCCCTCCACCCAGGCTCTCGGTCCTTCCTCCTGTGGGTGTCACTCCGCCCCTCCTCTGCAGGAGCCAACCGGCGCGCCGAGGGGCCGCTGCGCTCGGGCTGCGCTAGAGCATAAAACTCGCTCGGCCGCGCCGCTGCGCTCCAGCTGCCGCTGGTCGCCGCACGCCGGCCGGGGCGCGTGGGCTCGGCTGGGGCTTCCAGGCCGGCGGGCGACACCGATGGCCGGGAGCGCGCCAACAAGCAGGCTTAGGGACATCCGCTTTCCGCTTCCAGAAAAGTTTGGAGAGAGTGGATTTGGGGTGGATTTGGGAGTGGTGCCAGCTCCCCCAGCCTTCTTTCCCGTCCAGAGGCCCCACCGTGCGCAGCCTCATCCATTCTTCCTTTCCTGACACCTTGCCTCCCTGACCCCTCCTTCCCTTGGCTCCTGGGTTCCCCCTCCCCTCTCCGGGGTCAGCATCTTCTCCTTCCTTATCTCATTCTCCATCGTCCTCTCTATCCCCATCTTCTTAACGATTGCCATCCAGTTTCAGCCTTTTCCCTGTCATCCCCAACCTTCTCCTTTTTTCCATCTTAAAACTTCCCCTCCCCACTCCATCTCATTCAACCAACCTCTCCACTCACACTCACACTCTCCATCCATCCCTCTCCTTCCTCCCGTTCCCTCCCAGCACACTTCCACCATGGATCCTGGGCCACCTTTGATCACCAGCCCCGCCCCCGGGAGCACCCTCTCTGTCCCCAATGCCACCACACCCTGGCTGGGCCGGGATGAGGAGTTGGCCAAGGTGGAGATCGGCGTCCTGGCCACTGTCCTGGTGCTGGCGACAGGGGGCAACCTGACTGTGCTGCTGACAGTGGGACAGGCAGGCCGCAAGCGCTCCCGCATGCACCTGTTTGTGCTGCACCTGGCCCTGACGGACCTGGGTGTGGCGCTCTTCCAGGTGCTGCCCCAGCTGCTGTGGGACATCACCTACCGCTTCCAGGGCCCCGACCCCCTCTGCCGGGCCATCAAGTACCTGCAGGTGCTCAGCATGTTCGCCTCCACCTACATGCTGCTGGCCATGACACTTGACCGCTACCTGGCCGTTTGTCACCCCCTGTGCAGCCTCCAGCAGCCCAGCCTGTCCACCTACCCTCTCATTGCAGCTCCTTGGCTGCTGGCCGCCATCCTCAGCCTCCCTCAAGTCTTCATTTTTTCTTTACGAGAGGTGATCCAGGGCTCTGGAGTGCTGGACTGCTGGGCAGACTTCCGCTTTCCTTGGGGGCCACGGGCCTACATCACCTGGACCACCCTGGCCATCTTCATCCTGCCTGTGGCCATGCTCACGGCCTGCTACAGCCTCATCTGCCATGAAATCTGTAAGAACCTAAAAGTCAAGACCGGGGCCTGGAAGGTAGAAGGAGGGGGTTGGAGGACTTGGAACCGGCCCTCACCTCCTTCTGCCCCAGCTGCAGCCACACGGGGGCTGCCATCCCGGGTCAGCGGCACCAACACCATCTCATGGGCCAAGATCCGAACAGTGAAGATGACCTTCATCATCGTGCTGGCCTACATCGCCTGCTGGGCGCCTTTCTTCAGCGTCCAGATGTGGTCTGTGTGGGACGAGAATGCCCCTGATGAAGGCAAGTGTGTGGTCTGGTGAGGGGTGATGTGGGAGCAGGAGGTGGAAAAGTGCGGAGAGGAGAGGACAAGAGTATTAGGACAGGGTCACAATGGCTCACAAGGCCACATAGGTAACAAATGAGCAGTTAGGAAAGACGGCGCCTGTCCCATGTGAAAAGGGACAGCTGCAACTCCCCTCCAGCCAAAAGACGCCATGTGAGTATCTTTGGCGTGAATTTCCATCTTTTAAAATTTTGGGAACTAATGTAAACATTTTAAAATACTCTTTGGCCCTAAAAAAATATGACCATTAGTAGATTTGGCCAAGCAACTGGTAGTTTGCTAGATGTTTGAAAGGGATTTTCAAATGATTCCATCCAGGATGGAAATTTGTGGCCCATGAACTACGTCTCTCGGCACTCTTACCCCCTGCAACTAAATATGACGTTGAACTCCTTTACAACAGCCACTTTCAATGAATTAGCCTTGGTGCACAACCCTGAAATTTCAAGTTCAACACTTTTGTCTTGCTAATGAGCAAGCAGAGGCTCAGAGAGGAAACATGACTTGCCCAAGGCCACACAGCAAAGTGAAAAGTAGAACCCAAGCCTGGTGCCTCCTTGTTTTTTCCCTCAATACATCCTCCTGCCCCCCCCCGCACCCCCATAACCCTGGCTCTGAAAGTGATGAGGAGAGGGCCGTTCCTCCTACGTGAAAAACAAAATGGGACTGTGTTCCGGTTGGCACATAGAAGGCCTTGTTCTGGTCATTTTTTGGAGTGAGGTAGATGGCAGCCTCCTAAGTTTTAGACACTGCCAGACGATCAGGCCATTTGGGGGTGAACTTGTCCTCAGAAAGGTAGATGCGGTGTCTGGGCACCCAAAATGTTGGAGAGGGGTATTCAAAGACATCTGTTCCTGCTCCCCTAAGAAGAGTGGGGGACGAGTCTATGAAGAGGGGTGACTGTGTCCTCTGCAGTGCATCACATCTTATGCACCGCTTGGGGTATATAATGGGTGCAGCATGTGACTGCCCTAGGGAGGCCCTGTACACAGTTTCCTCTGGAAGCTTCCAGGGGGTTCACTGGCCAGCAGACCCTGGCTACCACTTCCTACCAGCTCTTAGGGAGTGGTCCCCCTTCCCTGTGCTTTTGTCTCTAATCTCATTTTGCTCATCCGAGCACACACTTAAGTCAAATGCTTTGCTTTTCTGGAGAGGCGAAGCAAAGTGGACGGCTGTTCATGTTGTTAACACAACCCTGTGAGAGAAGTGTGACAGCAATACTGACTCTTACAGTCCCATCACACCCCTTCTTAACCACCTTTCAGACACCAGTCTGGACCAGAGACTTTATAAATTACCCTTAAAGCAATGAGCACATTAATCCCAACCACCTGTAGGGACCTCCCTGCTCTAGTCAAGCACAGAATAGAAGGAAGGAGGGCTTTCTAGTGCCAAGCACATTCGGGCCTTGTGCTACTTCGGGGTGACCTTCTCTACATCTGAGTAACCTGAGACTCAGAGAGGTGAAATAACTGGTCCGAAGTGCCACTGCTTAGTAGGGGATGGAGCCAGGAATCGAATCAAGGTCTTTATGGGCCAAGCTTTAACCGTGGCATGGCTTTCTTCCCAACGATCACAGCTGAGCTGATGTCACCAGGGGTGAGAAGGCCGTTCACCCCCTTTATCAAGGAACCTCCAAGAAGATGGGGATCCTGCCGTTCAGCCGGTGCAGGCTTTCCTGCTCGCCTGCTGTACTCGCTGTCGTCATCAGCCTGTCCCAGAGACCCGTGTATAGAGTGACTGACCGCTTACCAAGAGCCTCACTGAGTATGAAGTAAGGAGCTAAGTATCCCTCAGAAAACTGGAAGCCCTCTGGGACCTTTGAGTCGGGCTGACATTCATTACTTTAGACTTACTTTCCAGTACACCCAGTTTTCCTCCACAGCAAACTAGCCTCCTGGCCGCCTGTCCCTGAGTCTTTGGTGAGAAGCTGCCTGTATCCTTGCCCTTGGCCCTGCCCCCGACTGTCAGCTGAGCTTCCATCAAAATGAAGTGCAGCGGCTGGCCAGGACTAGTAGTGGATCTGCCCTCGGGGGCTGAGAGGTGAAGCCTCTGCGGACTCCAATGCTCCGGGCCCATCTCCAGCCCCTGCACCGGGCCTGGCTCAGACAGGGCTAAATCAAACAGATGCTTCCCAAGTGAAGAAACTTCTGGAACCCCTAAGTCTCAGGCCGAGTCTAGGCACTACATATATAGGTCGATGGAGCAGACAGGATGAATACCACCCCTTAGCCAAAGCAACTTCCCAAGTCTTCTGCAGCCCCTGGGTATTAAGTTAACTGGGGAGCAGGCCAGAACCCAGACAAGCCTGAAGGAGGCTGTGCTGGTTGCTGAGGATGGTCTCTCCTCCACTTACAGGTGCTCCCTCCTTGCCCTCACTTCTGTGCCCTAGACCTGCCCATCCAGGCCCAGGTGTCTTCAGCTTTCTAACTCTATGATTCAAGCCTTCTCTCAAACATTCTGACCCTGTATCTTCCCTTCTCTTGGGCTATGAGTACCGCACTGGAGAGCATACCCTCAGGAGAGGCGCATGAGGAATCTGTGTATCGGAAGATTTCATGGTGCTTTACGGAGCAGGCACTTGAGCTTTGCCCTTCAGTTTGTTGGTTGAAATGGTGGCAGGGTGCAGGATTGCTGTTTCGAAGAGGGAAGACCTAGGGTCAAGTCTATGCCATAACCCTTAAGGTTCCTTCCAGCTCTGACATTGTATTTGATGATTCCACCTCTAAGGTTCCTTCTAGCTTAAGCATTGTGCTCAGTGATTCTACAGCCTCCACGGAAGAGGAGGGTAACTCAGTATGCAACCCATGCCATAACTGTAGCCGTGGTGCATCTAGCAGGAGGACGGGGCCCATCCCAGCAGCTTTCCTGTTGTCATAAGTTTCATTTCATTTTCAGAAAGAGTATTGTATCTGGAAGAAATCTTACTAGGGTCTTTGAACTCTCACATTTTGACTGCCCAGGAGAGAAATTAGCTCCCCCACCCGCCAAGGATGGTGCATTCTTTGGATGTAATTTCTGATGACAGAGAACAAGTACTGGTCTGGAACGGGATGCCTGGATGCCCTGTACCTAGAAGGTGCACAGTTGGAGATGACATCATGGGACCTGTAGGACTGTCAGGCTCCACTGATCGCCCTACCACGTCCCTATCACTGGCCTGGCACAGTTGATACTCACATGCAAAATGACTGAATGACAGAATGACTGGGACTGACCCCTAGGGGTCAAGGAGGACAGAATTCGGAAGGCAATGTGCACCCGTATCTATGACATAAGTGGGGATGGAGGTGTGCCTGAACCTGGCTAGAATCATGGTTATTTTTCCTGAATGTTTTATACAAGTTGCTTCATCCTAGCTCTACATCCATTAGGGGATTCAAGAGCGAGGTTTTGGAACAAAGACAGTGTCTCCTATTTGGGCTGGTCCTGTCCCGGACTATGTTTGCACCTCTAAAGTCAACTCAGAGCAAGCCTTGGATCCTGTCATCACCCTGTAGTACAAAACGAACAAATCAATCAGTGAGGCAAGACTCTGGAATCAGGAGTCCCAGGTTCATGCCCCAGCTGTATTCCTTTCTAATTACAGAACCCCACGTGAGTCCCAGGTCCCCTCTGGGATTCAATCTCCTTCTCCGATCAGTAGGGACCGGGAATCTCTCCCAGGTCTAAAATTCTTGTGCTTGTCTCTTGGCAGATTCAACCAATGTGTCTTTCACCATCTCCATGCTTTTGGGCAACCTCGGCAGCTGCTGCAACCCCTGGATCTACATGGGCTTCAACGGCCACCTGTGGCCGCGTTCCCTCTGCCGTCTGGCCTGCTGCGGGGGCCCGGGGTCCAGGATGCGCAGGCAGCTCTCCAGAGGCAGCCCATCCAGCCGCCGCGCCATGCTGCTGACCCGCTCCAGTGGCCTGCCCACCCTCAGCCGCAGCCCCAGACTCAGCCAGAGGCCGGGGCCCGAAGACCCACTGAAGGATGAAGAGCAGGCGGACAGGGACACCATCACCAAGACCAGCATCTTTTAGAGAACACTCCCCGGAGTGTGGCGAGGGTCTCTACCCATCTCAGCGCTGGGTGTAAATGCTGGGAGCACAGGGCTGGAGTTAGGGGAGCCCAGTTTGAGGCAGGGCGAGGAGGCCAGAATGGCTGCTCCTCTTGGTTACACAGCTGCTGTCGTTTGCTCCCAACCTCACATGCTGGGAGTCAGGGAGAATCGAACTGTCTGCTTCCCTGATCCTGCCATATTCACAGGGTGTCTGGGAACCACATGGGCGGTAGATGTGGTGCCCCGGATCTGACAGGCCTAGGGCTGTCCTGTCTGGGGGTCCACAGGCAGCAGGGACTCAGAGGCTGGTCTCCTATCTTGTTTGTCTCATCCTAACCTGACTAGCGCATCCCAGCTCAACCAGGAGAGGGAAGGAGTGAAAACCTGTGAGAAGGACCCTGTCTGCATCCTGAGGTTTTGTTTTTTGGGGTTTTTGGTAGAGAGAGGATTGTTTAACGAAGAAAGTGAATAGGTGTGAGGACTTCGCCTGCTATGCCCACCTGTCTACCAAAGGGAAATGCAGGGTTAGCACAGCACCTGGTAACTGGTAAAAACTCTGCAAACGCTACTTCTCTTCTCCCCACGCACCTCGTTTAGAGTTAGGGTGGGTGACGGGGCAGAGTATTGCATATTCTCAGTGGAATGACCAACGGGGGGTGAGTGTGAGAAGAAAGAGTGAGGAAAGGAGGAGATGAATATGGTCACAATAAAATTCCGAGTGGGAGGAAGCCTCGGAGGCAGCAGGGATTGGTTGCTCTCCCTCCTCCCCTCAGGGGGTCCACATGGCTCCTGCCTCTTGGGGATGCACAGAGGAGACATCCTTTGAGAAAGTGTGACTTAGTCATGGCTCTGGATTTGTTTGAGGCTCCTCAAAGCTTCCACACGAATCACATGCTTGCCGTGATCAAATCAGGAGCCCAGGACTGGAAACTCGGCTCTGCCGTGGGGTATCTGTATGACCTTGGGCAAGTCACCTCCCTCTCTGGGCCTCAGCTCCTCACCTGTAGAACAGAGATGATCTCTAAGGTGTTTCTCAGCTTGAAACTTTCATGACTTTGCAAGACTGGAGAAGCGTTCTCTAAGGACGTTCTAACCAGTAGGCTCTGGAAGAATTGTTGTATTTTCATGACAATGACATTTATGCCCTTTGACTCAATTCTGGTGACTTTGGTTCCTGCCTTGGCCGTACTGTCCATTTTTGCCCTCAGTCCTGTGATGCTGATGACAAGAGAGCCTGGCAGGTAGAATCTGGGGCTTTGTCCCGCACCTCATTATCCGCAGTGGGATTTATACCATGGGATAACCTCCGCACCATGATTCTGGTTCTACTCAAAGCGATGGTCTTGATGGTGGAAAGACCATCAGCTGACGTCAGGAGAACTGGGTCCTGGTTCTACCACCATGCCACCACCAATGGCCTTGCTCTCTTCATTATGAGGGTCAAATAGGACTGTGCGTGTGTAGGTGGTTTGTAAACTCTTGAACCATACTAAACACATGGGCCCATATTAATGTAGGGATTGCTGATCTAATTAAGAGCTCCTGAGTGCGCTCCAGGGAGCAGTCACTCTCCACCCTCCACTCCTAGGGAAGTTTTGAGGAGTGACTGTGGCTTTGGGGATACACTTCTTTAAGAGGCCACTTAGCTCTAAGAAGTCTCATTAGGCTTCCTTAAAAGAAAAGAACCTAAGCTGAGTGTTGTGAGTGAACAAAGCACCCCGGCCCTTCAATACTAGAGAAGTGGAGAGCGGGACACAGACCCTAATGAGACCAAGGCTCAAGGTGGATGTGGGAACCCACTGTCTCTCTTCACTGCACCCTGTTGCTAATGTCAGTCCCTGACGTCCAACCACTTCTTCCCTGTCCATCTGTCCTGATGGAGCTGGGCTGAGGAGCCTCCCATGCCAGCGTGAGCTGTTGAAGTTGCTCCTTCCTCTGCTTCCACTTCAGACCACAGTTCCTGACCCTGGTGCCCATAGTAGGTACTAAGTAAATCTTTGCTCATCACGATGACTGGGAGGTACAAGGGATACCGGCCTTGTACCCCCAAACCTGGGTTTGAGTCCTGATCTCACCTCTTTTCTACCTGTTTGAACTTGGGCAAGTTATCCAATCTCTCTGAGCAACAGGCACCTCATTTGTTAAATAGAAATAACAATGCCCGTCTTGTTGGGAGGGCGAGAATGTGAGGCTGTAGACTATGCAACACTCTACTGACGTTAGAGAAGATAGTGGCCTGGCTCGGGATTGCATCCAATGGGTGACTTCCAGGGCACTGGGCCCAGGAGACTCTACAGTAGGGAGGCGAGAAGAGACCTGGAATCAAGATTGACTAGAGCCCCTTCCATGCCTACTCTGTGCCTTCTCTAGCAAAGAGTAGCACATAATCCCACTATTATATTTCCAGCTTTGCATCGCATGAGGGCGGATTTACTTGTGGTGGTGGTTTGGGGCCCTCCCTCTTCCTCCCATGGAAAGGCTGCAGTTGACCTTTTCTGGAAAGCTAGTGCTGTCCTATGATGAGGCCAATGGGGAACAGCTGGACACTGGGCTGGGGGCTTTAGGAGCCTATTCTAGGAGGCTCCTGAAGGAGATGGCAGGATCCTGTCTGGATCTATGAATGATGGCGTTTGCCGTCCCTGTAGGAAGCTCTCACAGGCATTCAGAGCCAGCACCAGGGCCTCGGATAGGGTCCAGGGAGGTGGGCCTTGTGGGAAGCAAGAAGGAGGTCCCGTGCTCTCTGGGTCATCCTCATTTCTGACAGCTCACCCCAGGAAAAACTGAGCGATACTGTCCCTGGGCTGAGCAATTTTGTAAAATGTTTATGCCGTCCTGTGGACTCTGTGAAATACAGTACTTCAGTCCCGTGGAACCCATGTGGGAGCAGGGGTCTGGGGGTGGGCAGGGCAGAAGATGGCGAGAGGAGGTTAATCGCTTGACTGTGGGCATTTCTCAGAATGGCTTTTTATGTTGTTTGGTACAGGCCAGTAATTTTACAGATGGCTCTGTGTTTTGTATGTAAATAGGTATTTTATCTCTCGAGGGGCTATAGCCTCAGCCTAGGCCACAGCAACTCACTCCTGGGTCCAGAACCCAGACGTGGTTGAAATTGACCAATACAACTACTTAATAACCAGGAGATTTCTGGGCATCTTTGTTTCCTGTGGGCAATGACAATGGGATATGTAAGCTAAAATACAACTGTGATCTCCTTGAACAGGGCAGGACCAAGGGCAAGGTTGAGGGGCGGGGAGCCACCTTCTTGGTACCCCTACATTCACTTAAGAGGGAAAAGGAGACAAGAGTGACCTGGGATTTGCCCTGGGGCCACACGGTGGCAGTGTGGAGCTGAAAGTGTGTCTGAAACAGTAATGACCCACAGGGACCTACTGGGAAAGTCACACGGGTCTTCCAGTTCTTATGCCATACTACCTTTCCTTCAAGTTCTAGAGTCTTGATCTCTCATTTGACCAGCTCTGTTGAGATACTTGGACGTGCAGTTCTTTTCGTCTAAGTTTATGGAGGATGTATTTGGCAAGGAGGGGCAAAGAACGAGAGGTTTCTTCTGCAGGATAAGGGCCTGATATAGAAATTCCTTCCTGAAAGGGTGAGTGTATGAGAGAGCTAGGGGACCTCAATGATGAAATTATAATGTGTTTAGTTTAGAGGCCAGGGGCTTGGGTAAGAAGGCCTCTTGAGACCCCTCTGGGCCAGGAAGACTGTCCTGATCTGAGAGCGAATATCCCACTGGTGTTGAGCATAAAATACCTCCTCACCCTGTGGGTCTTGCTGGCCAATAAGTTAGTGTCCCTCATGGAATTCTGCTTCAGTTCTATGGTGAGCATTGGGTGCTTGCTCCTTTAGAATAAAAATTCATGGAAGACAGGTCACATTTACTCTAGTCTACTGTGTATTCCCAGTTCATCACTGGCATGTAATCAACTTTCTACTGGTTGCCAGTAGCAAATCAGTTTATCGGTACCTAGGTATAAGATAGGTTTGGAGAGATTTTATCCAGTCCTTATCCACAGAGGAGCCCAGAGTGGGGCAGCATGATTCTTCCCTGGAGGTTCTGATGACATACAACATGGGAGAGGGTGATTTCATTGTACCAGAAGCTGTGCTCCTCCGATGGTGACTACTCGTACAGGCAACCATTTATACAGATTTAGGCAGCTAACCCTTTAAGCTCACAGAGGTATCACAAACAAAAGGCCGTTTTATTTCTAGTAACATGGCTAGCAATGAGGGTCAGGTCATATTGTTAGCTGGCCCCAGTCATCAGCTTATGGGCCCAAGCTCCTTAGGATGTGAAAGCAGTCCTCCTCTTCACTTATCAGGTCATCTAAGTCATCTGCACCACTGATGGTCAGTCAAACCTCTGTAAGTCACTTGGAGTCACACTTTCAACTCTATTCTTAAACAGCAGTTGCCAAGAACACCTTCCCCCTATAAGCAACTGGAGTGAGTGCTGATGTTAACCTCTATGATATACTTATCTGCCATGAACGTCATACTTTTGAAGCCAATCATAGCAGAAGTTCACTATTGACCTTAATCAGGTGGTCAGTGGCATTCTTGTCTCTGTTTTCTCTGACATCAACACCCTGCTCCCAAGTATCATCACTGCTTCTGAGTTCAGTTCAGGTCAGTCCCTGGAGAATTTATTGAGTGCCTCCATTGCGTCAGGCCTGCTCCCTTTCCTTCTGCCTCTTCTCCTATCCATCAATGGTCCATCCTTCTTCCTAAACTGAGGTCAGAAACCACCTCTCTCTGAGATGTTTCTTTCTGTGCTCAAAGTTTTTTTTTTTTTTTTGCGGTACGCGGGCCTCTCACTGTTGTGGCCTCTCCCGTTGCGGAGCACAGGCTCCGGAAGCGCAGGCTCATCGGCCATGGCTCACGGGCCCAGCTGCTCCGCGGCATGTGGGATCTTCCCGGACTGGGGCACAAACCCGCATCCCCTGCATCGGCAGGCAGACTCCCAACCACTGCGCCACCAAGGAAGCCCTGAGATGTTTCTTTCTGATCAGGCCCACCTGATCTTAACATTCTTATACCCAATCTACTTAAACATTGATGAGCTCTGGTTTCATTGCTCTGTGTTAATTCTCCCTTGTCACATGTTGTTTTGTACGTGTTCTTGCCTGTCCCCACAACTAGGTCATACATGCCTTGACCCTATCCACATGCTCAAGTCTTATTTTTGTGTTTGATCCTCCTAACTCCCAGGGCCTATCCAGAATTCTGCAGAAAGCAGGTGCTCTGTCCATGCTACTGCAGTTGTCCCCTCTCCTGGTGTGGGAACTGTCTCAGCAGTATCTCTGCCCAGTCTCTCTTGGGTGTGCTGTAACTTCTCTGAATCTCTTCAGCACACTCTTGAATTCTCTCTTTTTTTTTTTCTTTTAAAAAGAGATCAATAAAAAGTAGAGTTTTATTTCTGTTTGCAAAGACGGGGTCATTGTTGTTGACTTTGGTAGTGGTTAGTCTTCATTCTGCCTCTCTAATCAGTAGAATCTCTTTTTCCCCATTAAGAAAAGCTTCAACAAAACTGATAAACCTTTAGCCAGACTTGTAAAGAAAAAAGAGAGAGAAGGCCCAAATAAATAAAATCAGAGATGAAAAAAGAAGTTATAAACGACACCACAGCAATATAAAGTATCAAAAGAGATTACTACAACTATATGCTAATAAAATGGACAACCTAGGAGAAATGGACAAATTCCTAGAGATGTACACTCTCCCATGACTGAATCAAGAAGAAATAGAAAATATGAACAGACCAATCACCAGTATGAAATTGAATCAGTAATTTAAAAAACTCCTAACAAACAAAAGTCCAGGACCAGACATCTTCACAGGTGAATTCTACTAAACATTTAGAGAAGAATTAACGCTTAGCCTTCTCAAATTATTCGCAGAGAAAGGAATGCTTCCAAACTCATGCTACAAGGCCAGGCACACTCTGATACCAAAACAGACAAAGATATCACAAAAGAAGTAAATTACAGGCCAATATCACCAATGGACATAGATGAAAAACTCCTCAATAAAATGCTAGCAAACCTAATCTAACAATACATTAGAAAGATCACACATCATGGTCAAGTGAAATTTATTTCAGGGATGCAAGGATTTTTCAATATCCACAAATCAATCAATGTGATACACCACATTAATGAATTGAAGAATAAAAGTCATTTGATCATCTCAATAGATATAGAAAAGGCTTTTGACAAAATTTAACATTCCTTTATGACAAAAATTCTCAACAAAGTGGTTATAGAAGGAACATACCTCAACATAATAAAGACCATACATGACAAGCCCACAGCAACATCATGCTCAATGCTGAAAAGCTGAAAGCATTTCCTCTAAGATCAGAAACAGGACAAGGATGCCCACTCTCAACACTTCTAACCAACATAGTATTGGAAGTCCTAGACACAGCAATTAGACCAGAAAAAGAAATAAAAGGAATCCAAATTGGAAAGGAAGAAGTAAAACTGTCACTGTTTGCAGATGACATGATACTACACATGGAAAATCTTAAAGATGCCACCAAAAAACTACTGGAGCTCATCAATGAATTTGGAAAAGTTGCAGGATACAAAATTAGTATGCAGAAATTGGTTGCATTTCTATACACTAACAACAAACTATCAGAAAGAAAGATTAAGAAAATAATCCCATTTACAATTGCATCAAAAAGAATAAAATATCTAGAAATAAATATAACTAAGGACGTAAAAGACCTGTACTTGGAAAACTATAAGACACTAATGAAAGAAACTGAAGATGACACAAACAGGTGGAAAAATATACTGTGCTCATAGATTGAAAGAAATAATATTGTTAGGGACTTCACTGGGGGCACAGTGGTTAAGGATCCGCCTGCCAATACAGGGGACACGAGTTCGAGCCCTGGTCCGGGAAGACCCCACGTGCCACGGAGCAACTAAGCCTGTGTGCCACAACTACTGAAGCCCGTGCACCTAGAGCCCATGCTCCGCAACAAGAGAAGCCACCGCAGTGAGAAGTCTGTGCACTGCAACAAAGAGTAGCCCCTGCTTGCTGCAACTAGAGAAAGCCTGCATGCAGTAACAAAGACCCAACGCAGCCAAAAATTAAATAAATAAATTTATTTTTTTAAAAAAAGAAATAATATTGTTAAAATGACCATACTACCCAAGGCCATCTACAGACTCAGTGCCATCTCTATCAAAATACCAATGGCATTTTTCACAGAGCTAGAACAAATAATTCTAAAATTTGTATGGAAACACAAAAGACTCTGAAGAGCCAAAACAATCTTGAGAAAGAAGAACAAACCTGGAAGTATCACACTCCCTGATTTCAAACTATAATACAAAGCTACAGTAATCAAAACAGTGTGGTATTTTCACAAAAGCAGACACAAGGATCAATGGAAAAGAATAGAACAGCGGTACCCAACCCTTTTGACACCAGGGACCAGTTTCATGGAAGACAATTTTTCCATGGACAGGGGTGGGAGGATGTTTCAGGCAATAATGCGAGCAATGAGGGCAATGTTTGAGGCAGTAATATGAGCAATGGTTTAGATGGTAATGCAAGTGATGGTTCAGGTGGTAATGTGAGCAATGGGGAGCAGCAGGTGAAGCTTCCTCACTCACCCACTGCTCACCTCCTGCTGTGTGGCCCGGTTCCTAACAGGCCACAGACTGGTACGAGTCTGCCGTACCAGTCTGCAGCCCGGGGGTTGGGGACCCCTGGAATAGAGAGTCCAGAAATGAACCCACACTTATATGAAGTGTGGGTTAGCCTATGACAAAAAATGCAAGAATATAAAATGGGGAAAGGAAAGCCTCTTCAATAAATGTAGCACAGCTACATGCACAAGAATCACACTGGACTACTTTCTCACACCAGGCACAAAAATAAATCCCAAGTGGACTAAAGTCTTAAATGCAAGGCCTGAAACCATAAAACTTCTAGAAGAAAACATAGGAAGTACACATTTTGACATTGGTCTTAGTAACATTTTTCTTGGATATGTCACCTCAGGCAAGGGGAAAAAAAGCAAAAGTAAACAATTGGGACTATGTCAAACTAAAAAGGTTTTGTACCATGAAGGAAACTATCAATGAAAAGACTGTCTACTGAATGGGAGAAGAAATTTGCAAATGATATATCCAGTAAGGGAGATATATGGATATCTCCCTTACTGGATATATCATTTACAATATATATGCATGTATGTATGTATACATGTATATATGTATATATATAGCCACTTCTTCTTTATTCATCTATTGATGGGCTCTTAAGTTGCTTTCATATCTTGGCTACTGCAAATAATGTTGCCATGAACATAGGAGTGCGTATATCTTTTTCTGCCATAAAAAGAATGAAATCTTGCAGTTTGCAACAACATGGATGGACCTAGAGGGTATTCTGCTAAGTGAAGTAAGTCAGACAAAGAAAGACAAATACTGTATGATTTCACTTATACGTGGAATCTAAAAAACAAAACAAATGAACAAACATAACAAAACATAAACAGAGTAATAGATACAGAGAACAAACACATCGTTGCCAGAGGAGAAGGGGTGAGGGGAGGGGAGAAATAAGTGAGGGAGATTGAGATACAAACTTCCAGTTGCAAAATAAATGAGTTGCAGGTGTGAAATGTACAGTGTGGGGAATAATACATAATACCTTTGTATGGTGACAGAGGGTGATTAGACTGGGTGATCATTTTGAAAGTATAGAAATATCAAATCACTATGTTGTGTAACAGGAAATAACATAGTGCATAGGTCAATTATACTACAAAAACAAACAAAAAAACTCATAGAAAAAGAGATCAGATTTTTGGTATCAGAGGTGGGAGTTGTGGGAGGGGAATTGGATAAAGGCAGTCAAAAGGTACAGACTTTCAGTTACAAGATAGTAAGTACTAGGGATGCAAAGTACTATGTGATAAATCTATCACACACTGCTGTATGTTCTATGTGAAAGTTGTTAAGAGAGTAAAGAGTTCACAAGGGAAAACATTTTTTTCTATTTCTTTAATTTTGTATCTATACAAGACGATGGATGCACCCTGAACTTATTGTGGTAATCATTTCTTGACGTATGTAAGTCAAATCATTGTGCTGTACACCTTAAACTTATACAGTGCTGTATGTCAATTATATCTCAGTAAAACTGGAAGAATAAAAAGAAGAAAAGCTTTCTAAGGAGATGTCCTGGTCCCTACGGCTCCATAAAAAGTACCATAGACTGGGTGGCTTATAAACAACAGATACTTATTTTTCATAGTTTTGGAGGGTGCCAGCATGATTGGTGAGTGTCCTCTTCTGGGTTGCAGACTTCTCATTGTATCCTCACATGATGGAAGGCGCTAGGGAGCTCTGTGGATTTCTAAGAGCACTAATCTCATTCAGGAGGTTGCCACCCTCATGATCGAACAACCTCCCAAAGGCCCCATCTCCCAATACTATTACCTTGGATTAGGATTTCAGCATATAACTTTGTCGGGGGACACAAGTGTTCAAACAATAGTAGGAGAGGAACAACAGTGGTAGCTAAAAGGTGTAGGGACATGTGTCAAAAGTTTCCAGCCCCAGAAACTCAAAACCATCTCTTCAGGTCATCTTGGGGAAGAGGAACCTGGGAAGATGAAAGCTGCCCCCGCCCCTCCCCCCCACCCCCCTCAGTGCCAGGACTAGAAAGGTCATTGATAGCCAGCAGATGGCGCACAGTTAATGAATGGTCCCTAGACCTGAATGCCACTTATCTGGGGTTTGAATTTGGCTAGGAATATTTCTAGGGTTTCCTTTTTTTTTTTTTTTTTAGCATTTTTTTGGAGTATAATTGCTTTACAATGGTGTGTTAGTTTCTGCTTTATAATAGGGTTTCCATTTTTGAGATGTTTGCTTAGTTATTGTGAGCAATTTTTTTTTTTCATTTCGTGTCTTAATTAGCTGCTGGGAAAATAAGTTGTATATTTATCTAGTCACTGCTAACTGCATGTTATTAATTCTAAAACATAGTTAATTCTCTAGCATATCGCAAACAATGACAAACTTATCCTCCTCTTCCATAGTTATAGCCTTATTTTTGTTAACTGTTTTATTGCACTGATTAGAATTTCTAGAGCAATGTTAGATAGTAAAGAAATGTCAGGCTTTTGGACATTCCTACTTTGTTCATGATTTAATAGGACTGTGTCTAGGACCTTACAGTTAAATATCATGCCATTAGCTGGTTTCAGATAAGCTGTTCTTAATCCAGTTAAGAAAGTGTTCTTTTACTACTAATTGGTAGTAAAAGTAAAAACAACAACAACCACAAAGCAAGAATGGATATTGATTTTTATTGGATTGAATTTGGAAAGTTTTTTTGGAACAACAGATTGTGATGCTACTTGGCATTTACTACTCTGTCATCTTTCTTTCCTAAGAACAGCAGATTCTTAGGTTAAGTAACGGTGAGCTTTCCAAATGCATTATTTAAAGTTCTGAGGGCAGAGCAGGATTACTCAGCAAGATACAATACTGATAAAGGAACAGGATGCAAGTTTAAGCCAGAGGAAAATAGGAACCTGTGGTTGCTGTTTTATTTAAAAATTTTAAGGAAGTTGTTTATTACCTATAATTAAATGGCTCAGAGAGGCATTTAATCATAAGACTGTCAAACAGAACTCTACTACAGTTGATTAAAATCTTTAAAAATTTTTTTATGGAGAGAGACTTCATCACTTTCTCTACTGATATGCGCCAATGTTTTCATACTTAACCTGGAAGTTCTTCCTAATCTGAATATTCCTTGCTGACATACAGGCATATTTTTCTGCTATTTCCTTGTCAAAAAAATAACCAAACACTAGTCCGCCTACAAAATAAGTGCAAGAATTCATAAGGAACTACGCCCCATTAAAAAGCCTAGAATTCACACGGCCACTTGGTTGTATTCTACTGGCTCAAAGACACCAGGGTTCACAAAAGTCCAGAAACTGGGCTTGTGGCTTTTTGGTTTGACATTGACATGATCTGTGGCTTCCTTTATGTTCTCATAGTCCAGGACAGAGTCATTTCTTCGTCCTCCAGGAGCTGAAAAGGCCACTTGTGTGTAGTTCACATCCGTGGTGGCCTTAGGGGAAAAAAGCAAAGAAATTTGGTCAAGATTCCTACCATGTTTGGAGGAGGTACTCAACTCTCACTCAAAGAGGCTCGCCCTAGGCTGGATGGGAAAGAACCTGGGTCCCGGGTAGCTGTGTCTGAGAGCACGGTCAGGGCAATGAGGAATATTGCTCCTTGTGCCTGTGGGAATGAATGGGTTTAAGGAAGAAAGACGTTGAGACTTAATCCAAGTGAGGTCAGGACTCAGAGTAGACCTTGGTCAGTGACTAGGACATGGGGAGAAAGGGGTTTCCCGTTAGCACCTTCATTTTTATAGCTCACTCAGACCCACTTTGTTTTGATGCTCTGTGCTGATATGGGCCTGGGAATGAAAGCCCAACCACCCTCACCTAAGGATGATGTAATGCCTCCGGAAGCACCTCCTTCCTTACTCCCATCTCTGGAGCCACGGTGACCCCAGACTGCATATGGAGGGCTTGGATCATTGGGAGTGTCCATTACCTGGTGGGTGGGAGGTGAGCTGTCTGAGCTGTCGGAGCTCTCTGAGGACGTGTCACTGTCATCTAGGGTGAAATAGAAACTGTTCTTCTTCTAAAGAAAGCCAAAGGGTGTAAAGAGAGGATAGAGGCAGTGGAAGGGAGAATGAGATGAAGACAGAGACAGAGCGAGGAACTCAAAGAGGAGTGGGGGAGAGAGATACAGAGCCCCCCAAAGAGAAAAAAGGAATAGAACAGAGAAAGGGGGGAGCCTCCCAAAATAATCAGGAACATGTCCAAGAGTCCAGGCACTGCTGCTTTGTCCAGCTCCATCTAAAAGTAATACCAAGCCCACCAGGCTGGACTGTGCTTGGGAAGGGCTATCTGCTGGAAGGGGAGTAGGCAGGGCATGCTGAGCCGCTGTGGCCCAAGGCAAAGAGCTCTGGGCCCAGAAATCACAGGCACAGCTTCTAATCTAAACCTGTCACTAACGCCAGGTAGGTTACATTCCTTTTTGTGCCCTGGTCTTGTCCCCTGTAACACAGAGGGTTGGACGATGATCTCTGAGGTCCCTGCCAACCATGGAGGCTTTGATTCTGACCAGGCTTCAGGGAAGCATCAGGATCAGGGGTTGTGGCGAGGCCCATGCCTCTCCCCTTCCATTGAGACCGTGAGTTCATGCAAATGGCATCTTCCGATTCCCACATGCATTGAGGCCTTATCTTGGTGGCGAGGAAGCCTGACAACCAGATTTCTCCAACTGAAAAGATAAAATTTAGAAGGACGGAGCAAACTCAAATCAACCAAAAGATGAAGCAGTGGAAAGAGCAATCTCTGGTGAGTGACTCTCTTGCTGTGGAAGCCGCAGTTTCCACTGTGTGAATAGTGACCTGGTGGGTCTCCCAAGCTGAAAGAGAGAGAAAACAAGAACGTGATGTCCCTGTTGGTTCACTTGCCAGAGGGGGATATAGATGTGAGCCATCACCAAGACTCAGATTTATTAAAGTGCCCAGATTCCATGGCTGGGGGCAGACAGAGGCAGTTGAAATCTCGGCTCCACCACTAACGGGCAGGCAGAAGAAAAGATGCCATAGTATCACAAAGACAGGAGCAGAGACAGCCCCCAGTCCTCCGCGGCAGCCATTCACACATGACCAAAGCTAGAGAAGAACTTAGACCCACACAAACCCAATGCAATCTGCCCCGATGAACAACCTTCTGAAAATGGGGGCCTGGCTTGGCCTGTACAGGGGAGGGTGTGAGGAATCCTCGGGCTAGTGGTTTGGGTAGGACAGACTAGGGCTGCTGCAGGGAGGCACCCCGGGAGTCCAGACAGAGCAGAATAAGCTTTGTGACAAGTTCTCCCCCCACCCCTGTACTCACGTGGGTAACGGGGCTTAGGCACAGGGGTGCTTCTCTCTGCCCTAGGCTCCTTCGTCTTCTTGGCAGCAGGTGGGCAGTAGTGGGCACGGCTGGGCCTGGGGACCTGGAGCCTGGCCCTTTTCAGTATCTGCTCATTCTCCTTGGCTAGAAGGGACAGGGCAAGAGTCAAAAGTGAAAGTTCGCTAGGTCAGTCTCATCCTATCCGTGAGCACAGCTCTCATTAGAGAAAATTGATCAGAGGGATCTCTTCAAACCTCAGCACTCCTCTGCTCAGAACCCTGCAATGCCCCTCGCCTCACTTGGAGTAAAATCCAAAGTCCAGCCTGAAGGCCCTCTGGGCCTCACTCCTCCTTCCTCTCCCTGCCCCACCTCAGCTCCAGCCACCCAGCCCCTTTGCTTCTGCTGTTATGAACAAACTCTCCTGGCTTATGGCCTTTATAGGTGTGGCTCACTTCCTCACTTCCCTGAGGTTTAGACTCAAGTGTCAGCATCTCAGGGATGCTGACCCCCATCCAATTCATATCTCCTTGCCTTGCTTCATTTTTTTTCTCCCTAGCACTTACCGTAACCTAACACACATTTTACTTGTCCACTGTCTGTGTTACCCATAGAATGTAAGGTCCATAAGTGCAGGGATTTTTATTTTGTTCCCTGTTGTATTGAATGAATGATTGACTAGAGTAGCTTAGACATACACCATCTTGCCCAATCCCTTGTCTTAGCACAGCCAAAGCAGTTTTATTTTCCTTAATTGTAATGTCTTCCCTGGACCGAGCTTCCTACTTTCCTACTGCAAATCAGCTCAGGAATTTAAGCTAATTTCTTAGTCTAACCATACCATTCGCCCTTCTGTTGTAATTCAAGGCCATTTCTTCACATTAAGCCCCTTGGCAGGGATGAAGGAAATTCACCAGGCTCAGGTTAAGTGAGCGCACCCTCAGGAGCATCGCAGCAGCTTGTCTCTAGGCAGAAGCTTGTCTGGGCAGTGGAAGGACTCTGAGCCATCATTCCCAACCGCAGATAGGTTGGGTCAGAGTGGGGGTTACCGGCTTAGAGGTTGGTGGAGTGAAGGGGCATCTGGCCAGGGATTCCTCAAGTAGTGATATTCGGGGGCTCCAAAGGGGGCTCATCTTGCTGCAGGCTTGGGAGTGGTCCCTGGGGGGAACCAGGAGGGAAGAGGATGTTGAGCCAGTTACCCATGTGCCTGCTGAGCAGGTAGTTGACGGCTGCGAGGAGGCAGGCCTGCAGTACCAGAGACACCACTGCGATCACTATTCCGTGCCAGACCTTCATTTCTCTGTTGGGAAACGAGGAAATCAGGTTAGAGGTTGTAGAGGTACCGAGACGGCTGCAAACCCATCCCTGCCCCAAGCCAGAGGCAGCCTGCTGGTGTTGCTGTGCGTCTTGGGTCTCTTCCCTCTCAAATGGGAAGGCTTTAGGGGCTGGGGAGGGTGATGTGCACACTTGGAAGCTGGCCACATCCATCAGCCTGATGGGAACCTGGGCTGGCTCTTCCCGGGCCACTCACTCTGTCAGCATGACAAGTTCCTCCCAGGGCCGTCACAGGTCGCGAGAGGGGCTTGGGCTCTCTCAGGGGCAGCAGGAAGAGACGTGGATGGAACCACTGGGGGTACCTCGTGTCCAGGCAGCACCAAGAGCGGGACTGCCCTGGAGACCCACGGAGGCGAGGCAATGGGTCAGGACTCCTGGGCAGTCTTGGCTGCTAGAGCGTCGTTTGCTTTCCTCTCCCCAGATTCCAGTTTTTGAATCTACAAAATAGGCAGTAACAATATTAGCACCTGCCAACCGGTGGGTACTCGCTCGCTGCCAGCCACAGGGTTGAGCCCCCGGCACACCCTCCATCCTACCTGATTCGCACGATCCCGTGACCTAGATGTCACTACCCTCGTTTTATAAGGAGCAATGTGAGGTCTAGAGGGCTGAGGGAGGAGTCTGAGGCCGTACAGCCAGGCCTGGATTTGAGCTCTACATCCAAGCCTACACCCCCAACCACTCATCTCTGCTCCCGTAGCCTTACCTGCTGCTGGAAGCACAAAGGGGTCTAACAGGAGCAAACACACTGAGGGAGATTCTGTGAAGAAGCCCAGTGTCACACACACACACATGCACACACATTCACCCACACCCTTCATGCCTTCATTGGGCTTTAGGCCCAGGACTGTGGATGCTGTTCCACCCTCATGAGTATGTTTATTTTAAAAATTAGCATATCAATTCCATCAACATGGTGCTGAAAAGGGATAAATTAGGAGTTTGGGATTAACAGATACGAATTACTATACATAAAATAGATAAACAACAAGGTCCTAGAGTATAGCACAGGGAACTGTATTCAACATCCTGTAATAAACCATAATGGAAAAGAATATGAGAAAGAATATATATATATATTCTGAATCACTTTTTTGTGCACCAGAAGCTAACACAACACTGTAAATCAACTATACTTCAATTAAAAAAAATTTTTTATTGTCAAAAAAAAAAATGGTGCTGAATATGAAGTTTACTGCAAGAAAAAGCCAGGATGGTTTCAAAGCCTTTGAAATGATGTTCACTCAGCACAAGATGGGGCCTCAAGAAGGCCCACTGTCCTCCTGCAGATGGTAAACATTGAAAAGCCTTTTATTGCTGGTAAGGCTTATTTTCCCAGTCAGCATTTCCAAGTGATAAGGGCAGTGTGGAATGTCCTGACATTTTTTTTTTTTTTTTTTGCGGTACGCGGGCCTCTCACTGTTGTGGCCTCTCCCGTTGCGTAGCACAGGCTCCGGACGCACAGGCTCAGCGGCCATGGCTCACGGGTCCAGCCGCTCCGCGGCATGTGGGATCTTCCCGGACCGGGGCACGAACCCGTGTCCCCTGCATCGGCAGGTGGACTCTCAACCACTGCGCCACCAGGGAAGCCCTGTCCTGACATTTTTGTTTCTGTGTGTGGTTCTCACACTGGGGCTATCCAAGATCAAACCTGGACCAAGTTGGGAGAGTGGGGAGGGAGGAACTGGGGAGGGAGGCTGTGGGGTTTGCCACCACTGCCTCTCCAGGGCTGGGTGTTGACCAGCTGGAGGTTGCCAGGAGCTCTTCTTCTTTGCTTAATAGATCATAAACTTGTTTCCAGATCAGAAAACCTTCATTAAACAGCCTCAATCTGGGGCCCACAGGCCAAATTTGATGCCTAGATGACTTTGTTTGATAATGTGCTTTAAGGATTTGTATGCGGATGCCCTGAGGAGGGCCACGTACTTTTCAGTCCCTGATTGATCCCTGAAGGCATCTGAGTTTGCCACCTTCAGCTTTTTGCATCATTTAAGATTACCACTATTCCATTTTATTAGTATTTTTTAGTACTCTTGACATTCAGAGACAGGCAGTTCCTTGTTGTCTAGAATTGTGTCCTGGCGGACCACCAATAACAGGTGTAACAGGTTAATGCAACAACCAAAATGACCAAAAATGACCCCACACATTTCCAAATGTCCCCGAGGCAGTCACTTTTTCCCCCAGTTGACAATCACTGCATTACATAAATGTTCCACTATTTTAAAACCAATATCTTGGGCTTCCCTGGTGGCGCAGTGGTTAAGAATCCGCCTGCCAATGCAGGGGACATGGGTTCGAGGCGTGGTCTGGGAAGATCCCACATGCTGCAGAGCAACTAAGCCCGTGCGCCACAACTACTGAGTCTGCGCTCTAGAGCGTGCGAGCCACAACTACTGAGCCCACGTGCCTAGAGCCCGTGCTCCACAACAAGAGAACCCACCGCAGTGAGAAGCCCGCGCACCGCAACAAAGAGTAGGCCCCGCTCGCTGCAACAAGAGAAAAGCCCGCGCGCAGCAACGAAGACCCTACGCAGCCAAAAATAAATTAAAAAAAAAAAAAACCAATATCTTATTTTGTCTCTTTATACAAAACTATGTTGCCTATACTTCCTTCTATCATCTTAATATACTGTGAGCACCTTACTAGCCAAATGACACACAGTACCTGTGTCAATATATAGCATAAAAGTCAAACAGATCTCAATATAGATCCAAGTTCTGTTCCCTTCTAGGTGCGAATTATTGAACTTCTCAGTGTCTCAGTTTCTGTACCTGTAAAATGGGGACAATGATAGTATGTACCTCACAGAGTTCTTGTGTGGGCTTGGGGAGTTATGTTTACAAAGACCTAAATACAACGGCAGGCATGTGGGAAGCACTCAGTAATTACTAGGTATTATTCAACCCTAAAACACTGCACCAAGATGATGACTAGAGTTGAGCTATTAAAATTGGGTCTGTCTATTTTTGGAAACTTAGGCATTCATTTTGAGTAGTTTGAAAATAAAATCTGGGCAGGCTGAGGTATGAAAATGATGACAGATATCATTATTTAAGTGGCTAATGGCCTGTAACGTCAATGAGCAGGTTGTTCCTTAGGGTCTAATTGCAGATTGCTGATCAGACAGTCAGCAGAAACATCTGCTCATTTGTGCACGCACACACACACACACACACACACACACACACACACACACACACACCAAACAACCGGGAAATGAGCAATTTGATGTAACTATGATCAGAAAAAATGTCTGGGCCATGTGAGAGTTTCGTACACTTCATTCCATCATCAAGATGGGACTGTCCTGCCCTGTCCTCTTTCAGGTTTGGATACCCAGCCCCACATTAATGCAGTGTCTTGCCAGCTGCCTCCAAACCACACGTGAGCAGAGGGCTAAGAACATTTCTTCCGTTTACTTCAGACCTGGTGGAAACCCTGAGCCTTCCAGATAGGGCTGAATTCCATTTTCTTGTTTCCCCTTCTCCTGATAAAGGAGCTCTCTTGTGGCCTTTCTAGTAGGTACAGCATAACAAAAGAGGTGAAATAATAAAAACACACCTTTTCCTGTCTGAAGCCTGCTTTCTTTGGTTAGATATATTCTGGAAAGAGTGCACAAGAGAAGATGATTTACGTGAAAATCATATGGATTAAAGTAATCCTAATCAATATTGCTAAGCTGACTTGATCAATCTTTCAAAATTAAGTAGCTTTAAAGATTTTTTTTATGAAGTGTTTAAAAAGATTTTTTGGCAGCGTTCATTAGCTTACTGTCTTTAAAATGAAGAATTTGAGCTATAAGAGAACAAGACAGGGAGATGAGAGCCAGGCTCCTCCTCCTGGGTCTGTCGCTTGCCAACTGTGTGACCTGGGACAGGTAGAAGTCCTTTCTAGGCCCAGCACTTGACAGTACTCCTAAGGCTCTTTCTAGCCCTCAGCATTCTGTTCTTTAAAGACTGGAGGAGGGGAAAGGGAAGCATAGCTGGATGGAAATGGAATATTTTGAAAGAAAAAAATACTTCTTTCCATTTTATAATATCATCCAGCCTCTTTCATATTACTAGACTTTTCTCCCCTAATTGAATATGCAGTTTTGAAGAATCAAGAAAAGGAGGAAACATAAATACACCAAACTAATAATGAATATAACCACAGAAACAGAGAAAGTCAAAAACTGTGAGACTCCTGAGATTTTCTTTTTGTGAAATATCAATAAAATTATTGATTTCCTAGAAAAATATAATTAGCAAAATGGATTCCATAAGGCACAGAAAACTTAAACAGACTAAAGCCAAAGCAAAATAACAAGAAAGCAATTTGGGATCCAAGTTCAGTTCCCCTCTAGCTGCTAGGGGCAGAGAACTTGGAGTCAGACACCTTGGGTTCACATCCCAGCTCATCCTCTGCATGAGTTGGGTCTACTTATTTAAGCTCTCAAAGCCTCTGTTTTCTTGCCTGTAAGATGAGAGCAATAATAACTAATTCTCAGGATTAGATAGATGAATATAAATGATACCTACTTCTGTGAATGAAATAAGATGCAGTAGGAGAAGCAGTTATTCTACCTTTTGTCACAAAGTAATAAGCATCCTATAAATGGCAGCTATTATTATTTAGAAATTAAAAGCATTATAAAAACTATGTACTCAGGGCTTCCCTGGTGGCGCAGTGGTTGAGAGTCCGCCTGCCAATGCAGGGGACACGGGTTTGTGCCCCGGTCCGGGAAGATCCCACATGCCACGGAGCGGCTAGGCCCGTGAGCCATGGCCACTGAGCCTGCGGGTCCGGAGCATGTGCTCCGCGATGGGAGAGACCACAACAGTGAGAGGCCCACGTAACACACACACACACACATAAAAAACTATGTACTCAAAATTTGTGTCCAGATAGTTTTACAAATGAGTCATTTGAAATTTTTAAAGAACACAGGGCACCAAAAAAAGAAAGAAAAAAAAGGAAAACTCTCCAGGCTTATCTCACTTATGAATACAGAGGTAAATACATAATATTATATCAAAAGTTACTCCCGGGGACTCAGGCTCCCTGACTTCAGACTATAATACAAAGCTACAATAATCAAAACAGTATGCTACTGGCACAAAAACAGAAATATAGATCAATGGAACAGGATAGAAAGTCCAGAGATAAACCCACGCACCTACAGTCACCTGATCTATGACATAGGAGGCAAGAATGTACATGGAGAAAAGACAGTCTCTTCAATAAGTGGTGCTGGGAAAACTGGACAGCCACGTGTAAAAGAATGAAATTAAAACACTCCCTAACACCATACACAAAAATAAACTCAAAATGGATTAAAGACCTAAATGTAAGGCCAGATACTATAAAACTCTTAGAGGAGAACATAGGCAGAACACACTTTGACATAAAACACAGCAAAATATTCTTTAATCCACCTCCTAGAGTAATGAAAATAAAAACAAAAATAAGCAAATGGGACCTAATTAAACTTAAAAGCTTTTGCATAACAAAGGAAACCATAAACAAAATGAAAAGACAAACCTGAGAATGGGAGAAAATATTTGCAAGTGAAGCAACTGACAAAGGGTTAATCTCCAAAATATACAAATAGCTCATGCAGCTCAATATCAAAAAAACAAACAACCCAATCAAAAAATGGGTGGAAGATCTAAATAGACAATTCTCCAAAGAAGACATACACATGGCCAAAAAGCACATGAAAACATCACTAATTATTAGAGAAATGCAAATCAAAACTGCAATGAGGTATCACCTCACATGGCTCAGAATGGCCATCATCAAAAAATCTACAAACAATAAACACTGGAGAGGGTGTGGAAAAAGGGAACCCTTCTACACTGTTGGTGGGAATGTAAATTGGTACAGCCAATAGGGAGAACAGTATGGAGGTTCCTTGAAAAACTAAAAATAGAACTACCATATCATCCAGCAATCCCACTCCTGGGCATATACCCAGAGAAAACCATAATTTGAGAAGATACATGCACCCCAATGTTCACTGCAGCACTATTTACAATAGCCAGGACATGGAATCAACCTAAATGTCCATCAATAGGAATGGATAAAGAAGATGTGGTATATATATATATATATATATATATATATATATATACACAATGGAATGTTACTCAGCCATAAAAAAGAATGAAATAATGCCATTCTCAGTAACATAGATGGACCTAGAGATTGTCATACTGAGTGAAGAAAGTCAGGCAGAGAAAGACAAATATCATAGAATATCACTTATGTGTGGAATCTAAAAAAACAAAAAGGTACAAATAAACTTAGTTACAAAACAAATAGAGTCACAGATGTAGTAAACAAACTTATGGTTACTGGTGGGGAATGGGAGGGGGCGGGGAAGGATAAACTGGGAGATTGGGATTGACACATCCACACTATTATATATAAAATAGATAACTAATAAGGACCTACTGTATAGCACAGGGAACTCTGCTCAATACTCTGTAATGACCTATGTGGGGAAAGAGTCTAAAAAAGAGTGGGTATATGTATATGTATAGCTGATTCATTTTGCTCTACAACTGAAACTAACATAACATTGTAAATCAACTATAGTCCAATAAAAGATTTTTTAAAAATTAAAAAAAGTTACTCCAGGGATATACAGGAAATTAATTATTACAATAATAAAAGCTAACGTTGAGTATTTGCCATGTGGTTTATTTATCTTCTTGCTCTACAAGAACAGATATTATTGCCATTTCCTAAATGAGGACACCGAGGCTTGGAGAAGTTGACCAATTTGCCCTGGTCCCCCCACTGGAAGAGTCAAGTTTTTTTTTTGTTTTTTTTTTTTTTTTTAATTAATTTATTTTAGTTTTGTCTGTGCTGGGTCTTCGTTTCTGTGCGAGGGCTTTCTCTAGTTGTAGCAAGCGGGGGCCACTCTTCATCGCAGTGTGCGGGCCTCTCACTGTCGCGGCCTCTTGCGTTGCGGAGCACCGGTTCTAGACGCGCAGGCTCAGCAGTTGTGGCTCACGGGCCTAGTTGCTCCGCGGCATGTGGGAGCTTCCCAGACCAGGACTCAAAACTGTGTCCCCTGCACTGGCAGGCAGACTCTCAACCACTGCGCCACCAGGGAAGCCCCAGGAGTCAAGTTTTAAACTCAAGCCCATCTGACTCAAAAGTCTAACCCTCAATCATTACAAGGAGCTGCCTTTTATATACTATAAATACAACATGGATAAATCAAATATTTTAAACGAAGCTGGAAGTTTCTCCAACCTATAATAATAATACTGAATATTTATTGACCATGTTCTCTGCGTACTTTCACATGTATTAATTCATCTGATTCTCACAACCACCTTAGGAGGTAGGTACTATTATTATTTCCATTTTACAGAGGACAAAACTCAGACACAGAGAAGTACGTTGGCCAAGATAATGAGAAGAGTTCATGAGGCTTTGTGCCCAGACAGGCTGGCGCTGGAGCCTCAGCCAATAACTGATGCAATGGAGCAAGGAAAAGTCAAGTTTATTCTTATTTGCAAAAGATGTGATTTTATACCTAGAAATCCCAAAAGAATCAATTGAAAAACTAGTGAAATTAATGAGACTGCTCAGGAAAGTCCTGAGGGCATGATAAATATTCTAAAATTACCAGCCATTCTTTGCAAGGTAGTTCTACCCACTGTGGATTATAAAAGTGAAAAATGGAAAACAATCTGATTGAAAAACAAAGATTAAATAAATTAGGGCAAAGGTATAGGATGGAATATTATACACTTAAAATTATGTTTAGGAAAAATTAATCTAAGGAAGGAGTCTTCTGTGAAAAAGTACAAGACAGTTATATTTAGCTTGTACTTTATCAGTATATATATATATACATTATATATATACAGTATACAATATACAATATGATCACAGCCCTGTAAAATGTAAATATAAAAAGAATGAATATTTGCAAAGAAAAAAAAAAAACTCTGGGTCATTAAAATTTTTTTGTCTATTAGTTTAATAACCCCCACCCCTCAATTCGCCTGATTCAGTTAATCAAATCCAGAATAACTCATTGATCATTATTTTGCGTATCAAATATAAATTTTCTCATGAATATACATTTATGAAAATTAAATTGGGGAATCTATTTTCAAAACAGGGAAATGGAAGAAAATATACCTAAATGTTAACAAAACTAGGTACTGAAATGTTCTGGATGATTTTTTCCAATCAGGAAAATATTTTAAGAGTATGGAAACAAGTCTAGAATTTCTGAGTAGCTTAAATTAGCATGAGACCAAATTTATCTACATAAACATTTTATTTACATCTAAATTCTATCTCACCATATTAATATAACATTGAGATAATCAGCTAAATGCCTGAATTTCAGTCAATCAAATATTTATTGAGTGGTCTATGTGTGTGGTCCTGGGTGAAATACCCTGATGGCCACGAAGGAGAGAACGTTACCTGAACTTCCAAGAGTTCATGTTGTACTTGGAAAATCGAGACATTAATGTGTAAAAAAAATCAAAAAATACAAGAGATGCCACAACAAAGCATGATGAATTGTCAGAAGGCGTGTTATCAATAGTACGTAATGTTTCAGAGGAAAAAGAGATCCCCATGCAATAGAATATTCAGAGAGGATTCACTGAGCGGGTATTATTCGAAGAACAGAGGGTGATGGATGGGTGGAGAGTGGGGAGCACAGCACTCCAGCTAAAGGTGTCTGCCGACCCTGGCTGTAGGGGACAGTTTTAGCGGAATTAATTGTCTTCAACAAAGTTCACTATAGATTTGACCACATGGGAATAAGATGATATGAGAGAAAGCTGAGTATGCTGCCAGGCAACCTTACAAGTAAGGGCAGGAAAATGGTGAGGAACAGGGACTTAGTGGCCAGGTGAACTGGGCTGGGGATTCCAACTCTGGCCTTCCTTAGCTGTGACTTGCTTTCTCTTGTCAGGCCCCAGTGTTTTATGGGAAAAATGAGGACGTCACCTGTTTCACTTTTTTAACTCACACATGTTTTGTGCTTACTTTATGCCAGCATCATGCAAAACATTTTGCATAAATTATCTCATTTAAGCCTCAAAATAACAACCTTGTGTGGTAGATAATATTGCTGTCCCCATTTTACATATGAGAAAACCAGGCTCTAATCCGCCATGCAGGAGAAAGAATTCAAACCCAGGCTGTTTGGAGCGAGAGCCTTCGCCACACTGCACATAGCATTTAAGAAGCTTAGTCGAGTGCCTGGCATATATAGGTGCACAACAGGGGTGATCCTCACACCAGAACAGAACGTTCAACCCCAAATTGTCTTACCTATATAAATGCACCCATTTCCACAGGGGCTCACACATGATTTTCAGGTGGGAGGTGTAAGCAACCCATAAACAAAGCTATATGGTCCTGGGAGGTCCTTGGTCCTAAACAGTCCCTGCTCCTATGACTGTCACCATGTCCACGCACCAGGAGACAGAGAAGGTCCAAGTACCTAGCTGTGAAAAGGGAGGAAATTGCGTCTGACAAACACCACGGAGAAGAGGACGACAGAGGGTTAGGGCGTCACCTCTGTCCTGGGTATCAGAGAAATTGTCTCTGGATTTCCTTCAGCTCTGGTCACCATTGCAGGGGCCTCACCCCAGGCAGTTGGGATGCATCTGGACTATAAAATGAGAACCTGGATCAACATTCCAGCTCGGCAACTTTCTAAACTCAGCCACCTTGGACACCTTGCTTCCTCTCTCTGAGTCTCAGTTTCCCTGTCTAGAAACTGAAAGGGGTGAGATAAATAGATTTAGCTCTGACATCTTGTTGTTCCATGAGAATTCCATGAGTCTAAAATGACATAAAGGATAAGACTCAAATTAACCAGAAATAGCAACTTTGAATCTCAACCAGCTAAGCCACATTTCCAGTCACACGGATTTATAGGTGCAGGCACAGCCAATTTTTTAGGAGGGAAAATAAGTCATCCAAAATTTTTAACTAGGAATTTGACAGAAAGCATTTTTTGCAAGAAAGTACTTGAGATGAATGCAACTTGGTGATTTGGGGGAAAGCATTTTTACAATTACCTGAGATGAATGAAACTTAGTACCGAGACTAAATCAGCAGGACAAAGAATTGCAAGCAACTTCAGGAGTCATTTTGCTAGTTCTGCAAAGCTCCAGGTGAATTGGAGGGGCCAACTAAATTTTATAGAATTGACCAATTAAATTTTAGAGAAACTAAACACCTTCCTCAGATTATGCTCAGTTTGTGAGCCCTTTGGTGGCTGGGACCATGTCTAGTCCATACTTTAGCTCCACAATTCCTGGCACAATATTTAGAGACAACGTGTGGGGAAAAGCACTTTGTAACATTCTGTACTCATCGCAGTTCAATCAGTTTGCATATAATAAACACTGTTTAAGCTTGGTGGGGGGCACTTGATGTCCCTGAGTCTCAATTTTCTCCTCTGTTAATTAGAAAGCCAAAGGTCTCCCTCACATAATTTGTCAAGAGGGGTAAGTGAGACCATGGAAATTTCCAGCACTGTTCCTGCCTCATTACTGGGTCTCAGGGCCATGGGCATGTCTCCTGTGGAGTCCAGTAGGACCTCATGCTCAGAAGGGCCCCATGATGGGTTTAGTGCTCTGCTGTTGCCATCTTTAAATTCTTAATAATTTTTAAAAAGGGGTCCAAGATGTCCATTTGCACGGGGCCCTGTTGATTACACAGCTGATCCTACTCAAGGCATTGTACTGAGTAGGGTTGCCGAAGCCCACACAGGGTCAGTGCCTCGAACAAGAGCAGAGTCGACCAATAACCAAGTCTTCCTTGAGTGCCTGGTCTACACTTCTGAGCTCCCAGGCTGCAGGGACAATGGAGAGAAGCCTGCTCTAAGAACACTCTTCTATGCTAAAGTATTCTAGAAGAGTTTTCTGTCACTGACTTCAGTCAAGTCACTCAACACCTTTGTGCCTCAGTTTCCTCAATCATAAAGAGAAGCTATGAACAGCGCCTATATTTTCAGAGTTGTTGTGAGGATTAAATGAATTAATCTACGTGATGCTCTTAACAGTTCCTGGGACATAGTAAGCTCTATGTTAGAGCCAGCTATTATATTTTGCTGTTGTTGTTGTTGGCTTTTCCTTGCCCAGATGTTTGCCTGGCTTTTTTTTTGACAGTGTACATTTTCTGATTCTCATTCATAACATTTTTAAACTGCCAGGCTGGTTCCCTTCCCTCCACACACCCCAGTTCTTTGTAGCTCAGAATGAATCTTAAGGGAAAAACTCCTGCAGGGAGATATTCTCTGGGATCTGGTTCCCAGTTGACTTTAAAAGAGTAAATAATTTATAGCTACTATTGATGGAGTACTGGACTGGGCACTAAATGTATATTTTCTGTAACCCTCATAGCAACACTGAAAGGTGGCTGGTTTTATACCCATTTTACAGATGAGGAAACTGAGGATTACAAACATTTAGCAAAGTTCTTTGGATCTGGTTCTGTCTGCATTCAAAGTTTATTTACCTTCTAGCCAGAGCCCTGAAGGACACTGCTGCTACTGAAGACAGATCTCAGGTCTCAGGAGCAAGAGACTAATGTCCATAAAGTGCACACTGACAAACCTTAAGTTCACTCCAAGCCAATGGCAATTGAATTCCACACCCTGGCATTCTAACACATAAACAGAGAACCTCCTCTGAAACTTCTACACATACATGTTCACAAACAGACACACACTCCTCAAACTAATTTAAAATCCTACGTGCCCAGACAATACTTACCCCCAGGACCATGAGAAAGTTCTGATCCCAGCCTGTGTTTCAGCAATGTCCTGATGGAAACATCTCCCTCACCACCCCCCAGCCCCACCCGGAAGCTTCTCAGTCACTGGAGGTCAGTCGCCAATGTTTCATCATTTCCAACAGGGTGAGGGCATGCTGCTCAGAAGATAATAATCTAGCTCAGTTTTGTAGAGCGGGGTGAAGCAACAGACAACACCTCCTGTCTCTCTTGGCAGGGCTCTACCCTACTGCTCCATGCAGACAGTTTACGTCGATGGAGGTTAGTAATCTCTTTCCCTCCATGTGAACAAATGTTTAAATTCCACAAATATGCACACGTCCCGGTAGAGCGGAAAGAGCCCTGGAGGAGAAGTCAAGAGGCCTGGGTTCAAGTCCCAGCTCTGGCACTAACTTGCCGTATGAGCTCAGACAAATCACTTTCCCACCAGTGGACTCATGATCTTCCTTTATAAAATGAAGAAGTGGGTCTCTACATATTAGCAAAGGTCCCTTCCAGCTCACCTCATCTCCGAATCTGTGTGTGATACGACCATAGATTATTATGAGTGTGTATATGGGACGCACGGCAACTGATAAGGATAATTTTTTAAGGACTTCTTCACCGTTAAACATGGAATGAGGCCGCCCTCAGACGGCTGTTGTAGTTTGTATGACAGTGCCAAGGAAGGGAAGGAAGGTCAATTGCAGGCTTTTGGGGGGTGTCTCAGGCTAAACCCCCACAACCTAAATTTGGGAGTGAAAAAGAACAGGAGGAGCATAAAATGATCCTGAGATAAAACAAAGAAAACAGTACTTTATAGGCCTCTGTGATGTCACCTCCCTGCTCACAACAAGATAACCAATATAGAATAATGGCTTCCAAGTCAGATATATTCAGGTTTGAAAGCTGGCTGTACTACTTGGTAGCTGGTTGACTTGGGATAAGTTACTTAACCTCTCTGGTTCTCAGTCTTTTCATAGGTTAATAATAAATGTCTAATTTTAAAAAATCTCATAAGGCTTTTTAAAGTTAAATGATACAAATAAATAGGCAAAACACTTAACAGAAGCTCCTTTCTCTGGTACACAACAAGTGGTAGCTATTTACATTTTTATTCTCTAAATTAAAGTTAGAAATCCACCCCTTGGGCTGAGTGCTGCTCAGTGTTTTCCGACCCGCAATGTATTATCAGTTCACTGAGGAAATATGTCCATAGCTACAGTCTTCTTTCCTTTGCAGAGCTATGTTAAGAACAGGAAGCACCATCCTTACTCAAAGTTTAGGAATGCATGGGGATCCTGGAAGCTCTACAGAATGATTTCCTAACTGGGTTTTCAGCCCCTCCAGGTTCACCCTTACACTGTCAACATACACCTCGCTGCTCCTGACTCTGCCAGAGTCTCTCAGGTTTTTTTTTTTTTTTGCGGTACGTGGGCCTCTCACTGTTGTGGCCTCTCCCATTGCGGAGCACAGGCTCCGGAGGCACAGGCCCAGCGGCCATGGCTCACGGGCCCAGCCGCTCCACGGCATGTGGGATCTTCCCAGACCAGGGCACGAACCCGTGTCCCCTGCATCAGCAGGTGGACTCCCAACCACTGTGCCACCAGGGAAGCCCCTCTCTCAGTTATTAACTCTAGCTACAGTTAACCTACAGGAATCAAGCCAAGAATGTTGACCCAATACCTTGATTACCCTTTTACCTGAACCCGGGGTAGATACGGCAGCAGCTAGGGTTGTGTATCATTCACACTGCTCTGCTCTTCTGTGTAGACCACTCTTGGACTAGAACCTTCCGTGATGCCTCTTCAAGGCTCACAATATCATGTAGTTGTTAAGGAGTTTTGAGCATGACATATTTGGGGTCCTCCATGTGTGTACTCTCCCTACGACAGTGTTGCGACAATAGAAAGTCCACTTGACTTGGACCTCAGGAACCTGGAGCCCCGAGGCATTCGACCTCTCTGGACTACATTTTCTTCATAAACAATTGCAAGTAGTTTTGATTCAATCATCCACGACTCTGCTCTAAATCGAGAGTCTATGTCTTACTCTACTGTGTCCCTTGTTACCAGAACTCTGCCTGCGTCTAGTAGGTGCTCAAGCAGTGCTTGTGGCATGTGTAAGTGAGTGAATGAATTGAAGTGCTGTTACTTATACATGCCTGGGGTATGCCCGCATCTCACACACTGCGTACCTAGATGCAAACACTTGCTGAAGATGAGATGATGGTTTGCTCACAAAAGCACTTAGCCTGCTCCTTCCCAGAGGCCGCTGTCAATGGATTCCTGCTGGTGCCTCTTGGGAGGTCCACATCCAAGCCTCCATCTGCCTAGCCCGATGTGATATGGTCCTCCTCTCTCTGCTTTGAGCTGACAGCCCTAAATGAAGCTATAACATCTGTAATGTCAACAGGAAGCTATTTCTGATAGCTTATCACCTGGTGGAAGAAGGAGTGGCTGATGGAGGTCGATAACTCACATTCACTTCCCACACCCTACACATTTCGTAAGACTGCATCCCTCCCAAGCCCTTCTCCCCTTGCACAATGCCTCCAACATTCGTGGGATGCAACGCCTCACGGAAAACATAGCTACTTTCTGCAGGAGAATCAGTTATCTCTCCCATTTTTAAGGGGGAAAAACGGTGTGTCAAGAAGACTAAGGAGGGCTTCCCGGGTGGCGCAGTGGTTGAGAGTCCGCCTGCCGATGCAGGGGACACGGGTTCATGCCCTGGTCCGGGAAGATCCCACATGCCGTGGAGCGGCTGGGCCCGTGAGCCATGGCCGCTGAGCCTGTGCGTCCGGAGCCTGTGGTCCACAATGGGAGACGCCACAACAGTGAGAGGCCCGCGTACCGCAAAAAAAAAAAAAAAAAAAAAAAAAAGATCTTCCTCCAAAAACTGAAGTGAAAACTCATTGACAGATGCAGTCAAATGCCCACCTCACAGAGTTGTTCAAGATTCAACGAGCCCGCATGGGCTCTGTTAACCCACGTGAAACACGCTACAAATACTAGGCTTTATTATCTTTTTAAAATAACATAGAAGGAAATGGTGACTGACTGCTAATGAGCACAGGGTTTCTTCTGGGGTGATGAAAATGTTCTAAAATTGTGATGATGGTTGCACACCTCTACAAATATACTAAAAGCCATAGAATTGTGAATTGTATGGTATGTGAATTCTACCTCAATAAAGCTGATATCTTATCAAATAGCAAGGGCTTTGCTACTGTGGTCACTATGTTATTCCCTCCAAATTGTTCTGCCATTCATTCATTCATGTTACAGATATTTCTTGATAGTTGACAATGCACCTGGTCCTGCACTTGGGATCCAGAGGTAAAGAAGATGGACTTGATCCCTATCCCCATGCAATTGGGATCATAGACTTCAGACAAGAAATTACACTAAGGTGTGATGAATGCTGTCTCCTGGAAAGTTAAAGGGAGTCAGGGAACATATAGCAGAAGGGCTCATCACAGTCTTTGATCAGAGAAGGACTCAGCTCTGACCTAGGGAGTGGGGGGAGGGCTACAGGCAGAAGAAAGAGCATGAGTAAAATCTCAGTGGGGAGAGAGAGAACTAGTGCATTTGGAAAACTGAGAGCCAGCCAAGATAAAGGGGAGAGAGCGGGAGGGCAGTGAGGAGTGATGAGGCTGAGGGGATGTGTATGGGTGGGATCACAGAGGGCCTTGTGGGCCCTGCTAAGAAGTTAGGATTTATCCAATGGACAACTGGAACTCACTGAAGGTACGTTGATAAGCTGAAGAAACGTTAACTGATAATGGCCACTCAGAGTTTGTTTTTTGAAGAACCTCTGGTTGCAGCGTAGAGAACAGATTAGAGGGAGAGACAGAGGCAATTAAACAGATTTTTAAAATACGCAAGGTGTAGAAGTGATAGGATTTGGTGATCGAATTACTTGGAATGGAAGTGGGAGGTAGAGAATGGCAAAGTGACTCATAGATTTTCAGATAGGGCCAGTGGGTGGCCAGTGGGGAGGGAGAAGGCAATGGGGGAGCTGCAGCATGCTTTCTGTGCCCGACGTGTTGAGTGTGAGCACAGGGACCCAGTCCACAGAGTGGTTAAAGATGGGGCCCCTGAAGCCAGACTGACTCTGCTGCTACCTGTCTTCTCTGTGACTTGATTTCTTGAAGACAAGAATAACAGTAGCTTTCTCAAGTGCTGCTGTGAAGCTTATATGAGTTATATGTGAGGCACTTAAAATATGTCTGTTAAGACTATGTAAGTGTTTACACACGGTTACGGCTACAAAAGTATTTATCATTATCATTGCTGTCACACACCCAAGAGGTGAAGGCCAGTAAGCAGTTAGTTGTGTGTCTACAGATGTCTACAGTTGGAAACGTAGATTTCAGGGGCGTCGGCAAGCAGACAGCACTAAAGCCTTTGGGAGTAGAGTGAGAAGGCAAAGGGCCAGGAGAGAGCCCCGAGGTGCTCCAATATCAGAGGGACAGGTGGAGCCTGCCAAGGACACCCCGAGGGCATGGCAAAGACACAGGAGGTGGGGTGGGAGCGCCCAGGTACCAAGTCTCAAGGAACATCCTTCTAACTCACTGGGACCTCTGGCTGTCCCCCCACTTTCCTTGTGCAGTCAAGATTGCTCCAGCTAGGTGTTTCCAGGGAACATTGGTGAATTCAGTAAATCAAGTTTTTAACATCTATGCCCAGAGTGTATTAGAGGAGGGCACTGTTTATACAAAGCTGAAATACACCCACTTATAAAGACAAGAATCCTTTTGGAAGGAGGGACATCCCTCTACACTCAGTTTCGTAAGTTTGGACCTTTGTACGTTCAGTATGTCCTTTTCTCTATCTGGGCTGGGCTTCTTTGCACACAAATTTTTTTCCCACTGTTTTTTGTGTCTGCTTTAACTCCCCTTAGATCATCGGCTCTTAAGGAAGTGAAAAATTAAGGACCACGTGATTTATTTATTTGTTGAGTTCCTGTTTATGAGATGTTGCTGCGTAGTACTTGAGGCAGGTTCTCAAAAAAAAAAAAAAAAACGTTACTGATAGCGGCCACGCCCTTCTAATGATGGCAAAATCGTCCTGCTGTTCCAGTCCATTCAACTATCCATGAGAAATATCTCCTTGTAACATGATCAATTGTCATATGTCAGTTGGTAATAATTCTTCACATTTTTCTACAGCATCTTGTAATTTACAGAATATTTTCATATAACATCATCAGACAATGCCTATCTTCAAAGCAGTCGCAGATTATTTCCATAATCTGTGAACTTATTATTTCCATTTTACAGATGAGAAAATCTGAACTTAAAGAAATTAGTTAACTTGCCAAAGTTGTACAAGGTAAGTGAAGGGCCAAGGCTGATAGCTGACAAGAGAGTGGTGCATGGATTGGGTGGAGGGCAGGTGGCAGTGGGAGTTGTCCATCCTGGAAGCAGGAGCTCAAGGGGTGCATTGTCTGCAGTGGATTTAAAAAATAATAAAACCAACTAAAGGCAGTCTGCTTTTTGTTATTACCATGCACCAGTAATTCCAAATACTGTCAGAAATACTCCTCCCTGCTGGGCACCGAGAAGCTGGCTTTTTCTATCCTCTAATAAGAGACATTAAGGGAGCAAGTGAACCTCATTTCCAGTCACACAGAGAGATTTTTCTCAGGACTTTGCAAAGCGTTTTACGTTCCAAATCCCTGCCCTTGTTAAAACAGATACATTTCTTTGAGGGTGTTCAGAACATTGCAGAATTATGTTTTCCCAAGAGAAACAGCAACCACCACATGGCCAAATGTCTAGAAGCTCCTCAGCCTATTTAACAGAATTTCCCAAGAATCTTTAGAAGAGCAGCACCCATTCACTCATTCAGCAAAATGCACTGAGCAGCTCATCTGAGAGTGATGTAAGGCAGGAGCCATGGGTGCGGATGGGCAGCAAGGAAAGGAGGACAGCTACATCCGCCAGGCCAGTGGGTTGTGGACAGCTTCTTCTGCAGGTGAGCTGGAGGGATTTGTCTTAGTGCCCAAGACCTGGGCCTCCTTGGAGTGTATAACTCACTTGCCCTCTGCTTTAGCTGTAAAGGCCCAGAATTCTCCCATCCTAACTGAGAAGGGCAGCTGTTTGCTCTAAAACCACAAAGGCTAAATTCAGAAGTGGAGAGTCCTAGCTGCTAGCAGCCCAGACCTGAGGGGTTTCCTGGAACCCATCAATACTAATACTCAACGCTCTCAGTGCTAAAACTAGGACAGTCCAGGGCAAATCGGGATGGTTGCTCATCCATCCTTCTAGTTGCTGAGATTTTGAAGTCATTATTTAGTGCTCATTTTACTTCTGTTGAAATCACTGTGGGTGCCAAGCTTGGGGCATGGAGAGTCTGGTCAACATCTTCATCTTAGCTATGTATCGGAGCATGAGCTCCAGGAAGAGCCTAGAGCAGGGCTTCTCGACAGCAGCATTTTGTGCAGGATAATTCTATTTTGTGGAGGGGCTTTCCAGTGCATTGTAGGATGTTTAACACTATCCCTAGCCTCTACCCCCTACATGCCAGTAGCGCACACACACACACACACACACACACACACACACCCCACTCCATTGTGACAATCCAAAATGTCTCCAGGGGCTTCCCTGGTGGCGCAGTTGTTGAGAGTCCACCTGCCAATGCAGGGGACACGGGTTCATGCCCCGGTCTGGGAGGATCCCACATGCCGCGGAGTGGCTGGGCCCGTGAGCCATGGCCGCTGAGCCTGCGCGTCTGGAGCCTGTGCTCCGCAACGGGAGAGGCCACAACGGTGAGAGGCCCGCGTACCGCAAAAAAAAAAAAAAAAAAAAAAAAAAGTCTCCAGATATTTTCAGATATCTGGAAAAGGGAGCAAAATTGCTCCCAGCTGAGAGCTACTGCCCCAGAGAGATGTCTCTGGCTGCCTAACTAAAAATTGGGGGCTGTTGGGTACAGATCAAAGCTGGAAGAGGGGGTGTCCTTGCTTCAGACTGGGCACAGCTACCCCATTTGCCACATAAAAGACTAATAATGACTATTCTGCACCCTCCTTGGATAGAATCAGATGCAGAGTTAGACTGGGGTCTCCCTGTGACAGTCCCGCCTGGGCAGGTGTCCCCGTAAACAAGCTCTTCCCACAGGGCATTACAAGGATTACTTCCTGTCCTATGGAATGCTCCCTAAGAAAACAAGAGGGAGTTTAAAGAATACTATTCATAAAGTACATTACCTATCGGAGGCTCTGAGAAGTCTCGCCATAAAGAAACCTGTTTAAATTTTTCAACACAGATATATGCTGAGGCCAAAGTATCCATTTAAGCACCATTGTTAATATCCCAATTGTAAGTTCTTTGGAAACTCTGGTGCCCTCCCTGAGATTTCTGAGAATTTTCAGAGGGTTTGTGTGCTTGTGTTTGCTTCCAGCTCTGAGTTCATCCTCCCCCTGAATTGTCCAACTCATTCAGATTGCACCTCTTACCACTTCTCTCTTATTTCTGCTCTATGCTGACCAAGATGTGGATTTCAGTCCCTTGTCCATGATGTCCCCTTCCCCAAAATACCCACACCAGACCTTGGTGTGTTCAGCGGGCTTTACTGAGGTTTGTGGTGGTGGAAATCTTTTACATGATTTTAGCCCCCTTTTCCCTCAAAAATGTCCTTGTTGTCTCCCCAGCAGCCTCTTCCACCCCCACCCCAACTCTATTCTCACTTTATTGTACAAAACAACTTTGCTCTCCACTCCTTATTGGCCTTGGACTTGCTTTTGCACTTTCAAAGCCTTGTTAGTGGGTGACCACATAATTTATCACCCAAACTATGACACTTTTGAGAATGAAAGTGGACCTAATAATAGTTTATCTGGGACAACAGTTGTATACCAGGAAAGTCCCCAACAAACCAGGGTGTGTGGTCACCCTACATCTGTGCTATAACAAAGGACTCTCTGCCCTTGGACTTGCCCAGTATCAACAGAAAAGAGGGCAGAGGCTTAAAAATCTTTGTGTTTCCTTTCTACTTCCTCCTCCCCTCTCCAGTCTCTATGAGTGGAAGGAGCCATAAAGAATGTGTTTTCTTACTGATGTGAACCAGTATGGCATACCCTCCTTTGAAGACAGAAGTGGCTTCTATCATGTTTGGTTTTAAATGAAAAATTATTTTTCTCCATTACTCTTTACTTATTCATCATTTCCCAAACTTATCTGGTCATAGATCTCACCTACTCTCTACATCCCAACATCCATTAACATCTCTCATAACTGGAAGAACACACTTTGGGAAACTTTAAGCTCAAAGGTAGGGAGGATCATCTACACTGCCACGAAATAACCTTGAGTGATGACAGGATTAGGGTGGAGCAGAGACCAGGAGTCCCCTATAAATGAGGAGAATATCCGGAGATTAACAAATGTGAGCAGCGGGAGTAGAGAGAGTGGTGCAGCCAGAGGCATGATCCCCAAAGGACCAGGGGTCCCTGTACTCCCACTGCATGGAGTATGCTGTGGGAAACACTGCCCAAACTCAGGTGCTGATTTGTTGCACACACCTCATCTCCCCATACTGCCCCTGCCCCCACCCCGGCCAACTCCAGACACACTAACATCCTTGATATTCTTTGACCATGTAAAGTATACTTCCACCTCAGGGCCTTTGCACTTGCTGTCCCTTCTGCCTGACATGCTCTTCCCCATTTATCCTCAGGTCTCACTTTCTCACTGCCTTCAGGTCAAATGTCAGCAAGCCTGTACCTGACCATCTAATACAAAATAGCAACCCACTCCCACCTGGTGTGTCCCTACCTTCCAGGACTTGCTTTATTTTGGTCCATAGCACATGCTACCATGTGACAGTCTGTGTACTTTCTTGTTTATTTGTTCACTGCCCCCCTCCTAGAAGGTAAGCTCCATGAGAATAAGGTTTTGTCTGTTGGATTCACTGCTGTATTCCCAGGGTCTAGAATATGGTGGTGTTTAATGCATGTTTTATTTATTTTTTTTTTTTTTAGGATTTTTTTTTTTTTTTTAAATTTTTGGCTGCATTGGGTCTTTGTTGCTGCGTGCGGGCTTTCTCTAGTTGTGGCAAGCGGGGCTACTCTTTGTTGTGGTGCGCAGGCTTCTCACTGCAGTGGCTTCTCTTGTTGCAGAACACAGGCTCTAGGTGCACGGGCTTCAGTAGTTGGGGCACGCGGGCTCAGTAGTTGGGGCTCGCTGGCTCTAGAGCACAGGCTCAGTAGTTGTGGTGCACGGGTTTAGTTGCTCCGCGGCACGTGTCCAGGACCAGGGCTCAAACCCGTGTCGCCTGCCTTGGCAGGCGGATTCTTAACCACTGTGCCACCAGGGAAGCCCTAATGCATGTTTTTAAATGAAGGAAAGAAGGAATGAATCAGTTGCAAAGTTCCAGACATCTTCCGAAGTTCCCACGGAGCAGACACTTGTTGGTGGTGACATGTACCCACTTCCACCGGGTGATCCTTCCCCAGCTCCTGTCCCGGGTGGTCCCGAATTCTCTGCGTTCACTCCCTCAGGAAGAAGACTTTACACGTACTTGTAGCTCTCCCATGCCTCCTCCCCCCACACTTGGTACATAGTCCAGCAAAGCTGCTGTGAAGACATAGACACAGCAATCAGCCATTCACGTCTCCAGACGTGAGTGTGACTCATGAATTAACCTCTACAGGGTGTCAATTCCTGACAGGGCAGAACAAGAGAGACAAAATACAGAAGCTGGTCCTTAAGTGGTGCGAACCCCACTCCTCAGCCCTTGCCTCAGGAAGGGCAAGGGCAAGAAAGGGCTGGAGAGAAATGGCTGGAATGATTGTGTCCCTTGTCTCTCAGATGTCACTCCTTTCCATTATAACTGCACTTTGTTTCCAATAAATTAGAAGAAATACCCAGTCGTTTACCTCCATCAGAATATGGTTTATGCACTTTAAACACACACACACGCACACACGCACACGTGCACACACACACACACACACACACATACACACACACACATCTAAAGGAAAAGCCGTTTCAGGATCTAGCTGGGGCACAGGTCTGACTTTCCTCTCTGAAGCATCTCACTGGCTTCCCATCAGTGGAATACAATGGAGGCATATTCCACTTGGTCTGGTGATGTCCTCCTGGGGCGATTGAAAGGGGGCATGTTGGCATAGACAGCGAAGTCGTCCGCTTTCCTGGGGGCCAAGTTGATCACGTTGGAATATATGGCATCAGCATGGCAGTAAAGCTCCTTTAGAGATAGGACACAGGTTAGAGGTACCAGCCACTTCCAAAGATAAAACCAGCTACTGGGGCCCCTATAGGACAGCAAGTGGAACACTGGGTTTTTGCTGAGCAAGCCCTAGATCTGCCTTGATTTTCGAGAACATTTCTTTCAGGGCTGTTCTCTGCCTTATCACCACCCCTGTATGGGGTCTACCTAGGAACAGCATGAAATCCTGGCAGAGATAACCAGGAGCCCCTCTAGGTATGACTCCACTATTTCCTTACCAAGGATTTGTGGAGAAGGTTGGTCTGATGCTTCAGTTGTTTCTTAGATAGTCCTCGAAAAATTAATAAATTCAGAGTCAGCCTGAGTTGAGGTAGTAACCATCTCTCTTTGATTGATTACTGGGCTTAGGGTTGGACTTCAGAATGCAAAATCCACCATGTTCAACCCATTGGGCCTCTGAGACTGAGCTAAGTGCCCAGGAAGAGGCAGGGAGAGTAAGCACTGTTGGTATACTTTATAATTTTGGTTAGTATTTAGATGAGCTTGGCATCTATATTTATTTTAGTTGATGCATATAAACCATATCTATACAGATTGCTTATGTATGGCTTTTAGCATAAAGAATTTGTACCATAAATAAATCTTGTTGCTATGTGCTGAGTCCCTGGCAACTCCAGAGAACAGACCCTATAGCCTGCCCTCTTCTACCCTCCCCCAAGGCTGCCCCATAGGAAAGACATCCCATCTCTGCCCTTGGTTTCTCCTCTTTCCTGGTTCCCAGCTCCAGGGCCAGCCGTTCAACTCTCTCTCATGCCTCCATTTCTTCAGAGTCATGGACAAGAGCCCCACCAGCAGCAAGATGAGGGCCACGACACCGATGGAGCTAGAAACAGCTGTGGCTGCTGTGCCTAAGCTGAGGGAAGCAAACAAGACAATGAGGATGGCCCCAGCTGGCTGCGGTGATCATCCACAAAATTGCCCTGGGGCCTCCCCGCTTCTGTGGGAGCTCTCTCACCTCTGGGCTTCCACATCCCCAGTAGCCAACCATCTCCTGCCCCCATTTTGAGCCTCTCTCCTCTGCCCCAACCTCCATGGCCATGGTCCCACCCACACCAGTCCACAAATGGGGGCCAAGCAGACCGTCTTCCAAGATCCCTGATACTCCTGCATGGGCCACCCCTTCTCTCACCCACTTGCTGAGTTCTTTAGGGTCAGTGCCTATCTTCAGGGTGGTGATGTTCTCTGCAGAAAGGGAGAGAGAAGTTCTTTTATTTTGTTTTGTTTTGTTAGTTATTTCTGAGATATACATTTTAAAGTAATAACTAGAATTATGACTTATAACATTATACCAGAAGACATAAGATTTTTAGAAATTTCATGTAATGTCTGAAACATTTATATTAACATATCTCCATACAAATAACCCAAAGAAAGTTTAGTATTAGTTGTTTTTTTCTGTTTCTTTGTTTGTTTTTTTATACTGCAGGTTCTTATTAGTCATCAATTTTATACACATCAGTGTATACATGTCAATCCCAATCGCCCAATTCAGCACACCACCATCCCCACCACACCGTGGTTTTTCCCCCTTGGTGTCCATACATTTGTTCTCTACATCTGTGTCTCAACTTCTGCCATGCAAACCGGTTCATCTGTACAATTTTTCTAGGTTCCACATACATGCGTTAATATACGATATTTGTTTTTCTCTTTCTGCCTTACTTCACTCTACATGACAGTCTCTAGATCCATCCATGTCTCAACAAATGACTCAATTTCGTTCCTTTTTATGGCTGAGTAATATTCCATTGTATATATGTACTACATCTTCTTTATCCATTCGTCTGTTGATGGGCATTTAGGTTGCTTCCATGACCTGGCTATTGTAAATAGTGCTGCAATGAACATTGCAGTGCATATGTCTTTTTGAATTATGGTTTTCTCTGGGTATATGCCCAGTAGTGGGATTGCTGGATCATATGGTAATTCTATTTTTAGTTTTTTAAGGAACCTCCACACTGTTCTCCATAGTGGCTGTATCAATTTACATTCCCACCAACAGTGCAAGAGGGTTCCCTTTTCTCCACACCCTCTCCAGCATTTGTTGTTTGTAGATTTTGTGATGATGCCCATTCTAACTGGTGTGAAGTGATACCTCATTGTAGTTTTGATTTGCATTCCTCTGATAATTAGTGATGTTGAGCAGGTTTTCACGTGCTTCTTGGCCATCTGTATGTCTTCTTTGGAGAAATGTCTATTTAGGTCTTCTGCCCATTTTTGGATTGAGTTATTTGTTTCTTTAATATTGAGCTGCATGAGCTGTTTATATAATTGTGAAACTGATCCTTTGTCCATTGATTCGTTTGCAAATATTTTCTCCCATTCTGAGGTTTGTCTTTTCGTCTTGTTTATGGTTTCGTTTGCTGTGCAAAAGCTTTGAACTTTCATTAGGTCCCATTTGTTTATTTTTGTTTTTATTTCCATTACTCTAGGAGGTGGATCAAAAATGATCTTGCTGTGATTTATGTCAAAGAGTGTTCTTCCTATGTTTTCCTCTAAGAGTTTTATTGTGTCCGATCTTACATTTAGGTATCAAATCCATTTTGAGTTTATTTTTGTGTATGGTGTTAGGGAGTGTTCTAATTTCATTCTTTTACATGTAGCTGTCCAGTTTTCCAAGCACCACTTACTGAAGGGACTGTCTTTTCTCCATTGTATATCTTTGCCTCCTTTGTCATAGATTAGTTGACCATAGGTGCATGGGTTTATCTCTGGGCTTTCTATCTTGTTCCATTGATCTACGTTTCTGTTGTTGTGCCAGTACCATATTGTCTTGATTACTGTAGCTTTGTAGTATAGTCTGAAGTCAGGGAGTCTGATTCCTCCAGCTCCATTTTTTTCCCTCAAGACTGCTTTGGCTATTCGGGGTCTTTTGTGTCTCCATACAAATTTTAAGATTATTTGTTCTAGTTCCATAAAAAATGCCATTGGTGATTTGATAGGGATTGCATTGAATCTGTAGATTGCTTTGGGTAGTATAGTCATTTTCACAATATTGATTCTTCCAATCCAAGAACATGGTATATCTCTCCATCTGCTGGTATCATCTTTAATTTCTTTCATCAGTGTCTTATAGTTTTCTGCATATAGGTCTTTTGTCTCCCTAGGTAGGTTTATTCCTAGGTATTTTATTCTTTTTGTTGCAATGGTAAATGGGAGTGTTTCCTTAATTTCTCTTTCAGATTTTTCATCATTAGTGTAGAGGAATGCAAGAGATTTCTGTGCATTAATTTTGTATCCTGCAACTTTACCAAATTCACTGATTAGCTCTAGTAGTTTTCTGGTGGCATTTTTAGGATTCTCTATGTATAGTATCATGTCATCTGCAAATGGTGACAGTTTTACTTCTTCTTTTCCAATTTGTATCCCTTTTATTTCTTTTTCTTCTCTGATTGCCTTGGCTAGGATTTCCAAAACTATGTTGAATAATAGTGGTGACAGTGGACATCCTTGTCTTGTTCCTGATCTTAGAGGAAATGCTTTCAGCTTTTCACCACTGAGAATGATGTTTGCTGTGGGTTTGTCATATATGGCCTTTATTATATTGAGGTAGGTTCCCTCTATGCCCACTTTCTGGAGAGATTTTATCATAGATGGGTGTTGAATTTTGGCAAAAGCTTTTTCTGCATCTATTGAGATGATCATATGGTTTTTATTCTTCAATTTGTTAATATGGTGTATCACATTGATTGATTTGCGTATATTGAAGAATCCTTGCATCCTTGGGATAAATCCCACTTGATCGTGGTGTATGATCCTTTTAATGTGCTGTTGGATTCTGTTTGCTAGTATTTTGTTGAGGATTTTTGCATCTATATTCATCAGTGATATTGGTCTGTAATTTTCTTTTTTTGTAGTATCTTTGTCTGGTTTTGGTATCAGGGTGATGGTGGCCTCATAGAATGAGTTTGGGAGTGCTTCTCCCTCTGAAATTTTTTGGAAGAGTTTGAGAAGGATGGGTGTTAGCTCTTCTCTAAATGTTTGATAGAATTCACCTGTGAAGCCATCTGGTCCTGCACTTTTGTTTGTTGGAAGATTTTTAATCACAGTTTTAATTTCATTCCTTGTGATTGGTCTGTTCATATTTTCTGTTTCTTCCTGGTTCAGTCTTGGAAGGTTATACCTTTCTAAGAATTTGTCCATTTCTTCCAGGTTGTCCATTTTATTGGCATAGATTTGCTTGTAGTAGTCTCTTAGGATGCTTTGTATTTCTGTGGTGTCTGTTGTAACTTCTCCTTTTTCACTTCTAATTTTATTGATTTGAGTCCTCTCCCTCTTTTTCTTGATGAGTCTGGCTAATGGTTTATCAATTTTGTTTATCTTCTCAAAGAACCAGCTTTTAGTTTTATTGATCTTTGCCATTGCTTTCTTTGTTTATATTTCATTTATTTCTGCTCTGATCTTTATGATTTCTTTCCTTCTGCTAACTTTGGGTTTTGTTTGTTCTTCTTTCTCTGGTTCCTTTAGGTGTAAGGTTAGATTGTTTATTTGAGATTTTTGTTGTTTCTTGAGGTAGGCTTGTATAGCTATAAACTTCCCTCTTAGAACTGTTTTTGCTGCATCCCAAAGGTTTTGGCTCATTGTGTTTTCATTGTCATTTGTCTCTAGGTAATTTTTGATTTCCTCTTTGATTTCTTCAGTGATCTCTTGGTTATTTAGTAACATATTGTTTAGCCTCCATGTGTTTGTGTTTTTTACGTTTTTTTCCCTGTAATTGATTTCTAATCTCATAGCGTTGTGGTCAGAAAAGACGCTTGATATGATTTCAATTTTCTTAAATTTACTGAGGCTTGCTTTGTGACCCAAGATGTGATCTATCCTGGAGAATGTTCCGTGTGCACTTGAGAAGAAAATGTAATCTGTTGTTTTTGGATTGAATGTCCTATAAATATCAATTAAATCTATCTGGTCTATTGTGTAATTTGAAGCTTCTGTTTCCTTATTTATTTTCATTTTGGATGATCTGTCCATTGGTATAAATGAGGTGTTAAAAGTCCTCCACTATTATTGTGTTACTGTCAATTTCCTCTTTTAGAGATGTTAGCAGTTGCCTTATGTATTGAGGTGCTCCTATGTTGGGTACGTATATATTTATAATTGTTATATTTTTTTCTTGGATTGATCCCTTGATCATTAGGTAGTGTCCTTCCTTGTCTCTTATAACATTCTTTATTTTAAAGTCTATTTTACCTGATATGAGTATTGCTACTCCAGCTTTCTTTTGATTTCCATTTGCATGGAATATCTTTTTCCATCCTCTCACTTTTAGTCTGTATGTGTCCCTAGGTCTGAAGTGGGTCTCTTGTAGACAGCATATATATGGGTCTTGTTTTTGTATCCATTCAGCAAGTCTGTGTCTTTTTGTTGGAGCATTTAATCCATTCACGTTTAAGGTAATTATCAGTATGTATGTTCCTATGGCCATTTTCTTAATTGTTTTGGGTTTGTTTTTGTAGGTCCTTTTCTTCTCTTGTGTTTCCCACTTAGAGAAGTTCCTTTATATTTGTTGTAGAGCTGGTTTGGTGGTGCTGAATTCTCTTAGCTTTTGCTTGTCTGTAAAGCTTTTGATTTCTCCATCAAATCTGAATGAGATCCTTGCTGGGTAGAGTAATCTTGGTTGTAGGTTCTTCCCTTTCATCACTTTAAGTATATCATGCCACTCCCTTCTGGCTTGTAGAGTTTCTGCTGAGAAATCAGCTGTTAACCTTCTGGGAGTTCCCTTGTATGTTATTTTTCATTTTTCCCTTGCTGCTTTCAATAATTTTTCTTTGTCTTTAATTTTTGTCAATTTGATTACTATGTGTCTAGGTGTGTTTCTCCTTGGGTTTATCCTGTATGGGACTGGCTGTGCTTCCTGGACTTGGGTGGCTATTTCCTTTCCCATGTTAGGGAAGTTTTCGACTATAATTTCTTCAAATATTTTCTCTGGCCATTTCTCTCTCTCTTCTCCTTCTGGGACCCCTATAATGAGAATGTTGTTGCGTTTAATGTTGTCCCAGAGGTCTCTTAGGCTGTCTTCATTTCTTTTCATTCTTTTTTCTTTATTCTCTCCCACAGCAGTGAATTCCACCACTCTGTCTTCCAGGTCACTTATCTGTTCTTCTGCCTCAATTACTCTGCTATTGATTCCTTCTAGTGTAGTTTTCACTTTAGTTATTGTATTGTTCATACCTGTTTGTTTGTTCTTTAATTCTTCTAGGTCTTTGTTAAACATTTCTTGCATCTTATCGATCTTTGCCTCCATTCTTTTTCTGAGGTCCTAGATCATCGTCACTATCATTATTCTGAATTCTTTTTCTGGAAGATTGCCTATCTCCACTTCATTTAGTTGTTTTTCTGGGGCTTTATCTTGTTCCTTCATCTGGTACATAGCTCTCTGCCTTTTCATCTTGCCTATACTTCTGTGAATGTGGTTTTTGTTCCACAGGCTGCAGGACTGTAGTTCTTCTTGTTTCTGCTGTCTGCCCTCTGGTGGTTGAGGCTATCTAAGAGGCTTGTGCAAGCTTCCTGATAGGAGGGACTGGTGGTGGGTAGAGCTGGCTGTTGCTCTGTTGCTCTAGTGGGCAGAGCTCAGTAAAACTTTAATCCTCTTGACTGTTGATGGATGGGGCTGGGTTCCCTCCCTGTTGGTTGTTTGGCTTGAAGCAACCCAACACTGGAGCCTACCTGGGCTCTTTGGTGGGGCTAATGACAGGCTCTGGGAGGGCTCACACCAAGGAGTACTTTCCAGAACTTCTGCTGCCTTGTACCCACAGTGAGCCACAGCCCCCCCCCCACCTCTGCAGGAGACCCTCCAACACCAACAGGTAGGTCTGGTTCAGTCTCCCCTGGGGTCACTGCTTCTTCCCCTGGGTCCCGATGTGCACACTACTTTGTGTGTGCCCTCCAAGAGTGGAGTCTCTTTTCTCCCAGTCCTGTCGAAGGCCTGCAGTCAGTTCCCGCTAGGCTTCAAAGTCTGATTCTCTAGGAATTCCTCCTCCCGTTGCCGGACCCCCAGGTTGGGAAGCCTCACGTGGGGCTCAGAACCTTCACTCCAGTGGGTGGGTTTCTGTGGTATAAGTGTTCTTCAGTCTGTGAGTCACCCACCCACCAGTTATGGGATTTGATTTTACTGTGATTGCACCCCTCCTACCGTCTCATTGTGCCTTCTCGTTTGTCTTTGGATATAGGATATCTTTTTTGGTGAGTTCCAGTGTCTTCCTGTTGATGATTGTCCAGCAGCTACTTGTGATTCTGGTGTTCTCACAAGAGGGTGTGAGAGCCGAGAGTAATTCTTTAACACATGCTGTAGACTGAATGTTTGTGTGCTGCCAAAATTCGTATGTTAAATCCTAACCCCAGGGTGATGGTATTTGGAGACGGGGTCTTTGGGAGGTGAGTAGGTCAAGAGGGTGGAGCCCTCATGTATGGGATTACTTCTTTTATAGAAGACTCCAGAGGGTCTCCTCATGCCCTTCCAACTTCCACAGCAAGAAGACAGCCATCTAAGAACAAGAAGTGGGCTCTCACCAGACACCGAATGTGCCAGTGCCTTAATCTTGGACTTTCCAGCATCCAGAACTATGAGAAATAAATTGTTTATAAATCACCCAGTCAAACAGTAATTTGTTATAGCAGCCTAAACTGACCAAGACAACACATATACAAATGAGCTCTACAGGATCCTAAGCAGTAATATTAGCTGCCTTACACTGGGGACTTAATATATGCCAGGCACATTCATTATCTTATTTAAGCTTCATAAACAGGCAATAAGGTAGGAACAATTATTATTCCCACCTTACAGTAAGGAAACCAACTCTCAGGGATCAGACTTGCTCAAGGTCATAGAGCTAGATAGTGGCAGAAATCAGACTTGAACCTGCATCTCTCCAACTTTAAATTGTGTGTTTATGAATACTACATTTTGTTGCCATTGTGCCATCATTTTACTCTTGAGTTCTGCCATTCTTACAAAGAAGTAAGGGTTACCAGACATGACAGGATATCCAGAAAAAAGACAACCAGGAGGGTGCAGGTGATCCATCCCCAGGGAGGGGCATGTGAGGGGGTGAGGAGTGGTCAGGATACCAGGTAATTGGGCTGGAACTAGGCAGAGGTGGCAGCTGTGAGAACCTGCCCATGCTCAAGTGAGGAGGTGATGGTGATATTATCCACACTGAAAAAAATTCTCCTACATCAAGGGATGAAGACCCCAAGCCCATCCCCTATCCAGCCATAGTCTGTCCCTGGATTCTCAGGGTTAGAAGGAATCTTAAAAAACATTTCTAACCCAACCCTCTTTCTGTATAGATCTTTAGGGTCAGCCACTGGCCCCTGCTGAGTGCTGGAGCCAGGACTGGAGTTTTCAATTCTAAACCCGAAGCACTCTTGCCTACACTCGGGCCTCTTCCTATTCCTTCCCTCTTAAAATGGAGGTGAATGATTCAGCCCCTATAGCAGGTGGCACGTTCCAGACACACCTTGGGAGCTGGCTACTCAGACACCCGAACGCAGAGACTGCTGCTAGGGTGGGGTGGAGGGAACCTAGTGGATCACTAGGGCAATTTAATACCCACTGACGATACATAATATCTGAAAGTGGAAGTACCAATTACAGCCTCTTGGGGCACTAAGGCCAGTTGGAATTGTGTCAAGCACCTCAATGGCTCACTTCCTCTCTGCCTTCTTTCAAGTAAGATAGCTGACCTCACTAAGTTTTTCTTTAACAGCTCCTGCCCAACTTCTGGGCAAAGGGTAGGGAGGGGACTCGGAAACCAGATCTTTCTAGTGCCCATGGCACCAGCAGGGAATTACCCAAGATGAGGTACCAAGTCACAGGGCTTGGTGTTTTGTGGTGTTTTGTGCTCCAAAAGCCTGGAGCAATGAGACGGGAGCCTGGGGCTCCGGCTGGGGGTTGCTGGCCGGGGGTTGCTGAGAACAGGCCACACCTGTTCTCAGCAAGGATGACAGACAGCATGAGGGTGTCCACCTAGGGTCAGAAAGACAAGGGCCTATCCTGAAAAAGCAGAGGAGGGTTGGTGGGGGTGAGGAGAACAAGCATGAAGGATGATATCATGAAAGAGCCTGAGCTTTAGGGTCCCATGACCCAGTCTCAGGTACTTCTAACTATGTGATCTTAAGACAGTCACATAAGCTCTCTGAGCCACATTTTCCTCATCTGTGAGATGGACATAGTATTCAACCCATAGGGTTTTTAAAGAACTAAATGGTGAGACAATTATTTAACAGTAATTAGTAGTCACTTTGCCCAGGGCTCACTTTCAGCTAATCTTACCCAAGCTGAACAACTGTGTGGTGTTGTCTAAGACGTCACCACTGGCTCTTGAATCCTGGAACCTATAGTTGGTCCAATTCATCTTGCCAACGGGTCTACCCAGGAGGTTCTTGTCCCATGTACCGAGGTTCCCAGGATAGGTGGTCCTCGTTAGCTGGAAGCAGATTTTCTCAGAGGTACTTAGCAGCCGGCAGACTGGGAAGCCCAGGGAACTGGAACCTCTCTTCTCCTCCCTGTCTTTCATCCCTCCACAGGAACCTGTTGGGTGCAGAGAATGTTAGACTCTCACCGCTGGAAAGGAGGGCCTCAAAAGGCATTGAGATAGCATTTCCCTCTTAAAGAAGTCATCTTCAGATTGGTCTTCCCCAAGCACACGGTCCAAAGTTGGCTTCCCAACCTCTCTGCCACATCACCCTCTGATCTCTTAATTAATATGTGAATTTACCTCAACCATCTATTTGTTTGCTTGTTTATTGTCAGTTTCTCATCACACGAACGTAAGCTCCACAAAAACAGAAACCTTCTCATCACTGCATCCCCAGGGCCTAGAATAGTGCCTCACCAACAAATAGGTTCAACATACACTCGTCGAGTGAATGGAATAAATGCCAAAAACTCCTTCAGAGCACCCTGACCATGTTCTGTCAGAACCGTGGGGAGTCTCCACCACAGGATTTGAATCCCTTAGTTGATGACAAACCTTTATCCTTTGAAGGAGAAGTCGATTTTAAAAAACCCACAGTCATCTGAACCAACCAAATTGTGTGACAATTAGGTGACAATTGATCTGGGAAGTGCCAATTGTGGAAATAGAGGCATTATGCCAACCGAACACCAAGAGCAATGTCCTGGCAGAGCCTGGAGGAGGATGCTATACCTGGGCACATGGGGAGCCCTGAGAAAGAGAGTGAGGACAACGTAGCCCTGCCAGCCACCATCAGAGGCACGTGTATCTTGCCTGGGCCTCCAGCCCCTGCTTCGGGTGGGAAGTGAGGAGAGAGGTGTGTTTAGGACCACATGAAAGAGGATCTATCATCCTCTGTCCCCCACTCACTGCCACATCCCCACAGAGATTTGCAGGAACTGTCAGGAAATCCCCTAATAAGGCGAGAGTTGGAACCCAGAGCCCAGATGACATAGATGAGTCATTAAGCTCCCCTGGAATCAGTTTCCCTATTTGTGAAACAGGGCAAGGGTGAAAAAATTAAGGCATGACTATAAAAATGACCAGTTCTTTTCACAAATGTATCTCGTCCCTTTCTAGCGTCCTCTTTGCATATGCCCCCGTGTACATTGTGTATTTTTTCTGATAATCATTCTATTGCTCAAGCAATTCTAAGAACTCATTTATGGAGTATAGCCTTTGTAAGTGTTAAGAATTGTTTTTATTTTTAATTTTGGAAGAAGGAGGGGATGTCATAATATTTTCAGTTTGGGGCTTCTAAATTTTCTATTTTATTAGGTAACATTCATATGGTTTCAAACTTAAAAGGATAATCGTTGAAAAGCTGCTTTTCTACCCTTCACCCCAAGCAGCTAGTTCCTCTCCCTGGAGGCAACCAGCATTCTCAGTTTGCTGTATACCTTACGTATACATGAGCAAACACACAGACACACAGGCATATAGACACACACACACGATACAGTTTTTTTTTTTCTGTGGATGACAGCATACTATATATATTGATCTGTCTCTTCCCTTTTTACTTAATATACTTCGGAGTTAATTTGTAATCAATATGTATAGAACTTTCTCATTCTTCTTTTCAGCTGCCAAGTGTTCTATCCCGTGGATGCCCATGGTTTATTGAACTGGTCTCCTAGTTGTGGGCACTAAGATTTTGTTTCCAATTTTTACTCTTCAAAGGATGATGCAATTATTAAACGTATTCAAACATCATTTGCACATGTGTGAATATACATGTAGAATTAGGGGAATGCTTGTTAAAGTAGCTTTGCAATCCAAATTTTAAGAAGTCAGTGTTACTTTTTAGAACTCCAAAAATGCAGTGCTACCCAATTGACTACCCAAATAATTAACAAGATTTCCCTCCACATAGCCTTAGGCTATTTCCAAGCATCAAACTGCTCCTAAAAGAACAAAGATCTGAGACCACTGAGGGTATTCGACAGAATTGCACCACCTCTGGAGGCTGCCTTCTGTAAGAATCCAAATGCCATCCGCAGCAGTAGCACTAGATGAAGTGGAGTGTTTCCCAGGGTGACTGTGAGGGTGGGATAACTCTCAATGACATAGATATTTCCAAGTATTTCAAACAAGATTTACTGGGTCCCAATCCATAGTCTGCTTAAAATAAGGATGAACAGGGAATGGGCTTGCCATCAAGAAACCGATGGCCTAAGGCGGCAGGCAGTTCTCAAAGTGTGGTCTAGGGACCTCCTGGGGGTTCCAGAGATCCTTTCAGAGATTTGGTGAGGTCAAAACTCTTTCATAACAGTGCTGAGATGCTAGTTGCCATTTTCGCTCTCTGCCTTTCTCAAGGTCCAGTGGAGTTTTCCAAAGGCTACGTGATGTGTGATATGGCAACAGACTGAATGCAGAAGCAGATCTGAGAATCTAGCTCTCTTTTATCAAGCCAGATATTAATAAGGAGATTGGCAGAAACATAAAGCAGCACCTTTCTTCTCACTAAATTTTTCATGATTTGGAAAATATGGTTATTTTTTATAAAAGCATGTTAATTATATTAATATGTAATAGTTATAGTACCATTTAAAAATTAGTTAAATACATATCTTTAAATTGTCTTAGTTTTAATCCCTAATGTGGTAAATATAAATAGATATAGCCTACATAAGCAATAGCTCTTTGGGTTCCTTAATAATTTTTAAAAATTAATTAATTTATTTATTTTGGGCTGCGTTGTGTCTTCGTTGCTGCGCCCGGACAACCTCTAGTTGCTGCGAGCCGGGGCTACTCTTCGTTGCGGTGCGCGGGCTTCTCATTGCTGTGGCTTCTTTTGTTGCAGAGCATGGGCTCTAGGCGTGCGGGCTTCAGTAGTTGCAATGCGTGGGCTCAGCAGTTGTGGCTCGCGGTCTCTAGAGCGCAGGCTCTGTAGTTGTGATGCAAGGGCTTAGTTGCTCCACGGCATGTGGGATCTTCCTGGACCAGGGATCAAACCCGTTTCCCCTGCATTGGCAGGCGGATTCTTAACTACTGCGCCACTAGGGAAGTCCTCCTTAATAATTTTTAAGAGTATAAGGGGGCGCTGAGACCAAAAAATTTGAGAACTGCTGGGCTAAGTAATTTCTTCACCACAGGGTAGGTGAGGGGCACTTCACCAAGGGTGTAATCAAGCAGCACAAACCAAAAGACGCAGGAGAAACAGAAATGGGCATCTCAAATGGCAGTATATGTCAAGGAGAACAGGTAATCTCTTGGAAGCAAGAACTCTCTGGGGCCTCCTGGCTGGCAACATGGCAGCTGTAGACAGGCTCTGCCAGAGAGGACAGAGCCCAGATGTTGGGGAACAGGCTCTGAGGTGGAGGGAGCGGGGGGAGGAAGCAGAAATCCTGTGCCAGACCAAGCTGCTGACTGCCTCCCCCTTGGATTCCAAGGGTCACCTGCCCTGCCCCCAAACAAATCCACCCTGGCTGCTGGTGCCTAAAACTCCAGTGAAGTGTTTCATCCTCTTGGCCAAACGGCAAGTTCAATCCCAAACAATGCCAAGGGTTCAAGCCTACACGAATATGGTTACTTAGATGCATTAGAAGGTTGCATTTTATTAAAACAAGAGTGTGTATCAATGGCAGGGTGGGGTGGTTGGGGGCAGGGGGTGGGGAATAGGTATGGAGACCAAAAAATATTAAATATATAGACCATAAGAGCTATGCATGGACCCATGATGGCAGAGCGCCACCAACAGATGAGTTTGATCAAGCTAATTCTGGGCAACTAACATCAAAGAAAAAAATCCAATCCAGCCAAATTGTTTTTAGTGTTTGGTATGTATCCAGCAGCATAAGGCAGGCTGCTGGGGTAGAGAGGAATTAGACATGAGCCCTGGGCTCGGAGAGTGGTATCCCCTGTCCTCCCAGTCCAATCTGGCAGAAAAGGTCTCCACTGACCCCCAACAGCTGTAAGAAAAGGCAGGTGTGTGGTCAGTGCTAAAATGATGTACCAACAAAGGGCTATTCATCCAACAAAAGACGAAACATTTCTAACTTGGGCAATGAGGGAAGGCTGCATGGAGAAGGTGCCATTTGTGCTGATTCTGGACGATAGGAAGCCTTTCTATAGGCAGTGCTGAGACTCTGGACATACCAGGGTGCTAGGAGCAAAGGCAGGGCAGTTAGAACACGCAGTCACTTTTCCCTCGGTGAACATCTGAAATCACGCATAAAAGGAGGAATCCTGGACACCTGAGGATGAAGGGAAGCTGTCACCTAGGATGGCAGAAGGAAGGAGGGACAGAACCTGGGGAAACAGGGTGTGGGGAAGACAGTTCACAAACGAGACCTCAAGAGCCCCATGTGGACCGAGATCACACCTGATCTGACTCATACCAGCCCATAGGCCAGTACCTGGAATGTAGCAGGCCCACAGTAAATGCTTAATGAGTGAGTGAAAGGTTGGACACACTCCTTTTTCCCAGGCTGGCCACAAATGTACTGTTGTAATCAAGCGGGGCCATCAGGAAAAGAGCGGGAAGGATGTTCAACCAAACTTCCTCCTGGCTTCCTCTGAAGTAAATATTCTCACCATTTCTGGGACTTTAACTGCTTTTCTGTTTGTTTTTGCAAAATTTCATTTCTCAAAATAGAAACTCTGTGTCCTCTTGAGGTTTATTACAGAGCCATTTATTGGTTGGGGGTTGCTGTAAAGATCACCTTTAGGTTTTCAGTTTGCATGGTGGCTTATTTGCAAGCTTCCAACAATTGCCTTAACATTTGGCTTCCTAAGAAAATCAGAATGTCAGCCTCTCAGGCTCCTACAGAAGCTCACCTCCGGACATGTGAAACCAGCAGCTGTCCACAGGTGACTTAACAGGAACTGATTCCAAATTCATTGGTATTACTGTCTTTTGCTGGCTCTGCACATGTACTTCATTCAATTTGAAAAACATAATACAATTTATTTATTATTATTATTTTTTTGCAGTACGCGGGCCTCTCACCATTGTGGCCTCTCCCGTTGTGGAGCACAGGCTCCGGACACGCAGGCTCAGCGGCCACGGCTCACGGGCCCAGCTGCTCTGCGGCATGTGGGATCCTCCCGGACCGGGGCACGAACCCATGTCCCCTGCATCGGCAGGCAGACCCTCAACCACTGTGCCACCAAGGAAGCCCAATACAATTTTTAAAGAAAGCACATTTTATCAAGTGCAAAATGGAAACCCCACGCACATCTCACGATTTCATTTACTACTCAGAACTGGGAACATCTCCCATGGCCTCCATGTAGCAGTTGGAAGGATTAGACATACTTATTCCCATTTGCAGATGAACTGATAGAGGATCCCTAGGGAGTGGTGAGTGAATTGCTCAAGGTCACAGCAAACCTCATGATGAGTATCCAAACACAGGTCTCAGGATCCCTTAGTCTTTCCTCCATTACCTACACAGGCTGTTTCTATGTATATGGGAGCACTTAATTAGCTGTAATGGCCACAGAAATGTTTAGAGTAGCCAAGGAGGGTTGTTCAGGTTGTTTATTGCTCAAGGGCATGACATCCAAGGGGACTATCCCCATCATAGACATTGTTATTATTTTGAATTTTTTCCACATTTTTATTTGACTACTGATTCCAAAGGTAGATGATTTATATTCTTACTACAATAATTTTCTGAAAAATAACAATAAAATATCTTATCTAACAAAAATCCATTTATTATGATAATTTTCTGACAGATGGAAATAAAAAGACTTTTTCTAACAATGTCAACATTTATTTGCTTCATAAGTAAAGCAGAAAGAAGTTGATGAAGACTTTGTTAATTTAAAACATCTACAATGACTAGTGTTTCCAAACAAGGAGCTGCTTTTCCAACTGTTGTTTTGATTTTTATCTAGATTTTTAAAAATCCTCTGTAAGTATTTGTGTATTGGCTAAATTTAAAATTTTGTGTTATAATTCATATTGTCTGCCTGAACAGTAGCTCAGAGTTCCAAATTTAATCTACCAGATTTTCATTATGACATAACTTACTTTTGTAGTAACGGATGTTCATTTATCACTACATATATACAAAGTAATTATTTATATTCCTAAATTAGAGATTGTTATGTAATGAATTAAAGGAGCGCTACTGTTTACGGTTGTTAAAGGAATTTTTTTCTTTCAGTTTTATTGAGATGTAATCGACATACAGCACCGTTTAAGGTGTACAGCACAATGATTTGACTAACATACGTCATGAAATGACTACCACAGTAAGTTTAGTAAGTTTAGTGAACATCCATCATCGCATATAGATATAAAATTAAAGAAACAGAAAAAAAATGTTTTCCTTGTGATGAGAACTCTTAGGATTTACTTACTCCTTAACTCCTTAACAACTTTCATGTGTAACATACAGCAGTGTTCGTTATATTTCTCAGGTTGTACATTACACCCTAGTACTTATTTATCTTAGAACTGGAAGTTTGTGCCTTTCGACTGCCCTCATCCAATTCCCCCTCCAGCCACCCCTCTCTCTGGAAACTATAAATCTGATCTCTTTTTCTATCAGTTTGTTTGTTTTTGAAGTGCAATTGACTTACAGCACCATGTTAGTTCCTGTTACACAACATGGTGATTCAATATTTCTATACATTTCAAAATGATCACAGTAAGTCTAGTCACCCTCTGTCACTATACAAAGATACTACATAATTATTGACCATAATCCCTGTACATTTCATTCCCATGACTCATTTACCTTGCACCGGGAAGTTTGTACCTCTTAATCTCTCTCACCTATTTCTCTCCTTCCCTCACCCCCCTCCCCTCTGACAACCATGTATTTGTCCTCTATATCTATGACTCTATTTTTGTTTTGTTATGTTTGTTCATTTGTTTTGTTTTTTAGGTTCCACATATAAGTGAAACCATACAGTGTTTGTCTTTCTCTGTCTGATGTATCTCACTTAGCATAATACCCTCTAGGTCCATTCGTGTTGTTGCAAAAGGCAGGATTTCATTCTTTTTCTGGCTGAGTAGTATTCCATTAAATTTCTTTCCTCCCTGTATAAAGGAAATTTCTTTATGACAAAAATTAACTGCAGTTACATTTCATAGCTTGCTACATAATATTTTTTAAAGCTACACATTCTAAAATAAAATACTAAGCTCATATGTTATTGCTCCCATGATATTGGAAAGAAAAAAGATATCAAACCAAAAACAGAAAATGAAAAGCTGCCTACAGAAGAAATGAAATAAAATCTTTTGTATTGTTGAATAAATTTGGGGAGGAAAAGGTGAAATGCCAAAAAGATAAAAATAAAAGTTCAGAGCCGTAGGTTTCATTGAATGTGTCACAGAAACGTGAGTAGGATGTGAATTTACGTTTTCATTCCATCGTCAACCATGACTGATAGATTTCAAGGAAAACTAGAAAAAAATGCAAAGAACCCAAATATATGGCCAAGTAGTTTGAGTGTGAAACAAAGGCGCACTCTTGCTGAAAATTACCCATGTCAAGTATGAAATTTTTACTTTACATAAGATAACACAGGTTGGAAGTTTAGGGCAATATAACGGACACAAATTTTTCTAAATGGTGAGGGAAAAAAATCACTAGGTTCTGGTTACTTATTACACTTCAGTCAAAGGATTCTACCTTTTGCCAGCAATTTGAGAATGAAAAAAATCAACTGGAAACTAAGAAAGAGCACAAAGATTGAGAGCATTTAGCACTATTATTTTTTGTAATCATGAAGAATCTAAAATGAACATTAATAGTAGTACCATATATTCAAATTTCAAATCTGATTTGAAAAATATGTAATTATTAATGCTGCAAAACAGATTCTGTATGATAAAGAAAATATTGACATTCTCTTGTTGAACACATAATAAACACAATTATGTTTTTAGCAAGATATTATCTAGCATTGAGGATGACCCAAGAAAATGTATGAGCATTCGTTTTGTGTGTGTGTGTGTGTGTGTGTGTGTGTGTGTGTGTGTATGTGTTGAAACCATCATTTTATCATTTCTTTTCCAGATAGTATAGTATCTATACTGGTTTTGTGGATCACATGCCATACTCTTTTCTTGTAGTTAGAAATAAGGTAGAGAAATTTACTCTGTAAAAAAAAATAATAATAAATAAATAAATAAATAAATATATGTATATATATATATATATATATATATATATATATATATTAGTGGATAATTGAAGACACTCTTCTAAATTAAAACCAGTTCTCTTAACGTGCTGTTTTATTCTTGGGTCACATTATGAACTCTTCCCGAGGCCACATGGCATGTGTACTCTTTTTTTTTTTTTTACATCTTTATTGGAGTATAATTGCTTTACAATGGTGTGTTAGTTTCTGCTGTATAACAAAGTGAATCAGTTATACATATACTGTATGAGCATTCTAATGAGATTTTTCTCCACTTGCAGAAATCATAGAAGATTAATAATAGCAATGAAGCAGAACATTTATCCAGGATACAAACACCAAATAACATTACACATTATTTCGTGAATGAAAAACAAAAGTCGAATAATTAAAATATAGCAGATTTGTTGACCAAAATAGTTTTGAACATTGTAAGAAATGTTAAATGTTACACAATTAAATAACTAAGGCACATCTCTTTTTTTTTTTTTTTTTGCGGTACACGGGCCTCTCACTGTTGTGGCCTTTCCCGTTGGGGAGCACAAGCTCCGGACGTGCAGGCTCAGCGGCCATGGCTCACGGGCCCAGCCGCTCCGCGCCATGTGGGATCTTCCCGGACCGGGGCACGAACCCATGTCCCATGCATCGGCAGGCGGACTCTCAACCACTGCAACATCAGGGAAGCCCGGCACATCTCTTGATGTAAGCCATGTGAAACAGTTATTTTTAGATTTTTAAATTTTCAAAATGCAAATATATATACATGAAAACATTAAAGAAATTTTTTCCACAGTAAATTTTATAGCCGGAGGAGGGTTTTTAGTAGATTTTTAGTAGACCGCCAACAAGAAAACACTGAAGCTAGGCCATAATAACAATTTGAGGGGGCAGGGTTACAACAATGACAAAAAAATTTATGACAAACTTAATGGATTTCAACATAAGATACCCCAAAAGTTCTAAGGCTGCCCATTATTTAAACCTAGTAGAAAGTAATGTAGCAAAAAATTCTTTTGACATTGCCAAATCCTGTATAATCCAAGAACTGTTTGAATTCAGTGAAACATTGGAGAGTATTGAAAACAGAGTAATCAAACATAAATTTGAGACAACTGTCAAATAAACGATGGAAAAGTCAATTGAAAGCAGTGTGACTGGAAAAACTCAATTAGAGGCAGTATGGAAAAGTCTTTTAGAAATCATTGATATTAGTAAAGATATAGATTCTAAAACACAAGCCAAAGCTATGCTTTTGAAAAAATATTTTTTAAAATACATTTGTTCAACACTAATTTGGCATAAAATTTATGACAACATATGACAAATTTATGACAACATAAATATGAAAAAAGCAAAAATCAAAAGTTAATGTACAGGAACTTCCCTGGTGGTGCAGTGGTTAAGAATCTGCCTGCCATATATGTGGAACCTAGAAAAATGGTACAGATGAACCGGTTTTTCAGGGCAGAAATTGAGACACAGATGTAGAGAACAAACATATGGACACCAAGCGGGGAAAGCGACAGGGGGTGGTGGTGGTGTGATGATTTGGGAGATTGGGATTGACATGTATACACTAATATGTATAAAATAGATAACTAATAAGAATCTGCTGTATAAAATAAATAAATAAAATTCAAAACAAGAAAAGAATCCGCCTGCCAATGCAGGGGACACGGGTTCAAGCCCTGATCCAGGAAGATCCCATATGCCACGGAGCAACTAAGTCCGTGTGCTGTAACTACTGAGCCTGTGCTCTAGAGCCTGCGAGCCACAACTACTGAGCCCACGCACCACAACTACTGAAGCCCATGCACCTAGAGCCCGTGCTCTGCAACAAGAGAAGCCACAGCAATGAGAAGCCCGCCCACCACAAGGAATAGGAGTCCCCACTCGCTGCAACTAGAGAAAGCCCGTGCACAGCAATAAAGACCCAACGCAGCCAAAAAAAAGGTAATGTACACAATATATTTGAAAACATTACAGGAGATTAAAGCACTTTGAGGGACTTTCCTGGTGCTCCAGTGGTAAAGAATCTGCCTTCCAATGCAGGGGACACGGCTTTGATCCCTGGTCGGGAAACTAAGATCCCACATGCCACGGGGCAACTAAGACCATGCCCCACAACTACTGAGCCCACGCGCCTCAACGAGAGAGACTGCGTGCCACAACGAAGACCTGATGCAGCCAAAAATTTTAAATAAATAAAATATAAAAAAAAAAGAAGCACTTTGAAAAAACACAAAGTTTTACCCGGCTCATAAAACAGTTAATGAAATATATATTATTGATGCCAAACAAATTGTAGCCTCTTGACATTGATGCCACCTTCTCCAAAATAGAAAATATTAGAAAAAGGAAAGCGAAGACTCATCTTAACTGTGAACCCCAGGACCAGCCCTTTTACAATACAAAGGTCAATATCAAAATCAAAAATTTTTTTCTATATTGGAAACAGCAATAGCTCTTTAAAAAGTGCAGTATTCTAGATGACATGTGTAATTTGAAAACAATTATGATAAATATGAACTTCTACAACCATTAAAAATACATAATTGAGGGAACTCCCTGGCAGTCCAGCAGTTAGGACTCTGCAATTCCACTGCTGGGGGCATGGGCTCTATCTCTGGTCAGGGAACTAAGATCCCACAAGCCTTTGTGGCATGGCAAAAAAAAAAAACCATGATAGAAATGGAGGAACATGGTAGGAAATATGATAACAATGAGACATTGATGTCAGAAAAATCTAGTTGACTCATATGAAATGCATCAATATATTTGCATCAATAATATATTAGACACATTTTACTAAAACCACTGTAGCTCTCAGGATACAATAACCTTGGCAGTATCAGTCACCAGTGGAAAATGTAGATTCTCACATTTAAAATTATTTAAAAACTACTTAACACCCATGATATCACAAGAAAGACTGTCAAATCTAGTGACCATTTCTATGGAAAATAAGATATTGGAACAAGCAAGCATTGACATTGCCACAGAAACTTTTGTTTTCATGAAAATTACTTTACAACTGAAACTATCTTACAACAAATTGTTATATCCCAGAAGTTTTGCGTTCCTAATGTTTGTGACTAAAAACACTAATTTTCTACTATTTTGTATTCGATAATTTTGTGTATATAATTTATGGAGAATAAACTTTTGTTTGCTTTGTTATTACTGAGAAGTACATAATCTACTAACTTGAAAAGACTTTTCTTGAGAAAGGGGCACTTCTTTGTTATTCCCACAAAGGTACCACAGGAGACAGCAGAAACCCTGCACTTTCTCATGATTTGTTATAAAGTGACTGGAGCAGAGGCCAGCCAGTGAGGCATCCAGGTCTCTTCTAGGACCATGTTGCCTCACACATATTATTATTATTGTGCATAAATCTGCTTGCCAGGGGTCAGTGTCTCCCAACAACTGCCAGAATATTGTCCAAAGGCCTTACACAGGCATGTGAAGCCTGTCACCATCTGGCTGCCCACATCTCCAGTCTTGTCACTTAGTAGTTCCTATTATACCTGATGCTACCACCAAATTGCTCTTCTTAGTTTCCCCAGACCCTGTGTCCATCCTTGCCTGTATATAGGCCCCTGAACACCTTCCCTTTCTCCTATTCTTCCATCAGGACTAAACTGAGCTGTCCTCTCCTCCAGGAAGTCTTCCTTCTCCACTCCCCACCCCTCAAGGTTACCAGGCTGGGTGACTCTCCCACACAACATCTCAGACCATAGCACTTGTCACACAAAGCTGAAATCTTCTGTAACTTTGTCTGGCTTCCCCACTAGACTGAGACCCTTCCCGAAAGGAGGCATTGACTCACCAATCATTGCACACTGCTGTAAACCCAGCCATAGCACCTAACTGATGCTCAAGAAATGTTTGGACAAATATGCATGCAAATGGCCAGATGCATACATCTTTAAATAAGTTCCATCTCACTAATAATTAAAGAAAGTTAAAGCAACAATTTAAAACCATTTAAAAAAAAAAAAAAAGGATGAGGGACTTCCCTGGCAGTCCAGTGGTTAAGACTTTGCCTTCCAATGCAGGGGGTGTGGGTGCCCTGGTCGGGGAGCTAAGATCCCACATGCCTCCGACCAAAGAATCAAAACATAAAACAGAAGCAATATTGTAACAAATTCAACAAAGACTTTTAAAAAAATGGTCCACAACAAAAAACCTTTAAAAAAATAAAAAAGGATGAAAATGCTCAGCCTTGGCAAGTGTTCTGTCAGGCAGGCAAGTTGTTGCAGTCTTTGTGAAGAACAATTTGGTGGTATGCATCAAAAAGCCCTGAAAATGTCCATACTTCTCTGACCCAGCAACTCCACTTAGAGGAATTTATCCTGAGGAAATTGCCAAGGATGTGTGCAGAGATTCGCACGTTAAGACAGGTGACTGCCAAGTCATTTACAAGAGCAGCAGTAAAGAAACATCCTCGGGATGAAGAAACAACCTTGGGATGGTGGATTGTGGTGTCAGTTGTGGGATATCCATAAAGTGGAATAAGATTTAACCATTAAAGTGATCTGTGGAAACAAATTTATTGATAGGGAAAGATGCTCACATCATACTGTTGAGTCAACAAAAGGCAGATAACACAATAGAATGTCAAATATTCTCCATTAAAATGAATACACTGTATGTGTACGTGTCTGCATGCATGCACTGTGTATTCTTTATTTCCCCACCTAGCAATATATTATGGCCATCTTTCCATGTCCACATCATTGGCAATGATCATTTTCTCTGGGTGGTGAGATTCCTTATGACTTTCATAGTCTCCTTTCTTACTCCTCTGTGTTTTCTAATTTTTCTTCAGTGAGCGTACATTATACTGAAAGTGGGGAGGAGAGGAGAGAAAAGATAGAAGGGGAGAGAGCTGCTCCCACTCTCCGGTGCGTCAGGCCCTCATGAGGTTAAGGATGAAAGGAGAGAATTGGAATTAGGAGAGTGAGGGGGAGGAGGTGGGTTGAGAACTCTGAGACCTCCAGTACCGCGATAACAGAAGCTTTGGAAAGTGAAGCTAGTTCTTTCAAAGTGTGCAGAAGCAAATGGAATTGCCAAAAGGCAGCCTGGGCATAACTGAAGCTGCCTGTGAACCCAGCAGCTGGAGGAGAAAAAAAAAATTCTCCTGACAGTAAAACTTCTTTTCACAACCCCTAATTTTCCCCTTCTATTTACGGAGCATCTCTCCTTGCATCTAACAGAGATCTAATTTATCTTGCCACTCTGACCTCTTTCTAGTAACGTCTGCTACTTCTAATGTAGGTCAGTGAAGCAGTTTGCAGTGAACCTGTTTTTTCTGCCAGGAATCTATTTTGATATGTGATGAGCAAGGGTTAGACCATCTCCATTTTCCTGGGATCTATTTTAAAACACATTTCAGTAAATGTCATCTTAATCTAGTGCACCCAGCGCCTACGCCTCACTGGAGTCACTTTATATTTAGCTCATTTTGAAATTCAAAGCTGTATGCAGAGGAGGAGCCGCTGTGAAAGAGGGAGCCAGGGAGGGAGCCAGGGAGAGCACAGTGGGTGGCTTGGGAAGAATCTGCTGCCAGAGCGAGGACTCAGGTTCCAGTCCCAGATCCTCCGGGCCTCCACCCTCCATCACCCTCCAGACATTCCTGCCAGATTTACTGGCTCTCACTGTTGTGGCCTCTCCCGTTGCGGAGCACAGGCTCCGGACGCGCAGGCTCAGCGGCCATGGCTCACGGGCCCAGCCGCTCCGCGGCATGTGGGATCCTCCCGGACCGGGGCACGCCTGGCTCTTTTTTTATTTGTGCAGCTTGGAGGAAGGACTAGCTGCATCACCCGACGTGTTGTTGGGGACGGGGTGTCAGCATCCTACCGGGCCCCTCTGAAGGCCCTGGAGCACCTGCAGCATCGCCCTCATGGCCAATGTCCACTCTCCATCACCCTTCTCACTGCCTCCCTCATCTTCATCCCGCACCCGGCACACCCAAGGGCGTACTGCCAAGCTTACAGCCAAGACTGCTCTGTCAGGATTTCAAGATGCATCCAAATAGAGACATCACTGAGCCCTTAGGAAGAGGTGTTTGGCTGTCGCTCCATCATTCTGTGGACCACTGAATGGGCATGTGTGTGCCCCACTCCTTTCTTCTCTGTCTTTGAGGACGCAGAGCCCTTCCAGCAGTTTTAGGAGCAGGCGAGAGGGCCCGAGAATAGCAAGTCAGCAAAGGGCCAACCCCTCACCACGTCCTATTTATTCGGCATTTATTGAGTGTCTACTGTGTGCTCCCTGCCTTAAAAGGCTCTTGACCCAGTTTAAAGCACACATCAATTTCCCTCTGCAGTTTCTGAATGTGCAAAACTGTTCCCTGGGGTAATGACGTGCCCTTATAGCCTTGCTAAGATTAAGCTTTGTCATTTTTGCCTTTGTTTTTTCAGATGCTTTTTCCCTGTCTGTGAAGGTTGTGGTCTTTTGGGGTGTACAAATAACAAGCTTCAGCAAAACTGAAAAACATCTTTATCTTGTTCTTCCCATCAAAGCTGCTGCCTTACAAGTTTAGGTTACCCACCTGTGGTCTTTTCTTACAGATTCTCACAGAAAAACTTAATTTGAAGGTAACAGAATGCCTTGACCATTGCCATTGTCAACACGCTGAAAAGATCTTTTAAAAAGCTAGTTTGTGGTTTGTTTTCCAGAAGTAACTTAACAGGGCTTTTGCTCATATAAAACGTTTCCCTCATTTTATTTACAGCCACACAATGTCAGGCAAGGGTCCCTGACTAGTTAGCAGTCATGGAATGCGTTGAATAATAGTCACTTGTTGCTAATAATCACATTAAAAAAAGAAATAGGTTTTACTACTTCGAAAAGATACATGCACCCCAATGTTCACAGCAGCATTATTTACGATCGCCAGGAGAGGGAAGCAACTTAAGTGTCCATCAGCAGATGAATGGGTAAAGAAGATGTGATACACAGACACACACACACACACACACACACAGACACACACACACACACATATACATACAATGGAATACTACTTGGCCATAAAAAAGAACAAAATTTTGCCATTTGTAGCAGCATGGCTGGACTTGGAGACCATTATGCTAAGTGAAATAAGTCAGACAGAGAAAGACAAATACTGTATGTTAACACTTATATGTGGAATCTAAAAAATTCAACAAACCAGTGAATATAACAAAAAAGAAGTAGACTCACAGATATAGAGAACAAACCAGTGGTTACCAGTGGGGAGAGAGTGGGGGAGGGGCAGGATAGGGTAGGGGAGTGGGAGGCACAAACTATTGGGTGTAAGACGGGCTCAAGGATATTGTACAACACGGGGATTAGAGCCAATATTTTGTAATAACTGTAAATGGAAAGTAACCTTTAAAAACTGTATAAAAATTTTTTAAAATAAATTTAAAAAAAGAAAGAAGTAGGTTTTGAAATCCTTACTAGCAGTTCTTTCTGTCCCTTTTCCCCACCCCACCTTGGAACTCCAGAGCCAAGTTTCAAAGGGGTTTAGATGAAGGATTTATTCCCTGGCCCATTTTTTTCAAACATCAAGGTCTCAAAGACTATCATTGAATTAATTTAGGGCTCTGCCAAGTTAGAGAGAGAAAAATTATATTCACCCTGAAATCCATTTAGAAGAACTAACTACTTCAGGACACTTCGATTTACCCTTCAGAGACTGGGAACAAGAAATGGCAAGTCGTTTGGAAAATTAGCCTTCCTAGGCCTTCTTAGCAGCAATCAGAAGGCATTGAATAAAAAGGTTTAAGGCCTGAGTTGGGGGGCGGGGGTGGCCTTAGGGAGCTTAACTGCCTGTGGATGCATCAGAGCTGCAGCTGGAGGAGCCCCCAGGCTGGACTTTATTTGCTCTTTCCATTCAGCTCTGACAAGGAGAGAGGCTGCTGTCAGAGGCCTAAAGAGAGCATTCCTCAGGGCGTCCCAGCTTTCATGCCGCTCTCATAAAACGGCTTTTCAGGGAGGATTAGTAAGCAGGTTTTGAAGAGATTGGCATTCCTCTCCGATCTGCTAAACAGATAATGAGGATTTCTAGTCATTAGAGCAATGATACCAGAGCAAAATTCCCATGACACGCACCAGCATGAAACCCCTCTGGAAAGTGCCTGCCGTGTGGGCGGGCATCAAAAGCCCCCTGATCCTTGAAAGCGAACTTGAGGTTTCCTGCCCACCCGCACAACGTGGATTCCCTTGTCTGGAATTTAGTTTTCAGCATATTCAACACAAATTTGGACATGAGGAAGTAAGAGGCTCTCACAGTGTTGAAAAGAAATCTTACATAGAAAAAAGTCCTCTAATTTCAGGTGTGAACCATTAGTGATGAAGTGACAAGGGCAGCATAATTCGGTGTCCCCAGCTGTCACAACTGGGATCACAGCTGTGAAGGCCCTCTTTGTTTTACAGAGGCGAAAGCTACCTGTCCTAAGCCACTTAGTAAGTTAGGGGCCACGCCAGAACTAGGATGCACCCAGGTATCCTGAGACCCAGCCTTGTGCTCGTGCACAAGGGGTTACTGAGCCCCTTCCATGTTCAGGCAGGACCCACAGAAGCATGGGGGAACCCCTGTAGTCTCATTTCAAATGATGCAAAAATGAAGCCTGTGCTACTGGTCGGGGTGTGGGTGGGGGGGAACTTGCCCTTGAGCCAAACACACCAGGTTTCAAGTTCTGACTCTGCACCTCCTACTAGGTGGGTAATCTTGGGCAACTTACAGGAGCCCTCTGAGCCTCAGTTCATTTATCTGAAAAAGTAAATATGCCCACCACACAGAGCTGTCATGAAAATAAATGTAAAGGAGATTAACATCTGTGAAGTTGGTAGCCCTGGTGCTTAATAAAAGTTGGTCCCCCTCCTATCTGTTGCCACCTGAATTCCTTTATCCTAGAACAAAGGGTGTGGTTACAGACTACATGCATGAACAAAGCATTGCTAAAGTGCAATCAGTGACTTAACAAATAAAAAATACACAGGAGATCCTACCCTGGCCAATGAGAGTCTGAGGGCTTTAGATGTCCAGGACGAAGGGCATCTCTAGTCTGATTAGAGAGTTGAGGAGAACAGGAAAAGGTGGGAGAAACGAGGCCAGGGCAGGATAGACCAGAGATGTCCAATAGAAATATAATGCAAGCCACATGTGTGATTCCAAAAGTTCTAGTAGCCACATTAAAGAAAATAAGAAGAAACAGATGGCATTCATCTTAATAATATATTTTTTGAACCCAATATATCCAAAATATGATCATTTCAACTTGTACTCATATAAAAATTATGAATGAGATATTTTATGGGTTTTTTTTTTACTAAGTCTTCAAAATCAGTAAGCACATTACACCTACAGCACATCTCAGTTCAGACTAGCCATCTTTCAAGAGCTCACCATATTGGACCACGCAGGTGTAGACAAATCCCCATGTGCCAGCCACTGTGCTGGGTTAAGAAGTCTAGGACTAGAACATGGTTCCTGCCCTCAAGGGTCTCGCTGTCTAGTTTAGGATCTAGGACAAATGGGGGAAATTTGTACTCAAAAATATGCATTTGGGGCTTCCCTGGTGGTGCAGTGGTTGAAGGTCCGCCTGCCAATGCAGGGGGCGCGGGTTCGTGCCCTGGTCCGGGAGGATCCTGCGTGCCGCGGAGCGGCTGGGCCCGTGAGCCATGGCCGCTGAGCCTGCGCGTCAGGAGCCTGTGCTCCGCAACGGGAGAGGCCACAACAGTGAGAAGCCCCAAATGCATATTTTTGAGTACAAATTTCCCCCATTTGTCCTAGATCCTAAACTAGACAGCGAGACCCTTGAGGGCAGGAACCATGTTCTAGTCCTAGACTTCTTAACCCAGCACAGTGGCTGGCACATGGGGATTTGTCTTCTTCTTCGTGTTTCAATATGGTGAGCTCTTGAAAGATGGCTAGTCTGAACTGAGATGTGCTGTAGGTGTAATGTGCTTACTGATTTTGAAGACTTAGTAAAAAAAAAAAAAAAAATATATATATTTGTCTGCAGGTTCTCAAGCTACCTGTCATTAGGCACTAAACCTGCAGCTCAATCCTTTTCCTAAGAGCCTTAGACATACCTTAACCACAGGGACAATATTCTTTCCCATTGTCCACATAAACAGCTGTCAGATTATGCATCTGATTTGGGGGTTTGGGACATACAGCACCCTAGGGAGCAGTTTAAGGGAAGGGGGAGGTGTCTTGTTCTCTAATCCCTTTAGGCTATACAGCACCCAGTTCATCCTTGTTGAGCCCAGATTCCAGGCAAGTAGGAAAGAAACGGAAAGCAAAGTCTCAGCCCTCCTTGAACAGGTTACCTGTCTCTTGGGCCAGAAGCAGCAGCAGCAGGAGAAGCCATCCATGCTGAAGAGGCAGCTGCTCTCACCCCCTGCTCTCTATCACCGTACCCTGGCCTCTTTCCCTTGCCCCTCCCTTGAGAGCCTCTTCATTTCCTCCACTGCCTGGCTGGGCTCAGAGGGAAACACACCACTCCCCGAAATGAAACACCAGTGGCTGGCGCTGCTTGCAGAGCAATCTTCATGCTGTGTCAGTGTGGGCCTCAGCAAAACCACAAGTTGAGATTTGCTTTAGATTCCCTAGTGGTTTTTTGGAAACCTTTCTCCCTTTCTGCAATTCCACCCCTGCTCCCACCCTGAGGTCCTCCCTTAACCATTCCTGCTGAGAAACTAATTCATACTAAGGGGTTAATGATGACTCAGTGGGCCATCTTTCCCAGGGGTATTTGCATCACTAAAAGACCAGATAAAAAGAATAGCTAAAATGTATTGAGTGCTTGCTGGGTGCTAGGTGCTATGCTAAGAAGCTAATGACTTACCCTAGGGAATACGTGGACAATGGTGGAATTTCAAGCAAGCCAACACCAGGTGGAACAGAGGTATCTTCCTGGTTATTTTAAAATCATGCCTTGTAGACAACTGCTATGCAAGCCTACCTAGGGGCAATAGTCAGTGGAGGATATAGAAGGTCAGCACTGTTTTTTCCTTAACTTTGAAACTTTAGAGCCATCTTCTTTGTTTATGGATTGGGGGTAAATGTATGGATTAAGTTTGTTTGTTTTTATCCACTCATTCAATCAACAAGTATTTATTGAGTGCCTACTCTGAGCCAAGCACTGGGTTAGGTGCTGGAGATACAGCAGTGATCCAGACAGCCAGAGCCCTGCTCTCCTGGAGCTCGCAGGACAGTGGGGGGAGACACACTATCAAGAAACGATAAAAGAGAATTACAGGGCTTCCCTGGTGGCGCAGTGGTTGAGAGTCCGCCTGCCGATGCAGGGGACACGGGTTCGTGCCCCGGTCCGGGAAGATCCCACATGCCGCGGAGCAGCTGGGCCCGTGAGCCATGGCCGCTGAGCCTGTGCGTCCGGAGCCTGTGCTCCGCAACGGGAGAGGCCACAACAGTGAGAGGCCCGCGTACCGCAAAAAAAAAAAAAAGAGAGAGAATTACAGATTGTGCTCATCCCTGCAAACAAAATGGACACGGGAGGGTGATGGAGATAAACCAGGGAGTGGAGAGGAGGCCTCCGGGAGGGGGTAAGGTGGTATTTTCCAACATCATCCCTGTGCTCCTTCTTAGCCCTATCTGCTCCTTCTTCCTCCTTCACCCACCTGTGGCTCTACTCTTCTCCATCCAAGCACACTCCTGGGAATTCTCAGCCAGTTTCATGGCTTTAACCACCTTCTATACATCTCCCAAACTTATATCTCCAGCCCCAACAAATCCTATGAGAGCACCAAACCCATAAATTCAACTGTCAACCTCATTATCACCCCTGGAAAGGCTACCAGCGTCTCGAAATTAATATGCCACAAAAGAGACATTGATTCTCCACCTCCCCCAACTTGTTTCTGCTCTCCTGATCCTGTACTCAGTAAAAGACACCACTATCCCCTCCAACAGCTCAAACGAAAAGTTTAGGAATTGTTTCTTTTCTGCATTTTTAAATATTTGGAATAGGTAATTATGATAGGCAGAATAATGGCCCTTAAAAATGTTCATATTCAAATTCCTGAAATCTGCGAATGTTACCTTACATGGCTAAAGGGACTTTGCATGTGGGGTTAAATTAAGAACCTTATGATGGGGAGATTATCCTGGATTGTCTGGGAGGGTTGAATCTAATCACAGGAGTGCTTAAAAGGACCTCTGGCTGGCTTAGCATCACTAATCATTAGGGAAATGCAAATCAAAACCACAATGAGATGTCACCTCACACCTGTCAGAACGGCTATCATCAAAAAGACAATAAATAACAAGTGTTGGTGAGGATATGGAGAAAACGGAAGACTTGTGCACTGTTGGTAGGAATGTAAATTGGGGCAGCCAATGTGGAAAACAGTATGGAGATTCCTCAAAAATTTAAAAATAGAACTACCATATAGTCCATCGATTCCACTCCTGGGTATTTATCCAAAGTAAGCAAAAACATTAATTAAGAAAGGTATATGCACCCCTATGTTCATTGCAGCTTTATTTACAATAGCAAGATATGGAAGCAACCTAAGTGCCCACCAGTAGATGAATGCATAAAAAAGATGTGGTATGTATACGTACAATGAAATATACTCAGCAATAAAAAAGAATGAAATCTTTGCAACAACATGGATGGACCTAGAGGGTACTATGCTAAGTGAAATAAGTCAGACAGAGAAAGACAAATACTGTATGATTTCACTTATATGTGGAATCTAAAAAACAAAACAAATGAACAAACATAAAATAGAAACAGAGTCATAGATACAAAGAACAAACAGGTGGTTTCCAGAGGGGAACGGGTAAGGGGAGAGGAGAAATTGGTGAGGGAGATTAAGAGATACAAATTTCCAGTCACAGGGTAAATGAGTCACAGGTATGAAATGTACAGTGTGGGGAATACAGTCAATAATAATGTAATATCTTTGTATGGTGACAAATGGTAACTACACTTATTGGTAACTACACTTATTGTGGTGATCATTTTGAAATGTATAGAAATATCAAATCACTATGTTGTGTAACAGGAACTAACATAGTGCTGTACGTCAATTATGCTACAAAAACAAGCAAACAAACTGATGGAAAAAGAGATCAGATTTGTGGTTACTAGAGACAATGGGTGGGGGGAGGGGGAATTGGATGAGGGCAGTCAAAAGGTACAAACTTCCAGTTCTAAGATAAATAAGTACTAGGGTGTAATGTACAACTTGAGAAACTTAAGAACACTGCTGTATGTTACACATGAAAGTTGTTAAGGAGTTAAGGAGTAAGTAAATCCTAAGAGTTCTCATCACAAGGAAAACATTTTTTTCTATTTCTTTAATTTTGTATCTATATGATATGATGGATGTTCACTAAACTTACTGTGGTAATCATTTCATGACGTATGTAAGTCAAATCATTGTGCTGTACACTTAAACTTATACGGTGCTGTATGTCGATTATATCTCAGTAAAACTGGAAAGAATAAAAAGGACCTCTGGCTGTGGTCAGAGGGATATGACTATGGAAGGACATTGGAGACATGCAATATTGCTGGCCATGAGCCAAGGAATATGGACAGCCTCTAGAAGCTAGAAAAGGCAAAGCAACATATTTTCCTCTATAGCCTCCAGAAAGGAACACAACCTTTCTAACACCTTGATTTTAACCCTGTGAAACCCAGGTCAAACCTCTGACATACAAAACTATATGATAATAAATTTGGGCTGTTTTAAGCCACTGCATTTGTGGTAATTTGCTATAGAAGCAATAGAAAACTAAGAAAGTAACATAGTCACATGATTCAAAATTCAAGAAATACAAAATGATGTACAATGACAAGGCTCCTTCTCACCCTGCCCCCATCCACCTAGTTCCCCTCCCCAAAAGTACCCAGTGCTACCAACTTCTTGGTATACTCTTCCAGAGATATTTTATGCATATATAAGCAAATGAGACTAGATGTATTTTTCCCCTTTTATTATATGCCAATGGTAGTATACTGTACATACTGTTAAGACAGTTTTTAACACAAAGATATATACTAGAGATTTTTCTTTGGAGTTTTTCATTGTTTTATTCTGGTTCTACCGCATTCCATTGAGTAGATATACCATAATTATTCAGACAGTCCCTTTTTTTTTTTTTTATAAATTTATTTATTTATTTATTTTTGGTTGCACTGGGTCTTTGTTGCTGTGCGGGCTTTCACTAATTGTGGCAAGTGGGGGCTACTCTTCGTTGTGGTGCACGGGCTTCTCATTGCAGTGGCTTCTCTTTGTTGTGGAGCACAGGCTCTAGGCACGCGGGCTTCAGTAGTTGTGGCTCACGGGCTCTAGAGAGCAGGCTCAGTAGTTGTGGTGCACGGGCCCAGTTGCTCCGTGGCACGTGGGATCCTCCCGGACCAGGGCTCGAACCCATGTCCCCTGCGTTGGCAGGTGGATTGTAAACCACTGCGCCACCAGGGAAGCCCCAGACAGTCCCTTTTTGATGTTTATTCCTAAGCTTTCCTATCACAAACAATGCTCAATGGAAAAAAAACAAAAAAAACAAAAAAAAAACAAGCTTGAACTAGCAGCATTTTGCACAGGACTAAGTGTGTCTGTGGGACAAATTCCAGGAGTCATCCTAGATCCTTCCTTTCCTTCATCCCCATCCAATTCAGTGTCACATCCTATGAGTTCTATCTCCACTTCTTTCCTAGTACTCCATCTCTGTCCATTTCAAGCCACTATCATCTCTGGCTGGGGACAGCACAGTGGACGCATCTATGTGAGAGTTTGGTATGGAAGACCCTCCATTCCCTAAGCTTGCATCTTGCCCTTTGGGGGAAGAGCTCTCTTAGGACCTTGGGTTTCTTGTTTCTGAAATATGATCAATGAGACTAGGTGTCCCGATTTTGTGTGGATAAATGAATGGTGTTTGCCAAAACTTTAGTGATGGGGCTCCAATTAGAGGCTCTCAGATAAAAGAAACTTGTTAAACCTGAAAGGAAGATCAGACAAGTATCTTGGCATCCTGGAATAGACAACTTTTTTTTCTTTTTGAATAACTACTTTGGGAGCGGTCCATAAGCATTAAGAACATACATAAAAAGACACACCACTGTTGATAATGAAAAAAACAGCATTTGATCATTTCCAGCTTTATAAATTTTAAAAAAATGATTCAGTCACAACAAAAAAAGTTTAGATACTTTAGCAAGTATCACCTTGCAGGACCATAATCACATTTAAGCCACTGACTTACTCTTAACGGAAAAAAGTCACATTGCATCTAGTTACTGTAGTATTTCTAAGCATAATTACAGCAGATTGAATGCAATGTGATATACACCAAAATTCATATGGATGTCATATAATGACAGCATTGTACAAGTAACATTAATGACCTCCAACAAACACATTTTAAATTAGACTGGTCAAGCTAAATGGAATGTTGGAGCCAAACAGAAATGTAGTGGAATTCAGATTGTCTAGTAAGACTTGAAACTATACATTAGGATGACGTAAAAACTAAATACTGGTAGAACCCTAACAAAATACTAGCAGCAACAGTTACAGCCCTCTTAAAAGCTTTTAAAAATCTAGCAAATAAAGATAATACCATTTTTGAGAGAGTATAAAACTTTATATACTTCAGCATAACCTATTTGCTTTAAATCAGGCATTTATTTTTAAGACTGGGAGTATATTCCAGCTGTTGCTTTTCATAAAAGTTTTAAAATTAAGCGGATTTAATGCTGGAATGCCGAATCCTCCTTGGGAATAAAACCCCCAAAATGAACTGTAAATATATCTTGGTTCAGAAAGCAAGATATTTGAATCACTTGAAGTTTGCAGTACTAAATAAAATAGCACCTTTTAGCTAAGCTGTTTGAAGGGCCAAGCAGTGATTTGAAGACTGTCCTAATTCAGTGCCCAATGCTGAAAGTTATCTATGTATAAAACTCCTTCTTGTGGGCTTCCCTGGTGGCGCAGTGGTTGAGAGTCCGCCTGCTAATGCAGGGAACACGGGTTCGTGTCCCGGTCCGGGAAAATCCCACATGCCGCGGAGCGGCTGGGCCCGTGAGCCATGGCCACTGACTGAGCCTGCGCGTCCGGAGCCTGTGCTCCGCAACGGGAGAGACCACGACAACGAGAGGCACGCGTACCGCAAAAAAAAAACCCAAAAACTCCTACTTGTTACAGCAGGCCATGGAGAAAGTCAGAAATACTTTTCGATTTCAGGCATAAATTAAGGAAATAACACCCAATAAGCTCGCTTGCTTACAGCACAAAGAAACACTGGCAAAACTCTTAATTCCTAGATGCATGTGTTGTTCTCAGTTTTATTTTTTGTTTTAAAGTTCATTGAATAAGAGGAAGGGAACTGGGGAAAGGAGGAGGACTAAATGAAAACATTTTAAATGGAATGGAACGAGTTTGGCTCTTAAATATCTGAACAATAAGATTTTTAAAGGAGCTACATAGGTAGCCAAGCAGATTAAAACAAAGCTGCCTGCACGTAGTTCAAATACAGTTTACCTGGCATAAATGAAGACCATGGAACAGACATCATCTTTTTTTTTTTTTTCGGTACGTGGGCCTCTCACTGTTGTGCCCTCTCCCGTTGCGGAGCACAGTCTCCGGACGCGCAGGCTCAATGGCCATGGCTCACGGACCCAGCCGCTCCGCGGCATGTGGGATCCTCCCGGACCGGGGCGCGAACCTGTGTCCCCTGTATCGGCAGGCAGACTCTCAACCACTGCGCCACCAGGGAAGCCCTAGACATCATCTCAATTGCATCTCTAATATGTGTTTTCCTCTTGTGGGTTTCCAAAACATCTAACGGACCAGGAACAAGGTAAGAGTTTTTAGGAGTGGAGACAAATTCACTTCGAATAAGACCCTGAGATTAAAATTCTGCCTTTATTCTATTTAGCTACAGCCTAAACCCTACCCTGAGGGTGCTTGGGGAAATTCCAGGATGGGAACTGGTTCAGAGAGTCCAGTCCTGGTAGAGGAAATAAAAGTAGTCAAGAAAGGAGTACTGCCGAGGTGAGGCCCCTGTCATTAGAAATCTGAAAATGAAAACCCAGGGAGATAACAAAGGAAGGCATCAGATTTATGTCACGTTTGCCTAAGCATAATCTCTCTTCCCTTATAATAAAAATTTTAGCAGGTATTTATTGATCATTTACTGTGTGTCATGCATTTTCACAAATGCTTTTATTTCATCTTCCTAACATCCCCATTTTCCCATTTTACAGATAAGGAAACTAAGGATCAGGGAGAATTTTCATTTTCTAGACTTTAAATTGTTGAGCCCCTGATCACACAGTAAAAACTAAGGACATGTGGAAACCTTGATAACATTCTTGAACAGTTACAATACACATAAGGGTAGATGATCTTCACAATGAATTTCAGTCTGTTAATACACACAGTAATATACACCTATGCTCCAGACAGCAGTGTTGTGTAAGATCGCAGACTCTATAGTGAGACTTCCTGGGTTCAAGCCTGGTTCCGTCATTACCAGCTGTGTGGCCTTGGACAAATTCCTTTACCTCTCTGGGACTATTTACCTTATGGGGTGGTTGAGAGGATTACATGACTGAAGATATTTAAAGCATTTAGAGCAGCACGTGGCACTCAGTTAATGTTGGGTACCTGTACCGGTTCATATGGTTTCGCCCGGGTACCAGCCCTGGGCTGGGTGACACATAGAAAGCACTCACCCCAAGGACGGTCTCCTGGAATCCTCACATCATCCAACAACGAAATCATTCTTCCTTTTCTACAGTAGAGGGGTCTGAAACTCCAAAACTACCCCAATGTCACACAATCATCTAAGCAGCAGCATTGAAATCCAAACCCTGCTTTGCCTGCTTTTGAAGTCTGGGCTCAGTAACACGCACAGAAGCTGGCGGTGCTGGCGTGTGTCCTGTTCTCTGGCAAATCTGAGACATGATCTGCTCTTCCTGCTTACAGGCACAGGGACCCGTGCATGCGCATGCACAGGCACACGCACATGCAATATTCCAGTGGGAAACTTCCCCCGCGCCTGTGCCTTTTGCTGACTATACACCCAACAATTTCTGGTCTGAAAGGCACTTTCCCAGAATGGAGTTGACAGCGGTTTGGGAAATGACTCAAACTAATTGAATTCTTGACATGGCGAGATGCTGGGGACATTGGATCCTTCTTATTTCCAGCTGCACGAAAGCAAGAAGCTTTGCCAAACCAAAGAAGAGCAAGGCATGGGAGAGAATACACGTTCAGTGCCAGATGCTCTTTATAGCAGTAAACAAATGGTTCGACCACCATAAACTATTGATTTTCATAATTCAGTGTCCGGGTGGGGGAGGGTAACAAGCAGAGGCGTGCATGGGAGAATTTTTGCACCTGTCAACAATACAATAATGATACTGCTGAGAGGTCCCTTGAAGACGAAACAGAAACACTTGCAAAAAGTAAGCAATGACAAGATTTCTCGTCACACAGCTCCTTACCACCATACTCCATCCTGCACACACCCCTCTCTCTTACAATGAAAAGGCCTCAAAATTTCCACCATGTAGGAAATTAGTCTCTCTCCCTCTCTTCCCCTTTCCTCCTCCTTCCCATTCTCTCTCTGTTTTTCTCTTCCAGGAAGAAACTCTTGAATGTCAAACGCTAGACATTATCTAGTACAGACCATCAACTTGAAAGTCAGGAAAACCTGGGTTTGAAGCCTTGTTATGGCACATTATGCAAGTTACTTAAACCGTCTGTGATTCAGTTACCTCATCTGTAAAATGAGCTTAAAAATAATACTTACCTGATAGGACTGGTGTGAGTACTGAATGAGCTAATGCTTGTAAGATCCTTAGGGCAGAGGCTGGCACATAGCCTATGCCCCCAAAATGTTCCTTGTAGTATCACCCAACCCACCCTCTTCATTTTACAGACAAGGAAACTGGATTTAGAGAAAAGTGATCTATCCAAAGTCATATGGTGAGTGAATGGCAGAGCCAAGTCTGGGTCCAGGCACCCCATCCAGGCCCTCTTCCTGCTGTACTACACATCGCATAGTATAGTTCCCGCCAGTCATCAACTTCGAGCCGAACGAGGTTGGGACGTTTTCCAGTTGGTCATGTCCGTGCTGAGCTGCTGACGTCAGCAGAGCCGGGGCCAAGAGCATCCTGGGTTGCTGGCCCCACTGTGGCCAGGGGCCGGCTGAGCATGAGGGCAGGTGCTGCTTTTGTCGCATAATGACGCACAGTCTCCAGGACTATCAAACCCTGCTAAAGCCAATTTCCACAGAGCACTGAGCCACCAGCCTCTTATTATTAATTTACATTCTGGAAGCTGAAGCTCCAGAAAAGTTGACTGCATAGTGTCACCCTCAACAGCTTTCAAATGTTCTGGTAACACAAAACCTCTGCTTCCAAAGCAGCCTCCAATCCACATCCCTGAGGCCTGAGGTGCTGCATGCTCTCTGTCTCTCTGTCTCTCTCTCCCCCCGCTAGGACCCTCTCCCAGTGCTGACAGACTGCAGAGACCGGATCATTGTCTGTATTATGACCTGTTTTTGCCCACATGGTACCATTTCACCCCAAATGCTCTTCCCTCTCCCTTTTCGTAAAGAACACACATACATACACATGCGAACTCACACCATCACCCATGGGCCCAAGGGCTCTTGTTCCCTAAGGGAAGTGTTCAAATCGTCCACAACAATATTTGGTTCTAGCGTGGGAGGATCAGAAACCTGCAGCCAGGGCAGGTGCGGTTCTGGGTGTTTCCAGAGATAACAGACCCATTAGTTCTGACAAACGTTCCCACGTTCCTGCCTCTAATCTGTGCCAAACTTCCCAGATCCAGCCAGAGCCTGGAGCTCCTCGCAGGCCATCCAGGCTGTCTCTGATCTAGTCAGTGGCCGGGTGGCCACGGCTGCACAGACCAACAAACTTTTTCTCACGTGTCAGCCAGCCACACCCTCCACTCACAACAAACAGAGGCAAGGGGATATGGGAACTAACTGGCCTGGAAGATGGGAGGGAACAGAGGGATCATGGTGATGATGATGGTAATTCTATAGCAGAAAGATCACTGGCCTGGAAGGCAGGAGGCCTGAGTCCCTATCCTGGCCACTGAGTGAAGTGCATGCTCTTGGGCCAGTCACTTAACCTCTCTGTGCCTCAGTGTTCTCACCTGCTATAGAAGTGGGCTTGCCTGGAGGGTCTGAAGGAAGTCTCTCAGGGTAAGGTTTCCATAGTGACCATCTTCAGTCCCGATGGCACATATGGGCAATTAGGGGCAAACCACGGCAGGGCTCAGCGCTAACCAGAATTCTCACCACTTCCAGCCATTTCTGGCTCACACTTTCTCCTCAATGAAAGGTCAAAAGGAAGAACTCCTGGAAAGTGTGTAAATGCCAAAGAGGATTTGTTCACTTGGGGGCAGGGGTCAAGGGCCTGGGCTGGTCCCTGAGTCCTTTTGATGTCCTTTTTAACATTTTTGGAGCCCAAGGCAGGGCCCAAGTTATCTCCAAGCTCCAAGTCCATCTGCCTCTTGGGCTTCAGAGACGGAAAGCAGAGCTCGCAGTGGCAGTTAAGAGACTTGCCAGATCGCTGGCTGGTCATGGCAGAGCTGACCTAATCCAGGTCCCCTACCTCCTACTCCAGAGCTAGGAAGTGTTGGCATGTGTGACAGCAGTGGTGGCTTCTGTGACAGACAGTGTCAGCTTGTGCTGCAGGCTCCCCCATCACTGAGGCTTAGAGGCGGTGAGAGAACAGTGCAGGTTCCCGTTCCCCTTCAACCTTAAGGGTTCAATTCACCCTTCTTCTCCCACTTGACATCTGCCTTCCCTTGCTGACTGTCCAAACTGTAGACTTGACACTGCAGCACCAGGGCAGAAGCAACATCCTAATGTACTCTGTTAGCCAGGACCTACAATTGCATAGAGTCAAATATCTAGAATATAATCCTTTCTAGATATAGCTCCTAATGACTCTGTTTCTCTTATAAAAAACCTTGACTGATACAGATAATGAAGATATGACATGTCAATATTTGTGAATGCACCTAAGGCAGTCCTTCAAGAAACAATTACAGGCTGAAATGTGAGTATTAGAAAAGCTGAAAATCAATGGTCTCAGCAACTATTTCAAGTAACAAACAAATAAAAAAACAAGAGAACCACAAAGCAGAGCAAATCAAACCCAAAGAAAGTAGAAGGAAGGAAATAATAACTGGAAGAGTGGAACATTCATGCAATAAGAAAAGTCACACAATAGAGAAAATCAACAAAGCCAAGAATGAACTCTTTACAAAGATTAATCAAGCTGGTAAACCTCTAGCAAAACTGTTCAAGAAAAAGCAAGAAAATACACTTAACAATATTAGAAATAAAAAGTAATATGTTACTAAAGACGCTACAGACATTAAAATGATAAGAGGATATCAAGAATAATTTTATTTTGATAAATTTGATAATTTTTTAAGATTGGCAAATGCCTTGAGAAATAGAGCATGTCAAAACTGACACAAGAAAAAAATTAGAAAATATAACCCTCCAATATCTATTTAAACATTGAATGAATACTCCAATATCTATTTAACACTGAATGAATACTCCAATATCTATTTAACATTGAATGGATACTCCAGTATCTATTTAAACGTTGACTCTATTATTAAAAACCTTTCCACAAAGAAAACTCCAGGTCCAGGTAGCCTCATTGGTAAATTCCCTCAAACATTTAAAGAAGAAATAGCACCAATCTTAGACAAACTCTTCCAGATAACTGATAAAGAAGAGACACTTCATAACTCATTTTATGAGGCCAGCATAAATTTAATAACAAACTTGAAAAGGACATTACAAGAAATGAAAATTACAGACCAGTCTCTTTCTCGTGAACGTAGACACAAAAGTTGTAAACAAAATATTAGCAAACAGAAACTATTTGTGTTTCAAAAATCACTGAACTGTACACTTAAAAGGGTGAAATATTGTGTATAAATCATATCTCAATAAATCTGACTTCTAATAAAGAAAAAATGGATCTTAACTCACACATTATCAAACTTCCAATAGATTGTAGATATATATAAATGTGAAAAGCAAAACAATAAAGCTCTTAGAAAAAGCGTAGGAAGATGTCTTCATGACCTTAAGGTAGGCAAAAATTTTTGTAACAAGTTTTTTAAAACTACTAATTATAAGGGGGAAAACTGATCAATTTGACTACACTGAAATTCATATCTTCTGTTCATCAGAAAGCACCATTAAGAGAGTAAAAACATCTGTCACAATCTGGGAGAAGGTATTTGTAGTACATATATCCAACAAAGGACTTTATTCCAGAATAAATAAAGAATTCCTACTAATCAATAAGAAAATTGTAGATAACCCACTTCACAAAAGAGGATATCCAAATGTCCAATTTTATTAGTCATCTGGAAATACAAATTACAACCTTAATGTAGCCCACTGCATATTCCCTAGAAGACTCAAGTGGAAAAGGTAGGCAAGAGCCGGTATTGGTGAGGATATGGAACAGCTGGACCTTTCAAAACATTGATATTGGAAATGTTAATTGATACAATCACTTTGGAAAACTGTCCGTATTTACTCAAGCAAAACACTTGCAAACCCATTATCTAGCAGTTTTACTCCTAGGCATATATCCAACAGTAATAAGTACACATGTTCACCAAAAGACAAGTAAAAGCTCTATTAGCAATAGTCAAATACAGGAGACACCCCAAATATCCATCAGTGGTAGAATGGATAAATAATGATGATATATTCATACCACGGAATACTAAAGACAATGAAAATTCTACAACAGCATGCAATAACATCATGTTGGGTGACAAAAGCCAGATAAAAAAGAATTCATACCATATGATTCCATTCATATAAAATTCAAAAATAGGCAAAGACAGTATAAGCTGTTAGAAGCCAAGAGATGGGTTATCTTGCTGTTTTGTCTTTTCTTTTGAGATTGGTTACTCTTGAGGAAAGTCTCAATGACTGGCAGGGTAGTTGAAGGGGTTTCTGGCAATGGGGTTGTAACGTCTTGTTTCTTGATTTAGGAGCTTGATTACATGGATGTGTACAGTCTGTGAAAACACTGTACACTTGTGATTTCTGTATTATACTTCAATAAAAAATGTTTACATAGAAAAAATTAAGTGGATGGGAACACGGCAAAAATTGTTGTATCCATTTAACCAAGGAAACTTGAGTAGGGGAAGAATTAGCTTTAGGACAGAGGAAGATTTCAAGAATCTGAGCCCGTTTGCCAAAGATCTGTGTGATTTTCCTTCAGGCTCCACCTTTAGGTAGAAGGACTGACTGAGGTCGGTCAGCAATTTGAAGAGAGTGTCACAGAGACTGACCAGTCCTTTATGAATGCAGAGTCTTATGGCATTCTGGGCCTGGGATAACCCTGCTTGGCTGCTGAAAGGGTGACCCCAGTGTTCGACACAATGGCCCAGAAGCTGGTGGATCTACCCATGTTTTCTGTGTACATGAGCAGGTAAGGCCCATCAGCCCCACCAGGTTAAGGTTATGACTATAGGGAAACAACACGTCTAGACTTAGCAGTCACAACACCTGGGTTGGAGCTCTTGCTTGGTCTTGTATCAGCTGTGTGATTTGGGGCAAAACACTTGCCCTCTCTGAATATTGAGAAAATGGGGTTTGCCTCAAAGTCGTTGAAAAAAGGACTTTTTAAACTATACCACACTGGAGTAATTAAAGAATCTCTGGGACTGGACATTCATTTATGCAGTGAATAAATATTTATCAAGCCCCTATTATGTGCTCACCATGCTGCTAGGCACTGGGAACACAATGGAACAAGAAAGACAGTCCCTGCCCTCAAAAAGCTTAATTCTAGGGAGAGGAGGTGGGGAGAAAAAATTCAAATGTTAGCTGACAATAAAATAATTACACATTAATGGCTGGAATAACAGAATGTAGTATATGCATACAACAGAAAATTATTCAGCCTGAAAGAGGAAGAAAATTCTAACAGTAGCGGAATTCATAGAGACAGAAAGTAGAATGGTGGCTGCCAGGGGCTGGGGAAGGAACAAGCAGGAAGTTATTGAACGGGTATAGAGTTTCAATTTTATAGGATGAAAAGGTTCTGGGGATTGGTTGCACAACCATGTGAATATACTTAACACTACTGAACTGTACACTTAAAAATGGCTAAGAGGGTCGATTTTATGTGTTCTTTGCCAATTTATACAATTTTTTAAATTGCATGTTGTGGTTGGAAAAGGTCATGAGACTCACCAGCCCTCGGACACGTTTACCTGGGGTCCTGGGAGGGTCAGGGAGGAGATTTCTTACCTCTCTGACTCCTTCCCAAGGAAACTTGGCCTGAGCTTACCCTGTTTCAGCAGAAGCGCATTTCTCTCTCTCTCCTCTCTCACATGGAGAGCCTTGAATCTCCTCCATCACATGGCTTCCTCTCCAGCCTGATTGTAGTGGAGACCAGGCCTGGACGGACCTGTGAGTAAGAGGGCAGGCGTCTGGACACCTCGCTTCTTCCCTTCAGAGCTTCCTGCTCCCTTTCAGCCTGGAAAGATGTGAATTGTGGTGGAAAACAGCAAAGCCTTTGCAGTCAGACTGACCTGGATTTAAATCCCCCTCTCTTGGGACTTCCCTGGGCGCTCAGTGGTTAAGAATCCGCCTGCCAATGCAGGGGACATGGGTTCGAGCCCTGGTCCAGGAAGATCTCACATGCTGCAGAGCAACTAAGCCCGTGCGCCACAACTGCTGAGTCTGCGCTCTAGAGCGTGGAAGACACGACTACTGAGCCCACGTGCAGCAACTACTGAAGCCCGCGTGCCTAGAGTCCATGTTCCACAACAAAGAGAAGCTACTGCAATGAGAAGCCCTCTCACCAGAACAAAGAGTAGCCCCTGCTCGCCGCAACTAAAGAAAGCCTGCGTGCAGCAACGAAGACCCAACACAGTCAAAAATAAATTAATTAATTAAAAAAAAAGAAATCCCCCCTCTTGCATTACTTCATCTCCATGAGCCTCATTTTTCTCAAATGGACACTAGGTTGACATGAGAATTAATAAGATGAGGCAGGGAAAATTCCTAGCACAACGCCTTGCATAAAGGCCATCAACAAACATCAGCTCCTCCCCCCTCGTGCCTTGAAAACTGTTTTCCTTGGATTCCCACAGATATCCACTTCCCTTCCCCTTTACTGCCCTGCATACAGGGCCCCAAGTTTTGTCTTTCTCTGATCCTTTTCCTCCTGAAAACAAATCAGTTTTAGGTCCTATTTCTGCAGGATCCTGCTAGGTGGCAGAACATATTCTGAGAAATCAACACAATATTAATAAATATTCAAGCTCCAGTAAGTCACTTGGTGTTCAATTAGCGTCTTTGCCTAGCACAAAAGAGTGAATACTGTGGAAATTCCAGGCACCACCATAATAGTGGAGAAGATACTTGGGGCAAAGGAGTCTTTGGGGGTGTCTCAAGTTGCATGGTGAATGCACACCCCATGATGGTCCTGGCCTTGGTGCTGCCTGAGTTCTGCTTGATCAAATCTGTGGTCTCCATTTCTCACCTCCTTACCCCTTCTATCCAAGAAGCAGGAGGATACTCACAAATCACTGAGCAGAGTTGTTTCTATTGTTTGCCCAAGAGGCTCCGACTAATCAACTTGCAGCAGTCAGAAGCCCTGGTCTCAAAGCCCAGGCTGATATTTCTGCCTATCTAGGTACTTGGTGTGAGTGACCAGACCAGGAAGCAGGGGCCTGGCTGAGGCTCGCCCCTGAGGTTTTCCAGTGGCCCTTCCTTGACAATCTGCCTTTCTTTCCATGTAGTGACACAGGAGGTGGTGCAGGTAGCAAGCTGATTTTCAGAGGCTAGGACCACTCCCATCTCTCTGGGAACATAGATTGAGTCCCAGTCACCAAACAAGTCTACTGGCAGATTGCAGTGGACACGTAAGTATCCTCCACAGAGTAGTTACAGAATGAGGGAAGAGCTCATAACAGGCTCAACTGAAATTGGATTAACTAAATTGACCTGAATGAAACTGCTGGTCACTGAGAGAGGATGCTGGGAGCTGGCTGCATGAGGCTAGAATATGGAGGTGCTGAGCAGAGGGGCAGGACGGGGCAGCAGACACATGGTACCCACTCTCAGCTTCCTTTCTTGTACATGTGGCGCATCTTCAATTCAACAGACAGTAAATACTAACACTCGGCCAACTACTCATTCAACATTAATTAACATGCAAGGCAAGGGCTGAATGATACAGGGGTGCAAAAGCGAATTGGACTCAGATTTTGCCTTCACAAACCATTGCAGAAGATGACACCTATACACAAACTACTACCATGTAGAGTAGAAGGTGGTCAGTACTCCATGAGATGGACCACCAAAGTGGCCCAGACAAGAAAGGGCAAGACCACTTCTATCTGAAGAACTCCTCAAGGGTCTCATGGAGGGGGTGGCATTGATTGAGTCTACACACACACACACACACACACACACACACACACACACACACAGAGGCGCGGAGCAATCAGGGAAAGTGGAACTAGATTCCTGCCACATACCTAGCACTGTACTAGACAGTGCAGGAATTCAAAGAAACGTAATTCAAGTTTCAATTCAGCTGAAGATAAGTTCCTGCAAGGGGACAGGCATGTGCTAGGCACAGAGATACAAAAGCCAAAAAGGCTCCAACGTTTACTGCCTACTGAGGGTTTTTCAAACTGCAAGGATTTACCCATTTATGGGTCACGACATCATCTTAGGGGATCGTGACCTACATTTTTTAATGAAATGGGCTAAAGTGGAAAATATCAGAGTGCACTCCACATATTAAGGTTAAGTACAGTGTCATGAAATTTTTATTTCTGCGTGTGTGTGTACATGTGTGTATGTGTACTGGGTCAAGAAGTAAATATATTTCCTGCTATGCATCTCAGTCAAAAAACAAAATATATATATATAGAGAGAGAACCACTCATGTGGTGAGAGCGACCAAAATGCAAGTTACTAACGTGCTTCAGCAGATTAGAGAACCCAGCAGAGTGAGAGCTGCTGGGGTGCCAGGGAAGCTTAGGGGGAGAAAGGGGAAGGGACAGGTAGGAGTATGCTGACGATGCTTCCTTTGTCCTCAGAATCCAGGTGGGAGGCACCACGATGTTCCTCTCCGAAGGCTGCAGGCCACTGTGGACCCAGGGACCTCCCTCATCACAGGCCCCTCAGGCGGTAGCAAGCAACTGCCCAGACCACTGGGGCAGAGCCCATGGACGGGGAATCGGGAGGCCTCTGAATAGATCCTCTGGGTTCTATTTTTGTACACTCTGGAGTGTGTCAACATCAGTGTCTTGCCGGATGTCACCTTCACCATCAATGGGGTCCCCCACACCCACCAACCAACTGCCTACACCCTGCTGGTGAGAACTGTTTCCTTATTCTGCAAGTCACAGGACCATCCTCACACGGCTGCCACTTCCCCTTTCCAAACAGTCGCCTGTACTCAGGGTGCCTTTACCCCTTGCCCCCCTCCCATCTTATCCAGCTCTGAAAGCATTCCCCCTGGGAGGGGTGGTACTGCCGATGGCGGAAACGCCACTGGGCTGGTTCTAACTTCCTGTTCTGCCATGAAGCAGCAGCAAACCTTGGACAAACCATTTAATGAGGTTTTCCGACATTGTCAGGTAGGACTTTTCAACTGACAAAACTTAATCTCTTCAACCACCAAGTCAGACTGGGATATTATTAGCCCATTTGATAGATGAGGATACTCAGAGAGTTAAATGGTTCAAGATACGAGCTGCTAGAGGTAGGGGGATACAGAATAAGGTTATATCTCTTCTAACATTCAAGTTAACATTCTCCTCACGCAAGAAAATGTCTTGTTGCAGGCGATTGGTAAGTTTGGAGAATGAGGTAGAAAGGGAACTTCCAGGTGTTTTGGAAATCTATGATCCCAAATTTTCAATATCGCATTTTTTGGCGACACACTTTAACACACCAACTTTGCCCAAGAGTCACCTGCAGCATCAGGGTGACTGCACCAGGATGGAAGCACTAAGGTGTAGACAGAAGGCTTTACCTACCCCCATAACTTGATCTCCATTCACACCCCTTCCCAAAGCCACCAAATATAAACAGACAATGCAAGTGAAAACAAATGTTTTGCTTTAAAACACAAGCTTCATGTCAAGCCTCCTAAGCTCTTCCAACAAAGGAATGGTAGAGCTGCCACTGTAAACACGATGCTGAGGACAAGCTACACATTTCAACTGTGCTAAGTTCATTAGTCTATACACCTTTCCCCACTCCAACACCCCACACTCTCTCCCCTTCACCCTATGTGAGTCCCTGCTCACATGCACACCCTACCCTGTACACATTATGGTGCTATTGTCCTTTTATGCTAGCAGTTTTCAATCAGAGCCACCTTAATCCATCAAGGATGCTGTCATAACTTTGCATTTTTGTCCCCTTCCTCTCAAGAAGACTCTTGAAGCTCTCAGTGAATTTTCCCAAACCTTCATCGGCAGCCTCAAATTTCAAATAGTTGCTGGAAAGACGACTTCTGCCTGTTAGACCCCAAGTCTTTACCAAACCAAATAAGGTTGGGAGAGGTTATACTCCTCTCACGGATCAATGGATACCTACTTGCCTTATAACTTGAAGGAGCCACTCGAATGATTCTTCCCAGAACTTAAACAAGAGAATGGCAGTGGCTAGCCACTTACAGAGCAATTACTCTCCCTTAAAAAATTAAGTTGAGCTTTGCTAGAAACTAAAGAAACCAGAATTTAAGCCAAGATCTTCTAATGCCAAACCTCTTGCTGTTCCAGCCATGCAACAAGGTTTCAGTTTTCCCAATCGTTAAGATGGTGGTAAGGAGTGGAGGTGTATAACAGATGAACAATTATCAAAATTGTAGAACTTAGAAGCCAAGACCCACGTATAAGAAATTGTGCAAACACTTTTTTGAGTAAACGTGTATAGGTATATGAAACGGAAGAAAGAACCAACCAGCCAAAATTGTGAAGCGGCTGTCCAAGGCCATTTGGTATAGCTACCACTACTACACAGTACAGCCTCTAGACAGCACTACTTCCTTCTTTCCCTATACGTCATTTATATTCTTCTTTCCAATTCCAGAAATTCATGGATGGCATGAAGTTCTTAATCAGTGGCTTTCAAGGTTCTGACATCCAACCTCCAGCTTGGTCCTTCCGGACCCTAAGCAATGTATCATTAAACAGTTTTACTGCCTTTGACCATGGGAATAACCATGTGGGGCTGGCCCCAGCAGTCCCCTAAGCAGGGGTCTTGTGTCTGTGCCAGCCCCCCTGGAAATTCACCTGGGCCTATTAGGTTGGGACATTCTCCACAGCTGTCAAAGTTCTTTTCAATAGAATGCAGCTTTTCCAGAGCTGCAACCCAAATTAGAATGAAACTGAGAACACACACATACACACTCACACACATACTTCATACACCCACATACACACCAACTCCACCAACATCATAATGGAAGAATTAAGTTGTATGCCCATACTTTTTATCGCTTTTTGCTAATGTTTTATTACGGAAATTTCCGAACATGTGCACAAGCAGAAATTATAGTACAATAAATCCCTGTGCAGCCCCACTCAGTTTCCACAACCCATCAACACATGGCAGGGCCTGTTTTATCTGTTTCACCAGCTACTCCTCTCTTCAGCCCCACATACCTGGATTATTTTGAAGTAAAATTCTTAGCATCACATCATAAATCACCACATCAAATATTTATCCATAAACCCTTCTAATACAGGTATCCCCTGCTTTGCAAAAGTTCACTTTATACCACTTTGCTTTTATGAAAGACCTACATTAGTACCTGTTTTCCCTAAACTAAAGGAATCCAAAGAGGATTTTTGCACTTATGAAAAAAAGACAGAAATCAAAAAAAGCAGTCAGTGTTTGTTTTGCAGCAAGCTTTTATAGAGGCAGGGCATGCCCCAGCAGTGAGAGTGGCACCAGCAAGCTCCTTCATGGGAACTATACTCAGTATCTGGGCATCAAGCCTCCATAGCTTTGAACTGTATCTGTGAGCATCTGAGCTTTATCTTGATTTAATTTGTGTGTCCATTAGCAAGGTGTGTCCATTAGCATAGTTTCATAGGAAACTTCTACTTTCAGATAGCAAGGGAAACCAGTATTCTTTTTTTGTTGTTGTTGTTAATTTTATTCAAGCATAGTTGATTTACGATGTTGTGTTAATTTCTGCTGTACAGCAAAGTGATTCAGTTATACATATATATATTCTTTTCCATTATGATTTATCAGAGAATATTGAATACAGGTCCCTGTGTGGGAAACCAGTATTCTTAAAGGTGCTGTCAGTGTTCAGATGTTTCCTATTGCCTCATAAATGTTTGGTCATTTTTACGGTTGACTTGTTTGTGTCAGGATTCAAAGGTTCACAAAGTACATTTGTTTGAAATGTCTCTTTTCATCCATAGTTGCACGTTCTGAATTTCACTGGTTGAAATCCAGAGCTGTCATGTAACATGTTTGTCTGAGTTCATTGTTCCTATAAAGTGATAGATCTAGAGGCCTTATTTCGTGGAAAGAACACTTCATAAATGGTGCTGGGTACCTCTACTGTGTCCCATCGGGGACAGATAATGCCGGGCGCCGCTCAATTTGTAACGTTAGGACTGATGGGTGGGTTCCCGAGTTGTCAGCCGCATCCACCCACGATAACGTTCCCTTCAGCATTTGACCCAAAGGTTTCAGCAGCCATTGATGATCCTCACTTAGATCCACACTATGACTAGGGGCTGAAAACAGGGATTTTTCTAATTCTATTTTTCCTCCTGTATTTGTTAGCTGGAACTCTTCTATAAAAAACAACCCTTTCATTAACTATTGTCCACTACGAGGTACAGCTCATACAAGAAGGGCAAGATTACCTGCTTCTTTCCCTTTATTTACCAGTTTTCAGAATAATGAGTATGTTTCAACTTTCCTGCCATTTTTTAATGGTCAGATCACCCCATGTTTAGCCAGTGGGCGCCCCTTCAATTTAGCTCCTGTGAACTTTTGACTTGACCTCAATACAAAGAGATGTTCTGGGCCCATTTTCCCACAGTTCTGGTTCCTTGCAGTGTGTTCATGTGTTTGTTGTAAATGAAAATATTTCACAGTACGTGGGAGGGGTGTGGTTGGAGAGAAAGAGAGAGGGAGAGAGAGGCTCTGAACAAACGCTTTTCACCTTTGGGAACCAGGGCCCATCCTAAGGGAGCTGATATGGGGAATCTGGGTCTAAGGACCATCCTTTGCCACTAGGAACAACTTGTCTTTCTTTTCCTTCCTTTCAATTTTGCTTTTTTCAAAATGGAAATATCTTCAGTGTTTTTCTTATTCTAAAATATGTGAAAGTCCCCCGTGAGCCTCCTCCTCAGAGATAAGCATTACTATCAACCGGAAGTTATCTTATGCAGACATTTTTCCTTGCATATGTAAACAGAGATGGCTATGGGTAAGGAAACCTTTTTCTTTTCTCATTTAACAGCAGATTTCCCATCAGTCCATTCTTCTAACTCATTCAGCACAGTGTCAATTTATTTATCAAACCCTCTCTTAACAAATATTTGTTTTGCGCCAGGTGCTAAGAGAGACACCCCAAGACCTGCAAGACAACTGGGGCGGGCCCTGGCTGTCACTTCTGGCAGCAGAGGTCCTGGAAAACACACCAGGCTTAACCCTAACCCTAAGCCTGTATCCACCTCTGTGCTCCACCCCTCACCAATCTGGCATCCTTGGCTAATTACTTTGTGTCTCTGGGATATTCTCCCTGCAGAGCTCTTGGGAAGAGTTGAGCTTATCTGGATGGAAGCACTTGGGTCATAATGTTAGCATCCCTTCCCTCTAAGCATCAGGATCCAAGAAGTTCACAGCTACACACATGCACACACTTTTATTTTTCTTTGTTTTTACTCTTTTTTTGCCTATATATATATGTATATATATATATATACACACACACATTTTTTTAACTAAATTATTGCTTTCAGAGCAATATTTAAGCAATTAAGTCAAAAGCAGCATAGTGGGGCTTCCCTGGTGGCGCAGTGGTTGAGAGTCCACCTGCCGATGCAGGGGACACGGGTTCGTGCCCCGGTCCGGGAAGATCCCACATGCCGCAGAGCGGCTGGGCCCGTGAGCCATGGCCGCTGAGCCTGCGCGTCCGGAGCCTGTGCTCCGCAACGGGAGAGGCCACAACAGTGAGAGGCTCGCGTACCGCAAAAAAAAAAAAATAAAGCAGCATAGTGGAGCGATCAACAACACAAGCTCTGTGAGGGCGGGGCGCCAACCTTTAGAGGGCATCCCTGCAGACTTTCTCCTCAAGGGTGACTTCTACATGGGCAGCAACCCTGATGTGCTGGCCTGGAGCCTGAGGGTCCAGGAGCCTGAGTGGTGGAGGCTGAAGTATGAAAGTGATGCTTTAATCACATCTGTAGGAAGTGAAATCAGGCTCAGTCCCAAGGCTGCCCGACCCCAGTTCTGCTCTGAGCACTCTGGTCCCTCAAGGCAGAAGTGGTGCTTTCAGTCAATGTGGACTAAAATCCTGCTGCCTGTGTAAACCTACTTAACCCTAATAGCTGCTTTGGGTTTTCCACAACTGACCTTGACTCTTTGTGACCTTCACATCAGTGGTTATTACCTCTGAAATCCAGGACCGTGTCCCATGTCCCACGTCTGATACTAGCTCACCACCTCTCAGGGGTGGGCCAAGAAGTTTGGCCAAAGCTTCACTGTGCCCTGGGAGTTGTTAAAGGATGCTGTATTCATTTCCTAGGGCTGCCATAACGAAGCACCACAAATTTAGTGGCTTAAGACAACAGAAATCTATTGTCTCACAGTTCTGGAGGCTAGAAGACCCAGATCAATGTGTCAGCAAGGCTATGCTCCCTCTAAAATCGTAGGGGAGAAATTTTCCTCACCTATTCCAGACTTCTGGCTGGAATCCTCGGCATTCCTTGGCTTGCAGCTGCGTCACTCCAGTCTCAGCCTCTGTCATCCCATGATGCGTCCCTGTCTCTGTGACTCTTCCCTCTTATAAGGACACCAGTCACATCAGATTAAAGCCCCATACTACTCCAGTATGAACTCATCTCAATTTTAATTGCACCTCCAGTGACCCTATTTCCAAATAAGATCATTCTGAGGTACAGGGGTTCAGACTTCAACCTATCTTTTAGGGAAACTCAATTTAACCCATAACAGATGCTCTGCTAACTAATTGCTCTTATATTTGACTTTTGGCTTCTTAAAATCCTTTTAGGAGTTTTCGATGTTTTGTTGTTCTTTTCTTGTCTTTTCTCTTCTTTTCTTTTCTCTTCTTTCCCTCACAACAAATCTGTAAATTAAGCAGAGGAGGTTTTCTTACCCTGTTTTGTAGATGGGGAAATTGCGTTATAAAACAATGAAACCATTTGTCAGAAGTAGAGATGGGGCTTCCCTGGTGGCGCAGTGGTTAGGAGTCCGCCTGCCGATGCAGGGCACAGGGGTTCGTGCCCCGGTCCGGGAAGATCCCACGTGCCGCGGAGCGGCTGGGCCCGTGAGCCATGGCCTCTGAGCCTGCGTGTCCGGAGCCTGTGCACCACAACGGGAGAGGCCGCAATAGTGAGAGGCCCGCATAGCGCAAAAAAAAAAACAACAAAAAAGTAGAGATGAAGGTAGAATTCATGTCTCTCAGCTCTTAATCCACTGCTTCTGATTCATCCTTCTCCCCCACCCAGGTAGTTGCCAGTTCAGGATATCTCAAAGGCAAGGATGAAAGGTAGATTCTAAACAGTCCCCCTAATAATGTTTACTTGTTAAAATAAAAATGTATAAGCTGCTGAAAAGTTAATGGCTGCTGACCCCCAAAAGGATTCAAACAGCGTCCTCATGTCTGCTCCTACATGGAGGTAAGACCTTGCCAAAGGATTCCGGGGAGGCTGCTATTTTTGTGTGTCGGGCATCATTTCCTTTGAGGAATTGTTCCCCTCCTGTTCTAAGTCCTATGGCCTCTCCTGGTTGTTCCTGGGTTCCCGTCATCACCAGTGACATTACAGGGGAGGACACAGGCCTCAAGTCACACCTGTCAGACTCTCTCTCCTGGGAATGGGAATCTTGAGTGGGACCCCACAGGACAGAGGGGCACCTGGAACTGAGCCGTCCATGGCAGGCACACAGAGAGAGCTCCCAAGTTCCCAGTGCCAAGGTCGCAAGGTACCCTGCTTCTGTCCTTCCTACTGTGTCTGTTCTCAGCTAAAGAACTCCAGCACGTGCATCTCACTGTAAGAGGGAGGCTGGGATGACCGTCCTGTGTGAGAGTCGGTGGCCTCAGGACTGTGAAGTCTGCTCTTTTCTCTAGGGAAAGTCCCAAAGCATGTCTCAGTGACTTTGGCTGGGGAACCCTTAAAAGAAGAACTTGTGCTTAAGAGGATGGTAAGGGGAGAGAAGCTATGTGAGAACTTACCCAACACCCCACACACTTGGGGTGTGTAAAACACATCAGGGTTTAGAGCTACAAGTCCAGGCCTCAGGACCATAGTGTGCCCCCTCTCCTCAGCTTCAACACCTGCCCTCATCTTTTCAACACTTGCCAGGTTATGACATAACACTAGCTTCTATAACAATGAAACCCCCAAATCACAGTACCTTAGCACAATCAAAGTGTATTCCTCGTTCATGGAGAGGCCAGTTGAAGAGTCGATGATTCAAAATCCTGGGATCCGTCTGCCTGGTGGTTCCCACATTCCCTAGGACCTCAGAGTCATTCTACTGTCCTGTGGACAGGGATAGAGTATGGCAGCTCCTGTAAGAAGTCTTCCCAGGCCAGGTTTGAAAGAGGCCCAGTACCAGCGGGACACTTCTCTATATCCATTTGACTTGAGCTCTATGGGACCAGGGGCTCTGTCTTGTTCACCATTCTGTCCATTGCTAAAATGTGGTCCATGACCATGCCTGTCTATAGGGGGTGGGAAATGCAGTGAGCTGTGGCCTGGCGGTGTAAGGGGGCTTGAATGAACACTGGTCGTCTTTGCCTCACCAGGCCTCTGGCTGGGATCCTTTCCTTTCTCCTGATTCTTAAATGTGAGTATGTCTCAAGCTCTGCCTCAGCCCTCTTCTCCCTCTCTCATTCTCCTGTCTCCATTTCCTTCCCCTCTCCCACATCGGGGATGATGTGTCTCTGCTGAGTGCAACCAATGGAGACAACCCCTGTGTCAACATCTCTAAGCCGACGACCTGTAAATTTATGACCTTTTCAAATTAGCTCCTGTATCTCTGTTTCTCATCCTACATTATCTAGCCTGACCTCTTGTCCTACAATTCATTCATTTACCCAACAAATATTTATGGAGTCCTATCTTGGGCCTGTTTCCTTAAGGGGAAATTTTTTTTAATGCCTGAGTCAGAAGCTTACATTTAACATTTTATTGGGAAGTTCAATTCAAAGGAAGTAAGAAAGGGGGAAAGGGAAGTGAAGAAGAAAGAGAAGGGGAATAGATACAAGGTGAGTTTCCAAGCTGACTACAGTTTTGCAGCAAACACAGGCACCTCCACCAAGGCGGTAGACTGAGGGCAGCTCAGAATGTACCATTGGCAGGGCGGTGGTGAGGGCCAGAGGTGAGTTTGAACCATGTCTTATTTCCACTGATAAAATACAAGTATCCATTTTGTGTCCCCCAAAGGGTCTGACACACTCAGATTATTGAATGAATGGGTGCAAGAGGGAAGAAAGGAAGGAACTTCAATGAACACAGTGTCAGGGCCTCCCCTGCAGAGTAGAAGCTGGACGCCATTTTCCAGTGGATCATGTATCAGAGGAAGAGAAGGGAAGTTGCTGACTTTTGATCCATGCAGACAGAGGAAGTGGGGACTAGAGCCTGAAGGTGGTTAGTGACTTGGCTTCCAAAGGTGTTAAGGGTAGTTTGCAAACATCCCCTAAAAGTATAAATTTCAGTCCCATATTCAGAGGCTGTAATGACTAGCTGAGGACAGTTCACTTCCCCTACCCAAAAGCACCCACAGCAGCCGTCGGGCCCATGGTAACTTTTACATGTTCTCTGAAAGAGGCTCAAATGTGCCTCTATACCTCTACAGATACCCGTCTCTCTCTCTCTCTCTCTCTCTCACACACACACACACACACACACACACACGTTCATTTAAAACCTGATCTCAGAAAAGCAGAAGAATGGGGGGGCAGGGGATTCCAAAGGGCACCAAATTAAGGGCAAACTGGCTGTCATAAACTAGTGGTTGTCCTGAGGGCGAATGGAGGCACCCTTTCCAAAGTAAACCAAGTGGAATATGCCCTAGAATTTTTCCAAATTTAATGTATCCTGTCCAATACTACACTTCATGGAAATCACTGCACCCTCCCTCCAGGCATGTTTGCTAGTGAAACAAAGAAATGAGCTTCAACTGGAGCTTTTGTTCCACCAAAAACTCCTCTCCAGGGCCTGTATCTAGCACTGCGTGTGGCCTAGTGTGGGTTGAGGGATATTAAGTCCACCCTTGAGGAATGTATAGTCTACCTGACCAGACAGACCTAGACAGTAGCAAAGAAGCAGCGTCAGAGATTCAGATTGGAGAAAAGGAAGAACTTTTTGACGGTGAGGATTATTAAACAAAGGATGGAACTCCAAGGAGGAAAAACCCCATCTCAGGAGGAATGTGGGAATGGAGGGGCGCATCAAACGTATTATAAGCCTTAAAGGGATCCATTTGGGCGTGTCTAAACTCACTTTATTCCCGTTTAATCTGCCAACCATAGTTACCCAAGGCATAGTTCCAGGCAGCTCAAATCTGTCTCACACTAACATTTTAACTTCCTGTAGTCTCCCAAGAACTTCAGGTTGGGTCACACATTCTCATCTGAGAGGCACAGGGAGATGTCAGGACTTGCCTCCCATCTCACAAGTCTGGTTCTGTGTGTGTGTGTGTGTGTTGATGTGGTGTGTTTGTGTGTGTGTGTGTAGATGTTGTGTGTGTGTGTGCGGTATTAAAGTGAGGGCAAGGTGTGAGAACTAGAGCTTCTCCCAACCAGGCTGATGGCAGGAGGGAATCTACTACACATGTGAGTCTGATAATTCAACCAACAAAAGGGCCCCTTTACTGGGCGGCTTCCAGCAACAGAGGCAGAAGTTCCTAAAAGCAGCCAGAGGCTTTTTGTGGTGCCCACAAACTGGTACGTTACCTTGCAGACCCTCTGACCCACAAGGGCCCACCCTCATGCCTCCTATGCCTCACTCCCCCCAGGACCAGAGTCCCTGTAAACTAAATTCTCAAGGGGCCCCAAATCTACTCAGCTCTGAAGCCTGGCTTTCCCACCCTCCCACTCCCTCCACCCACACGGCTGAGGTCACCACAGCCCAGCCTCTTTAGCAACTTTCCCAAGTTTGTGCATGAGAGGGAGAGGAGGAAAACTCAGAAGGAAGTGGCTTAGCCTCAACAAACTCTTTTTTACACCCAAAGCCTTTTTCCTCTGACCCGGCTGAGACTGCTGCTCTAAGAGGAGACCCCGACCCAGAGGGATTCCCCGCCTGTCGTCAGAGGCTGAAAGGGCCCTGGAAGCTTTCTCGGTTCCTGTCTATTCCAGCAGCCCCAGAGGTATTTGGGTTTTGGGGTGCGGAGAGGGGTGGAGGCAAGGGAGGCTTAGAATCTGTCAGCTGCAGGGTCTAGATCCAGCCCAAAGAACACCCACGCCTGAGTAACTAACTCCCAGGGCGTGGCAGCGAGCCAAGGCAGAAAGGACTCCCTGCCCAGCCAGGGGAGTTGGGGCCCGGCTCGGGGCTCTGCACGGCCGGCTGTCAGCAGCAAAGCCATGCAGCTGCCGGCACAGTCAGAGAAGGGCCAGCCAGACACCGGAGCCCTTCAGCAGGGCTGTGTCCTGCTAGCACCCAGAGTCTCCTCGCCACTTTGACAGGGCACCTTCTGGGATGAAACCGTGTCAACCCAAGGGTCTCATCGGGGAAGGGGGAACCCCTGGAGTAGGAAAGTGTCCCTCTTGTTCTAAACTGTAAATACGCCTCTCAGCACAGCTCTGTGATGCTTGGGAAGCCAATGAACAGCGTTGGACAGGCCCGGATGTTAGTCTCAGCTTGCCACAAACTAGTTGTTCCTGACTCTGAAATCCACTGGGCTATGATGGCATTTTTTTAACTGCAAAGTGTCCTATAGTTGCTAGCATTGTATATTAATAAAAATAATTTCTTTGGACTTACAGATCAATCCCCCACCACAGGTCACATAGAGATAGTAACTTACTTATATCCTCAGACCTACATAGTGCGTGGTAGGCATGCAGTCCATGTGCTGGATGGATGGATAGATTGAAGGATGGATGGACAGATGAATGGATGGATGGATGGACAGAAAGATGGATGGATGGATGGATGGGAATGGATGGATGGATGGATAGATGACTATTTATTGAAGACTCAGTATTCCCAGCATGGGTCAGACTCTTTGGGGGGATACTGAGAGGTGTGAGGCATTGTCCTGCCCACTGGGCACGGACAGTCTACTTGGGGAAATAGAACTAATACCCCCAAAGAACTTAAAGAACAGGAGTGCTGAGCCTCCTGAAACCAGGGCTGTGGGTACACTTCCCGAAGAGAGCAGGTCTAAACCTGCTAGGATTTAGGTGGGTGAGGCAGACTTGTAAGCCTTCCTGAGAGGCAATAAAGACGTATGCTCCCCGATAGCCTCTTTTCAAAGGCAAACTTACTTCAAGATTGTAAATCCCATTTATGTTTTAGGGTGGATACATTTGTTATTTTCCAAAGCGTGGGAGCAGAGAGGGGAGGCAGTGACATGGGGTAAGATGGTATGAGGAGGGGAGGCTTTGCCTGTTTCAGAAATCTCAGCTGCCCCCCTGCTCACTGCCTCTCATCCCTCCCCCCCGTCAGCAGAAATGACACCTCACCCAACACCTCTTTTAGGCGGAAGGTTGTGTCTGCGTCCCGGTTGGGGCCATGAGGGTAGAGAGAAGCAAAGTGAGAAGGTAAAAGCACAGCAGGTCCAAGAGTTCTTAGAAGACTGACTTTAAAAAGAATGTGTTGCATGGGGTGGGGGCACTGAGGAGGCATCAACTCCATCTTTCTCACTCCCTGGGCACTGAGCTACACTGAGCTTTGGCAGATGGGCAAGGCTAGGGCTTAGAAGTCCTGCCAGGCAAGATGGGGAGAAGAGTTAGCCACGTGAAGTGGAGAACAGTCCCCGGCAGACTCTGCTCTGTTCAGACCTGAGCCGGCTGAAGGGGGGCCCTGCATTGCAAACCTGCTTTTCACTGTTATTTAACGGTGGAGGGTGATGACTCAGTCTGGCCTCTAGGAGGATGCACTGGTTTAAAGTATCTGAGTCAGCTGAGTGGGAGGAAGGAGGCTTAAAAGGACAGACATTGCCAAAGCCCAGCCAAGGGCAGAGCCCAAAGCATACAAGAAAGACCTTCAGCCACAGTCTGAAATCTGCACGTGGTTCCCTGGTGAGCCCATCCAGTGTCTACCCTCAAGCCACCGTCCATTGCCAGTGACATAGTCCTGGTCACCCTCTTGCTGCTAGTTATCCTGGGACCAACGACCCGGCTGTTTTATTTTATTTTATTTTTCAAACAAAAGGGCTCACATATTTACTACTGAACCAACCTGCTAGTGCAGAAGCATAGAAACAAAGAGGAAAATCATTTTTCCCAATAGAACATGTCCTGCTGTCCAGACAGTGGACAGCTAGATATGGTAAGATGCCAGCGACCTTGATACAGCATGGATATGTGGGCCGTCTCGTGTGTGATTCCTTACAGACCCAGCTTGGCTCTTCTCCAATATCTCCTCTTAGAGTTGTACCTGATTTTATGACCAGTTTTCATGCAAATCCATTGGGCGAGTGGGACAATTCTGTTTTTGTTTCCTGGCCAGGAATTGCTTGATCCTGAATGTCTTGTGAGAAGGCATGGCAAGGAACAGAGTCAACCACACACACCAAGGTGGTGGAGAAGGGAAGAGAGAGACAGGCTATTGTAAATAGCAGACTCAGCAAATCCCTGCCCTTCTGGCGGGGTGTAGGGGAATCTGCATGGCAGCAGACTTTGAGGGCTCATCCAGAGGAAGAACTAGGGCAGTGGTGGGTGAAGGGGGCTCAGAGTAAAGGCTGGGGTGAGTTATAAGAATCTGGAGAAGAAAAGACTCAAGTAAAACTCCAAGACTTTAAATCTCAGGAGGGCTGGCATGTAGTAGAGGAACTGAGCATTTTTTCTGTGGCTTCCAGGAGAAATCCACCCCTAGTGGAGGCAAGTTCTGTGGGGCAAGTCTGGCCATCTTTCCATGAATATGGTGCAGGTGGCTCAAGCACTGGGTGGGAGGTCAGACTAGATGAACTTTGGGGTCCTTCTGTAGTGAACTGGAGAATGATCCCCACTGGTAGCTTGAAATCAGCCACGGTGGGAGTATTTACACCACAGAAAGCGGCAGGCACTACAAATCAGGTATCTGCCCCCCGCCGTGTTTAACCGTTTAGCCAGGTCTTTCCAATTTGCTCTAAGAGCATGACACATGCCACACTGCAGAATCAGCCACAGCCATGAGTGATGTCTATTTTACCCACAAGGGAACAGACTCACCAAGGTTAAGAAACTCTCCCAGGGTCACAAATATATGGTGGTGGGATGAAAACTCTGACTCCAAAACTCATGATCACTCCGGAGTCCCAGGAGGCCTCTCTCTCCTGCCCCAGACACAAAAGTGACTTGTCCTGTCAGGAAGCCACACTCAGATGTCTTTGGGCTGCCATCCTTCCACCTGCTCTTTATAAAGAAATGTTGTCTTTATCTGATATATATATATATATTTTTAGACGTGGTGAGGAATTCCAGGAATTTAAGCCAGGAAACTGGACTTCATGCCACATACACTGAAAAGTCCTCACCAGGCTTTTTTAAATTTTTTTAATTTTTTAAAAATTTATTTATTTATTTTTGGCTACATTGGGTCTTCGTTGCTGCGCGCGGGCTTTCTCTAGTTGCGGCGAGCGGGGTTTACTCTTCGTTGCGGTGCACGGGCTTCTCATTGCGGTGACCTCTCTTGTTGCAGAGCATGGGTTCTAGGCGCGTGGGCTTCAGTAGTTGTGGCTCACGGGCTTAGTTGCTCCGTAGTATGTGGGTTCTTCCCGGACCAGGAGTCAAACCCGTGTCCCCTGCTTTGGCAGGCGGATTCTTAACCGCTGTGCCACCAAGGAAGCCCTATTTGATCTTTTTAATTACAATAACAACTTAGACTTGTATAACAAATTTTAACAGAAGGCATATATAAAATAGAACAATAGCTCCTTGCCTCTAATCTACCTTTTCCCACCTCCTATTAATCATTTAGTATGTATCCATAGCTTTCTATGTATTGCAGGACAAGCATACATATAATATTAAACATATAGTCACACACATAGGGTTGTTGTTTTTATACAATTGGGATCATACTATACAAAATGTTCAGTGATTTTTTTTCACTTAAATTGTCATATTTTTCCACTTCATTACTTCACTCATTTAAAAACTGCCTAGTATTTCAGAGTATGTATGGATCATAATTTATGCCAAGGGTCTTTTATTGATGGACATTTAGGTTACAATGTTCTTCAGCAATTATCTTTGTAAAAATGTATGTTTGAGCATATGTGTATTTCTGTTGGATAGACTCCTAGAATTAGAATCTAAGGTGTATGCATATTAAATTGTGATACTGTCAAACTGCTGTCCAAAAAAGACAGTGCCAATTCATAGTCTATCAGCAGTAAACAAGAGTTTCCCCCACCCACTTGTCAACACTAAATATTATCATCAATCTTCTGAATTTTTGCCACTCTGGTGGGTAAAAGAGTGGTATTTTTTAACTTTGCATGTCCTTAAAAATTAGTAAGTTTAAGTGTCTCCCAAAGCTTACTACTTATCATTTATAAGATCTCTACTGGTTACTTATCCATATTCTTTGCCCGTTTTTATGTTCTGTGTTGTCTTTGATTGTAGAGTGCTTTACACATAGTGGATATTGATCCTCTGTTATACGCATGCACTTTCCACCTACCCCGCCCTCAACCCCAGCTTTCCCTTCGTACACACACCAGCTCTGCCGCACCATGTCAAACCCAAACCATCCAGCCCCCCAGACCCTCCGACAGGGGCACCAAGTGGCAGGGTGTGTGATCCTCATTCTAGTTTCACAGAAGGCAGTAAGTAGGACCTAGCAGCTAAGAGTGTGATCTCTGGAATCAGGCCTGTATTCAAGTCCCAGTTCTGCCACGTACAGACCGTGCTTTTAGAGATGAACTACATACTTAACTTCTCTAAACACCTGTTTCTTCAGTGGTAAAACAGAGATAAGAGTAGTATCGATCCCACGAGATATTTCTGTGTGCTAACGTTTCTTGAGCCCTTAATTTGTGCCATAAATGCATTATAATAATGTACTATGTGTGTCAAATGTGGTATAATAATGTACTCATTTATTAGCCTCCCGATGATATGTTTATTTGCACATTCGCAAAGTGTTCCGCAACACCTCCAGGCGAGTAAACCTTAGCTTATAGTGTGAGTGCTGACAACTCCGCATGGCGACGCGTGAGTCTGCTCCCCTCTGCCTCGGGATGCTCTTTTGACCCCTGTGGTCAGTCCACACACGACGGCTCCTGTTCAGCAGCCCATTCCCTTGGCTTCCACTGTGGCTCTTGTCACTTTGGCTGCCTTTCTCTCGATCCCCTACAGCTCTACCAGGGTTTTGTTGGGGTTCACCAAACCTGAGCCCAGTGCCCTAGATCCTGTGCACACAGATTCTACGGTTCAAACTCAGGACGTCAGGGGGCAACATGGCACAGAGCAGCCTTCTCTGGCCTTTGACTCATACATTAACTCATCCGTATACTACCTGTGGGGCCTTAGATGAGTTATGAGTGACTTGGCTTCTCTGAGCCCCCGTTGTACTCATCTCATAGCTCATGATTTCCTAAGCCCTACAGGGCAGCCCCTGCAGGTGCTCAGCCAATGCTGGTTCCCTTCCCACTTCCCCTGCCTCCCTTTTGTTCTGACTCCCTTTCCAGGGCACTCTATTGGCTTTTGAGGCTAAGTTAGCGGGCTGTACCAAAGCCTTTAGGAAAGAGCTCGCCCTTGCTCCCCTTCCCCACTGGTAACTGATGCTTAGAGACACATGCCCTTCAGAAGCTTCTGAGTCACTTCTCCCTTGGCTAGTTTCCTTGTGGGCGGTGACACCCATTACAAAATACCAGTCCCTGTTAATACTTTGAATTCTCTTCCTCTGCCTGTCTGAAGCGTGGGAAATGTTTGACGAATGAATAAATGAATGACAGAATCCTTGGTCTGTATTCATGACCCATCTTAATCTTGCTCTCTTTCTAGGCTTTTCTCTCTCCACACTCTTCGCCTCACCCTTCGCTGAAGCAAACCATCCACCTTCTCCACTCCCCTGTTCCCAGAGCTTTGATATTTCATTTCCTCCTTGGAAATATCACCCCCAACTACATGTGTCATTTCCTCAGGGCCCAGTTGGATTGGCAGCTTCTCCCCCAGCCCTGAATTCTCACAGCAGTTTCTTGGGGCCTCTGTCGGGGCACTTGACATTTTCTCTCTGCTGTTATCACTCACCCCTTTCCTTTCTCCCCTGATGACTCCCTGGAGTGGGCTCCTATTTGCTTTGTCTTTTGCCCTGGGCAAGGCTCTCGTGGCCCAGTGAGTTACACTCCAGTAGATAAAGCATTTTTCAACCAGAAGGGGCCTTGGGCCTTTGGGGCCCAGATGACTCATCCTCTAGTTGGAAAGCCAAGACTCAAAGAGGGGAAGTAATTGGCCCAAGGTCACACAGTGGCAAAGTGAGAATTAGAACCAAAACCTCAGGACGTCCAGTTGAGAGCTTTTTCCCAGTACCAGGCAAGTTCAAGCTGACCAACTTTTGCTACCTCAACCAGGCAGAGTCAGATCAAGGCTAACTCAATACATCTACCGCATCCAAGGTCAGAAGACCCAGGAGTTGGGAATAGTATATATGTGTGTGCGCATAAGGGTAGAACCAAAGAGCCAGTTAAGCATAATTCCCTGAGACAGTTTTGCTTTATCTTGTTAATAATCACAATATATATACATGTATAATTTATATGTATAAAACAGACATACAAGTATTTTTCTCTTATAGGAACAATACATGTTTGACATGTGTGTTGTTAAAAAAAATTGGAATTGGAACAAAATTAAAATCATAGTTTCCTACCACCCAGAATTAACCACTTACGTTTTTAATATATTTCTTTCTAGATCTTTTTCCATGCAAGTAGGAATTCATTTCAATACTCGGGGGGGGGCGGTATGGTATGTACAGTTTAGTGTCTTCTGTTTTTCATTTAGATCCTGTGGCGTAAACATTTTCCCACGTTATTATAATAAGCTCACAAACTCCATTTTAATGACTGCTTAATGGTTCATCGTGTGCCACGATTTTTTTTTTCTTTACTGTTGGATGTTTATAAATGACGCTGGGAAAGAACATTCTTGAAGAAGAGTCTTTGCCTGCATTTCAGATTATGTTTTTAGGACAAATTCCTAGAAGTGGAGGGCAGGGACATGTTTAAGGCTCTCAATACTCGCTGCCAAGCAGCTTTCCAGAAACATGTACCAGTTACACCCCCACCAGCTGCATTAGAGAAGAGTCTTTTGATTCTGCCAATGCAGCAACACCTCGGGCTGAAGGAAGGCCACTCTTCCATCCAAAGCCTCTCAGCAGTCCTAACAATGGACCCCTTGTCCCACCCCCATCTCCTCTTCCCTCCATCCCTGGCTCCAGGCTTGGAACAGAGGCTGTCTGCGAGGCCTCTGTTCAGTCCAGTCCAGCCTTGGTGCTCCACGGGGTTGGTAGAGCTGAAAGGTAAGAGGTGTGCCTGTCCTACAGGGCAGGGCCACCATCCTTCCAGCCTCAGGGAGACCCCCAGGGGGGGTGAGGAGGTGGGTGTGTAAGGGTTGCTGAGTCATCTGCCTCTTTTGGAGAACAAACCCATCCGATCCCAGGACAGAGTTCTGCACATGACGAGGGGAAAGTAGAGACCAGCCCCAGTGACGATGGCCACAGGGTGACTCCGGCCAGCATGTAGATGACTTCTGTCTCCCTACAGGCTCTGAAGCCCCCCCCATGAATCCTCAGAAGAAGGTGGACCTCAAGCTCATCATCATCGGAGCCCTGGGGTAAGCCCAGCTCAGCTCGGGGTCTGGGGGTTGGGAAGAAGCCCCTACCCACGAACAGTGAGACGTCCTGTATGTGCTCCCACCTCGCATGGGTCCCTTTCTGATTCAGAGTGGCACCAGGGAGGGCATTCCACCCCAGGGAAGGGAGCTGAGATGGGAGAAAGAGACTGGGAGTCAGGCTACCTGGTTTCTGACCCCAGCTCTGCACTTAACTCTGCAGTAACTAGGTGTGTGAATTGGGCAAAAGCCATTTAGCATCTCTCTGCCCTCCTACCTCCTGCCACATGCAGGAAAGACCTGAACCTTTTGCTGTGAGGCACTCAGCTCTCTGCAAACTTCTCTGCTCACTTTGGTCCCTGCTTCTTGTGTCCATTCCCTAGTATTAGCAAGCTACTCAAACTGCAAATGTTAGAAATTCAAAATCTCAGAGAGAGACAGTGGTGAGAGGGTCATGGTAAGATGTTGAGAAAGGTATGGATGTGTGTGTGTGTGTGTGTGTGTGTCCACATGTGTCTGGGTTTTTTCCTTAGTGTTGGAAAGACTTCCCTCCTCCACCGATTCGTGCACAAGACATTTTACGAGGACTATCAGACCACACTGGGAGCCAGCATCCTCTCCAAGATTATCATACTGGATGACACAACTTTGAAGCTACAGGTGAGCTGCCCTCTCATTCCCTCTTCAACATACACACCTGAATATCACCCCACATTCCCTGGACGGCCACTCACACAGCAATGTGCACCAGGAGCTAGAAGAGTCTAGAGCATAGATCAGCAAACTTTAATTCATGGGCCAAATCTGGTCCGCCATCTGCTTTTGAAAAGAAAGCTTTATTGGGACACAGCCCTGCCCGTTTGTTTACTCACGGTCTCTTTGGCTGCTTTCACAGTACAACAGCAGAATTGAGTAGTGGCAACAGACGGTGTATAGTCTGCAAAGCCTACGTTATTTACTATATGCCCCTTTACGGAAAAATGTACTGATCCCTGATCTAGAAGAAAGAGCACTAATCCAGAATTAAGAGGCCCCACCCTAAGGCTCAGGTTCCCTGGAAAACTTGCCAAGTGGACTTGGGCAAGTCACTCCCAAGGTCCAAATCTATCAGGTGGAAGAACAATGCCTGTCCTGATGCCCCAGGTGGAAAATGAGGACTCAGATGTGAAAGTACTCTTGGGATGTTAAATATTACTGCAGAGATTCTGTAGTGTACATGGGTGACAGGGTGTGTGATGCCCGTGTGTGAAAGGACCTCGTGCACCTGTGCCAGGGCTATCCGCCCCCTACCCAGAAAAGGAAGCTTTGAGATGATGTGACCTGGTTGGGCATACCTTCAGCCACTCATCACAGCCCCATGGAGCCTCTGTTCTTTCCCTCCAGATCTGGGACACAGGAGGACAGGAGCGATTCCGCTCCGTGGTGTCTACCTTCTACAAAGGCTCTGATGGCTGCATCCTGGCTTTTGATGTCACTGACCTGGAGACCTTTGAAGCCCTGGAAACCTGGAGGGATGATGTTCTGGCCAAAACCATTCCAATGGAGCAGTCCTACCCCATGGTGGTGCTGGGGAACAAGATCGATCTGGCAGACCGGCAGGTACCGCTGACTCATTCATTCATTCATTTACCAAACATGTGAGGGCTGGCTATATGCCAGGCACTGAGTTAAGTCCCACACATACAGAGTTGAATCGGGCAGAGTCCTTACCTTAAGAATTTCACAGTCTAGTAATGGATGCAGATAATTTAAAGACACTTATGATACAATAAGATAAATCATAAGCAATCATAGGGATACAGCTTGGATATTTGGGGACCATAGTGAAAGGGCATCTATCTACTTAAGCCCAGAGTATAGAAAGGGCTTCCTATAAGGAAGTGGGTTCCAGGCTGAAGGAACAGCAAGAACAAAGGTAAGAAATAGAATGACGTGAGCCGAGAACCGAAGGCAATTTTGTCTAGAGACAGGGAATGGAAGAATGAAGGCATCAGAAGTAGGCAGGTGGGCTTTGAATTAACCTGTAGAACAGTATTTCTACCCAGGGTCAGATAGGGGGTCTGCAGTTATGAATTCTTGAAACTACAAATTTTCTGGGAAAGTAGTGATACAGTATTTATTTCTTATTAGCTTAAGCATATTCTATATCATCTGGCCAGCCACTTGACGAATGATCGGCTTGCTCCATGGCTGCAGTGACCACACTTATGTAGGTGTTTACCACTGCAGTGGCATTGAGTAGAGCTCTGTTCATCGTTGCCTACTAATGAGAAAAGAATAAAGGTAGACAATTTATAAAAGATGCTCTTGTGCCAAACAAAGCCCAGAGGACACCAAAAAGAGCATCTGAACAAGTTGTCTTAGTGTTTCAAATAGAGAAAATAAATGGGGTTCATATCTGAACCACATTTTCACAAGTGTTCAAATGGAGAAAAGTGATAGGAGAACTGAGGCATCATTTGGAATGATGGATGGGTGGGTGGATGAATGGATGGTGGTGCTTCCAACTAAAGTAAACTAAACTAAACTATGAAGAAGAGCCTCTTGTTCAGAGAGAGAGATGAGTTTGGTTCTGACATGCTGAGTTGGAGGAGCTTGGAGAACAACTAATTGGAAATGACCAGTAGGCTTTAGAACACATAAGAATGAAACGTCAGAGGAGAAGTCTGTGCTGGAAATAGAAATCTAGAAGTCATCAATTCTATGGTAACTTCAGGCTGCAAACTTAGGGTCAATTCTCTCATTACAAATATCCAATCTCAAATAAGAATCAAAGCCCTAAGTTCATTCACAGCCACGGGCTCTCTCTTCTGCCCACTGGGGCCAGCCGCAAGCGAGAACACTGTGGTCTAGCAGGGGCACCTCATTGCCAACTTTATGTGTCCGCACTTCCTCCCCTTCTCAGGATAATTCTGGTTTCAGACCCCATCAGGAATGAAGCAAAAAGAGGGATAAGAGGCCAGGAGAAGCGAAAAAACCCTTATTTGACTGGTACTGTCTTAAGATAGTTTGTGCTGTCCGGACCCAACAGGTATTTCAAGCTGTCTCTTGGTGGATTACTCCTTTGGGTCCTAAGAGGTCTCCACTGGGAACATTTAACTGTACCTCCCCTGACAAGGGTCTTGCATATTCTTCCTCAGCTCCTAATGTAGGAGCTTAAGAGCCATCCTCCACTCCATGGGGTCCCCTCCTCCTGCAGACACTCTTCCTGATGGGGTTTACAACAGCTCCAGGCTGGTTAGCTCTCTGTGGAGCCCGCCTCTCTTTCATAAGGCACACCCATGCATTCTGGCTCCATTGTAGGGCCAAGGGTAATTCGTTCTCAGTGCAGTCTGTCCTCTCTCTGCCCTGTTGCCTTTTGCCTTAAATCCCTCAGATGCAATCAGATACCAATCCACTGTAGCCACCAAACTCCAGGGGTCACATGTTAACCTTTCCAAGTGGCCTCCTTGAAGCCCTCTTTTGGCCAGAGGTGAGGCCTTACATGGTCTTCCTCTTGGGAGGGGTGTCCCCCCAACACAACTCTCCCCCCGACAGAAAAAATCCTTTCTAACCCTCCTTTTCCATCCTTTTATTCCATGCCGGGGGTGTTAGAGTCGTCTAGCAGATTCTTGGTCATGAACTTTTGGAAATGTGCACGGTCCCAGGGGTGGTCTGTCTCCCAACCAACTTGATACCTGGCATCAATCACACTGTAGTGTCTCTGCCAAAACTTCCATTTCACATCTTGCTTCACATACCTGCAAGTCGTGGGGTGGGCAGTCAAGGGAGTTCAAGACTGAGAGTCCGACGCTTCCGCAGTGAAATAAGAGGCACCATCTTCTGTTGAGAAGGGAGCCCAGGAGGAGTCTCAAGAATCATGGTGAAGCTGTGCCAGTTACTCTGCAGAGAAACGGGTGAAGGGGCTAGTCAAGGACAAAGACCAGAACTGATGGGTGACACCAAGGGCTCGGGAGACCAGGAGTTTGAAGTGGAGTCTATGTTGTGTTTTTCTTCAACAGTGGTACATGGGGTAAAAGCCAGGGACCTGATGGAAGGTTTTTCCAGACAAGAGTAGCTGAAGAACAGAGCTGCAAGGGCGCTCACTGAGAACCCATGGAGGAAAGAGGAGAGGCAAGAAGAGGCTGAAGAACCAGGAGGCTGTCAGAGGTTGAGGAACAGGGCAGAAGGAGGGAGGGGAAAGGAGACCAGACAATGGAGGCCCTGGGTCTGGGCCTGGGAAGGAGAGGCTGAGTGGAGAGAAGGTGAAGACGGCTACAGGGGAAGGAAGTGTGAGGCTCTCGTGAGCATTGGGGGCTGCATGCAGAGGAAGCTTCACAAGATTGCAAGTGTTCAGTAAACCAGGGGGTGCCTGGCAGGATGGGAGGCATAGGTGATGACTCAGAGGGGTAGAGGGGGTCCAATCCCAGCTGCAGGGGGATGAGCTTTGTTCTGCAGAGAGAGGAAGAATAAAAGTTTGAAAGAAGCAGCAAAGACCCAGGCAAGCCCATCCAGGTCTCTGGGGTCTGTACTGAGTATGGTGTGGAAATAACCCGCACTGGAGAGGGTGACAAGGGAAGGGCTTGAAGGGAGGCAGGAGGAACAGAGGTAAGGAAGTGCTCGCAGCCATGAAATGAGCACAGGGAAGTGGAGAGGAGGAACTGGAAGTGGGGAGAGCAGAGGGACTTCCATCCAGAGACCCAGGATCGTGGAGCTAGAGGTGAGGCTGGGAAGCGGCTGCCCTCAAACGGCACAGACCCAGCAGGGGACACCGCCGGTCGCTGAGAGGCACACCCTGGGCTTGGAGATCCAGGCTGGAGACGCTCCCCGCTTGCACAGGGTTGAGTGGATAAGCGCTGAGGGCCACCGGAAGGGGCACCTTCTCTGGGCTCAAATTCATGCTCAAATTCGTGTGTGTCCTTGGCCAGTTCCAGCTTCTTTGTGAAATAGAGACCAGACTCAGATTTCATGAGGTTGTTTGAGGATTATAGGCAATGATGCCTACAAAGCACGTGGCAGTCTTAATACATGGAACAGTCATGTTACCCTCCTTAATTTAATATCTCCAAGGTGTGGGCTGGGAAGATCGGGAAGCTCTTCCTACTTAACAAAACGAAAATGAATATTTAAAACATATATGCTAGATGTGGGATGATGAAAAAGCTGTGGAAATGAGCAGTGGTGATGGTTACACAAAGATGTGAATGTACTAATGCCACTGAACTGTACACTTGAATATAGTTAAAATGGTAAATTTTATGTTTATGTATATTTTACCACAATCAATCAATCAATACCTCACCAGGATAATTTTAAAGAAATTACTGACTTAGATTTTTCTTAAAACCCCTACTCCTTCTACACAAGGTAAAAGTGAAAAAAAATTAGTTTATTGGAAAGAACAGTTCTGCTAGCATCTATGCTACAAGGAATTTATTCACTAGGATGTGAATTCTTTGCTCTACACTCAGGCAGTTTCTAACTTACTGCTAATTCATAACATTGCGATTATGTTTTCTTTGTTATTTTTGATCGGTTTAAGATGTATCGGTACACTAATCTTAACACACACAATTGATCATTTTAAATGCATAGGAAGTATGGGAACATATGTATATGTAGAGCTGATTCACTTTGTTATAAAGCAGAAACTAACACACCATTGTAAAGCATTATACTCCAATAAAGAGGTTAAAAATAATAATAATAATAAATAGGGGCTTACCTAGTGGTGCAGTGGTTGAGATTCCGCCTGCTGCTGCAGGGGACGCGGGTTCGTGCCCCGATCCGGGAAGATCCCACATGCCGCGGAGCCGCTGCGCCCGTGAGCCATGGCCGCTGAGCCTGCGCGTCCGGAGCCTGTGCTCCGCAATGGGAGAGGCCACAACAGTGAGAGGCCCGCGTACCGCAAAAATAAATAAATAAATAAATAAATGCATATTAGGGAATTCCCTGGCGGTCCAGTTGTTGGTACTCCGCGCTTCCACTGCAGGGGGAACAGATTCAATCCCTGACTGGGGAACTAAGATCTCACATGCTATGCGGTGTGGCCAAAGGCAAACAAACAAACAAATTAATTAATTAGATGCATATGAGATGGAAAAGCATCATAAATAAAAGTCTGCAAAGTGGACTAATTTTGTCAAACATCTGACTTTTAATGAACAAGCCAAATTGTAACAGGGAAAGTAAAATGTTAATAGTATATTGTCAGGACTTCCCTTGTGGCACAGTGGTTAAAAATCCACCTGCCAATGCAGGGGACACAGGTTCAAGCCCTGGTCCGGGAAGATCCCACATGCCATGGAGCAACTAAGCCCGTGCACCACAACTACTGAGCCTGCGTGCTAGAGCCTGCGAGCCACAACTACTGAGCCCACGTGCCACAACTACTGAAGCCCTCACACCTAGAGCCCATGCTCCGCAACAAGAGAAGCAACCACAATGAGAAGCCCACACACCACAACGAAGAGTAGCCCCTGCTCACCTCAACTAGAGAAAGCCCACGCACATCAACAAAGACCCAAAACAGCCAAAAATAAAAATTAATTAATTAAAAAAAATAGTATATTGTCAGCCAAAACAAAATCAATGGAAGTAACACTTTCAAAATTTTCATACTTCCCATGCCCCCACAGCTGACACCCTGAGTTTATTTCCACAGTCAGAGCCTAAATTATAAATAGCTGTTATTTTAAAAATAAAAGAAGACAAGATGATTTTAAAAATCATAAAGCTATAACTAGAATTGGAAGGGAAAAGTGCTGTGTGGGTCATTTTCTTCCCAGGGCGACATTCTGAGGCTGAGTGGGAGAGGTGAGGGGATATAAAAGGAATGTTAATTTGCAACACAATCTCAACTGATATTCTAGAGTGTGTATTTAATCACTCTATAAAAACCAGACAGAGAATGATCGGGGAGGAGTGAGAGAAAACGTCTGTCATAACCGGACTCTGGGCAGGCCCAGTCACTGTCAGTGGTAGAGAAGGGACAGAGAGATCATCGGGCTGTAGGTGTGGGCTTGTCTTCCTAGCTTTGTCTCTGGGTGACCTTGGGCACCAGTCTGGGCTTCAGCTTCTCACGCCATGGCATATGAAAAATCTCCCTGCCTCTTGGAGAAGCAGAGACACTTAACTTCACTGCAATTTACTTCCATTTTTACTGCAACTCCTGAGCACCAACAACGTGCCCAGAAAAATGCTCATTAGCTGGTGGCGGTAGGATATAAAGAAGGGGGAGCAATAAGAAGGCTAAGTCCAGTCCTTGCCCTAACGTCTTTTTTTTTAACTTCTTTTTCTTTTCTTTCTTTCTTTATTTTTTTAAATTTATTTTTGGCTGCATTGGGTCTTCATTGCTGCGTGTGGATTTCTCTAGTTGTGGCGAGCGGGGGATACTCTTCGTTGCGGTGCGCGGGCTTCTCATCGCCGTGTCTTCTCTTGTTGCGGAGCACGGGCTCTAGGCACACTGGCTTCAGTAGTTGTGGCGCACAGGCTTAGTTGCTCCGCAGCACGTGGGATCTTCCCGGACCAGGGCTCGAACCCGTGTCCCCTGCATTGGCAGGTGGATTCTTAACCACTGGGCCACCAGGGAAGCCCACCCTAAGGCCTTTTAAAGAACTTTAAAAGATGCAAAACATTTGGGATTCCAAAGATGCCATCAAGGTATTATTATAACACGTTAATTTCTAGTGATTATTTATTTGTGCGTTACTAGTAAGGGCAATAATAATCAGTAACTTGGCCACCCTTGATTCTCATCCACGTCGTTCAGGATTTCCCCCGATCTGTTAGGCTTCTTGGCTGTTCACCAGATCAAGGATGTCTATGCTCCACAGAACAGAGCAGTTGTGGCCAGTTCGGGGGCCCCTCGCCCCAAAAGGCAGGAGGACCTTAGAGATCAGAGGCCAAGACCAGGGCCTGGACTCTCTCCCTGCTCTGCTCAAGTGCAGCAGCTCCAGGGAGACTGAGCGTGGGGGGCCAGAGGTGTCATCCGGGCTCCCCAAAGGGCAGGCTGCTTAGCTACCCCAGTTTCTACCCTGCAGTCTTAGGAAGCGAGCCTCACAATACCAGAGCAATGCCACTGGACAACAGAGGCTTTGTGAAAGAGAGCCATGAGCCTGCTGCCACTCCTGAGGCCTGCTGCCTGCTGCCACTCCTGAGGCCAGGACAGCAAGGGCCAAAGAGACAGGGGACAGTGATGGTTCCTTGAATCCCAGTAAGCTAGACTTTCCAGAACCTGCAGGAGACAATGTGACAAGGAACAGTCTCAGATCTCCCCCTGGCTGCCCTGGGTTCAAGGAAAGGGGCGGAAAGATTCTTTCTCCATGAGAAAAACCTTGGCTCCCTTAAAGTGAAATAATGGTTAGAAAGTATCAGGCACAGCAAATATCAATATATGGTCATTCCCTCTTCCCCAAAATAATTGATTAGACTAAACTCAGTTGAACCAATTGTCTTTGGAAGTAACCCACAGGGCTGCCAGAGCATTCTCCAATGTAACATCCTCAAACTGTGATGGGCGTTTGCATTTGGGTACAGCCGTATTCATTCAGCCTGTACTGAGTGGTTCATGGTGCCAGGCCAAGAGCTAAAAGTCCTGACCCTGAGCTCAAGAAACCTGCAGTCCGGTGGGAGAGACAGACCAGCAGAATTCTTGTGCAGTGCCCTGAAGAGGGCAGTGCAGATGCCATGGGAGTACTGAGCTGTGGCTGGATCCAAGTTCTGCCTTCCTTAGCTGTGTGATCTGAGGCAAGCTGCTGAACCTCTCTGAGGCTCAGTGTTCTTATCTATAAAGTGAAGCTAAAAAGACCCATCTCACAAGGTTGTTAGAGGATTAAGTGAGTTAATATGATCAGATGTCTAACCTAGTATCTGGCCCAGAGTGGGAGCTTATCAACTGTTCCAAAGACTCTACCCTGGGGAAGAAGGGTTAACAGGGACCTGAGTCTCTGCCCAGCAGCGTGGGTCTGGTCAGCCAGCTCAGGAGAAGGAAGTCCTCCTTCCCTGGCTAGTGTCTGTTATGTCCACCTCCCTTTGAAGGGACTGAGGAAGGAGTCAATGGCAGGAAGAAGCTCCTAGTGTAGGCCTTAAGAAGATGGCATAGTGCAGAGGGCTCTAATTCTTCCAAGTCTGTATTCAAACCCTGCTCAGCCCCACACACTCCAGTCCTCGGACTCCTTATGTGTAAAATGGAGCTAACAATAGCTACTTCATTGGCTTATGTTAAAAAATAACACGTGGGGCTTCCCTGGTGGCGCAGTGGTTAAGAATCCGCCTGCCAATGCAGGGGACACGGGTTCGAGCCCTGGTCCAGGAAGATCCCACATGCCGCGGAGCAACTAAGCCCATGCGCCACAACTACTGAGCCCGCGAGCCGCAACTACTGAAGCCCATGTGCCTAGAGCCCGCGCTCCACAACGAGAGAAGCCACCGCAGTGAGAAGCCCACACACCGCAACGAAGAGTAGCCCCCATTCGCTGCAACTAGAGAGAAGCCTGCACGCAGCAACGAAGACCCAACGCAGCCAAAAATAAATTAATTAACTAATTAATTTTAAAAATAATAATAACACCTGTAAACTTACAGACACATGGAAGGTTCTCAATAAATGAGAGTGGTGGTGGGGAAGGTGGGGCTGTGATGATGGTGATAATCATGGTGGGGATGGTGGAGATGGGGACACAGGAACAGTGATCATTTCTTCCCCTCATGCAGGTGCCACAGGAGGTAGCCCAAGACTGGTGTAAAGAGAAGGATATTCCCTATTTTGAAGTCAGTGCCAAGAATGACATCAATGTGGTACAAGCCTTCGAGATGCTGGCCAGTCGGGCTCTGTCAAGGGTGAGTGGCACCTGCCAGCTGCCCCCTAGGATGGGGCAACTCAGGAGCGTCCGGAAAAGTATATATTGGGAGGGACGAGGGTGGGACAGGATTGCTCATCATCTTAATTAATCAGTTGTTGAATGGGCTCAACAGTATTCCAATTCTGGAACCACAGAATACCAGAGGCATAAAGCTTCCTTAGAATCCGTCATCAGTGGTCCCTCAATCCGGCTGATTATCGTTTGTGGAGTTTCTAAAAAACACAGTTCGATACCTCACCCCTGGAGACCCTAATTTAGTAAGAGTTTGAGAAGTAATGCTCTAGTTCAGTCCTCACGGATGGGAGAGAAGCCCCAAGGTGCCAAGTATTGGTCCAAGTGGAATAATGAAGCCTGCGGGAGTTGCTGACATCCTCCAATCAAAATGATGGATAGATGTAGACCACTTGGTGTAGTCTCTCAACAAGCATGTGTTGAGTATGTCACGTGTGTCAGGTCCCATCCAGGGCTCCGAGGTCCCTTGCTCTCATAAGGGAGACAGATCGGCACAGGAGTGGCTGCAGTGCAGGCACTGTATGGTGGGCAAGGACTGGTGATGGGGCCCCAGAGGAGGGACACACAGCCCACACTGCAGGGGAGAGAAGGGGGAGAGAGAAGAGGAAGATCAGAGAAGGTCACCTGGCAGTATTAGCAGGGTTTTAATGCCGTTCTGATATAGAGTTCAGAAACTCTGAAGAGGGTCCGTGAGAGATTTGCACAGGGAGGGGCTCAGCATGTTTCATTATTCTGCCATATGCAATCAAGGTGGGCTTCTTAGAAATGGGGAGAGGGTCATCACGGCAGTGATTCTGAACTGAGGAAAGGAGCAAATGAGGATGGGCAGTCGGAGGGCTCCCCTCTGTGGAAGGGCCTGCTGTCACTGGTCTGCCTGGCCCTGCCCTGTGGGTTGTCCACAACGGAGAGGGACAGCGGCCACCCCTAGCAGCTGCCCAGGGAGAGGGCTCGAGCTTGCCACCCTTACACCCCGTTGCCTTCATCTCAGAGTTTGCCCCCGTGTGCTATTATTCATGCTTCCCCTCCTGGCCCCCAGCCATCACTGTGTCATGTTAAAAGGAAGAAGAGGGGTGTCTATCTCTAGCACATGGTCAAGAAGTGCTGCTCTATCACACAGTCAGTGATACAGATGTGCCTGCTCATGCCGTTCCCTGGAAGGTGAGGGATGCTGTTTGACCTCATAGGGTGATACGTGATCACTGATCCTCCACAAACACAGTGCAATGATTGCCAAGTGCTTAGTCACAGGGAAGCTCCCTCAGCCCACAGCCAGTGTCTGTGTGCAGTTAGCATCTGTCCTTTCTGGAGAAGGAGTGTCCTTCATTCTTGAAACTATGTCCTTCCTGCTGTGTCACTTTTATGACACAGTGATGTGAGTGGATGGTAGTTTGTCTGCTTGTTTTTCTTTTCCATTGTCCTTACTTGGCAAAAGAATGGATTGGCGACCCCATGTCAGTCCCTCACAATGATGGGGGAAATTTACCGATGAGAAGTTTGGCGGTCACGGGTGTGATACCCGCAGTCAGACTGACTTGGGTTTGACCCCGCCCTCATGCTTTCAAGTGGACCCCTGGGCAAGACATATGACTTCTCTGAGCCTCAATTTCCTCATAAGATGGAAATAATTCCATCCCATAAACGTTCTTGAGTTGTCAGGCTAGTGCTGGAGATGTGGACCTCAGTGGTCCCACGGTCAGGTAAAGGAGTAAGGCATCCAAAACCAGAGGTCATGCAGAGAGAACAGGCTTGTGGTTGCCAAGGGGGAGGGGCGAGGGGAGGGAAGGACTGGGAGTTTGGGATTAGCAGATGCAAACTCGTATATATAGAATGGAGAAACACCAAGGTCCTATTGTATGGCACAGGGAACTATATTCAATATCCTGTAATAGGCCATAATGGAAAAGACAAAAAATATAGATTTACAAAAGAAAAAAGAAAACAGATAGACTGCCATGGAGTGAGGTAAGTGCCATGGGCTGGGGCGGGGAGGTGACACGGACAAGGCATCGAGGTGACTCAGAGGTGCTGGTGGCGAGGGTGGGCAGGGATGCCTGCCCAGAGAGGTGACGTGTGAGTTGGAGGTTGAAAGGTCATATGCAGTTTGCGTGGGGGACATGGTAGGCCGTTGAAAGCACAAGCAAGAGCCGCAGAAGGGCGGAGAGAAGGGCGGAGAGAGGACTCACCCAGGCGTGAGTCCACAGGGCTCACGTGAGGGACCACTGTGGGCTCCGTCTGTAAGAGGAAGAGCCGTGGCATGGAGGGAAGTGGGGCCGCTGGGCCGAGGTGAGCGATGGGGCTCTCAAGGCCAACAGCACCAGACCATGAAGGCCTGGTGAGCCCCAACCAGACCTTGGACTTCATACTCTAGGCCCATGACCTCTAGACCCGCTACCACACTCCCAGGGCACACAGGGGCCCAGTACGGACCTGGAGGCCAGCAGGGCGCATCTTCCAGCAATGTCTCTATTATTCAGAAATCTGGAAGGGAAACATTTCACCCTAAAATAAACATAACTACTGGAGCACTGAATGTGAAAACTCACATGGATTTTTAAGGTGAAACTGGAGTTTCCAAATCTATACTTTAAAATCAAACAGGAGTTTTCAAGGACATTTCCTACAAGTACCTCTCCCCTCCTTCCTAGGGAGGTCATGTGCTCATTCACCCCAGCCCAGAGTATTTGGAGAGGAAGACGTGAGAGGTGCTGCTAGAATAAGGAGGGAGCCGCAGCCTGGGGTGGGAAGAGTTGGGCTCTTAAGCCGGGTGGGTCTGGCTTATTTCCTGGCTCTACCTCTTACTCACTGTGTCCCTGACAAGTCATACAGCCTCCCCTAAGCCATCACCTCCTTCCCTTTAAAGTACAAGTAATAGTATCTTCCTCATGGGGTTGTTGCCAGGGCTAAATAAAATAATCTGGTAGCACAGAGAAGGCATTAAATAAAAGGTAGCTATGTTTAAATGAAAGCTATGGCTAAGGGCTTTCAGCAGGGAAGTTTCATGCTTCAGGGAGGATGCCCTTGATGGGTGATTCAGAAAGGTCCAGGCATGAGAGGATGAAGACGGCAAGGACGGGGTAGATTAAAGGGACTTTGGAGGGAGAACCGTCAGGGGTTGATGACGATCAAATGTAGGAGAGAAGGAATCAGGAGCTGTTGAGGTTGATACCGAGGTTTCTAGCTTGGCAAATGGAGGGATGATTGATTAGTGATGCTATAGACCAAGATAGAAAAGAGAGGGGAAAGCAAAAGTGTCACAAGAGGAGGAGGCAATGGAGCACATGGCATTTGGGGTTCCTTGAGGTTCCTTGGAATGTCTGAGTTCTGCAGTGAACTCTGGATGGAAAGAGCAGCTTACAGGTAGAGCGCCAGAAGAGGTACTCGGTTTACATTTTGAAAGGAGAGAAGGTAGCTAGTTACTTTAGTTTCCCAATCTGGCCACTTTCAGGATTAGGGTATTTAGTTATTCCAAAATATGACTAAGAATGCCCTCATAATCAAAGAAGGGACACCCACCTGCTTTGGGGGATTTGGGATGAAGGGATTTTGCTCTTACCAATTTGGCAATACCATCCCTGCTGGGGCCCGGCGTGACCTGCAGCATGGAGGCCGGTTCCTTTTGGATTAATTAGAGAAAGACAAACTTGCCACATCCGGGAGGGAAGCAGGCTGACAGGCAGGTAAGCTTAGTGAAATTATAGGACTTTTATGAGGTCCTCAGGATGTAGGATCTAAAGTCAGGGCTATGAGGTGACCAGTGACTTGGAGGGGCAGACTCCCACAGTCACATCCCCACTGAAATGATGCATTAGGATACTATGGTGTTACTTTACAGTTAGACATGCACATACTTGCTAAGATGACTGGGGTCTGGAGAAAAGAGTTACACAGGAAATCTCATAATGGACTGCCAGTGACTTGGAAGGTTTGAAGGAAACCCGAGGAGCGAGATGATGCCATTATCGAGTGAAATGATGTCATAAATGGGAAGAGCTCAGGGCTGACTTGGACCTGGGGAGGATGTGACTCTTATTGGGTGAAGAGAGCTGGCATGAAGACCTCAGGCTTTGCCGGTGTGTAATGAACGAGGGCGTTTCTCACACCTTCAAAGGCAGCATTGTTTGTTCCTAGAATAAAGTGCAAAGCAGCTCAGAAAGCCCTCAGCTTAGACTCTCCCTCCCAAAGGCTGGCATCGAGGGCAAGGCACAGGTTCTGTTCATGATCCCAGCTGGGCCTTCTGTGGACGTGAGGGTGAGGCATACTCAGGGGTGATGGATCAACAGGCCCTGCCCGCTGGGTCCAAAAGACCCAGCTAGGAAAGTTCCTGATCCCAGGCAAGGTCTCTTTGATGTTTATGGTGAGGGGGGACCAGGAAAGCACAAAAAATAAGAGAATCTTTTCAAAAGCCTGTCTTTCTGGGAGAAGTGGATCAGTCAGCTTAAAAAGGGACTTAAACAGCAATGCTCTACTCCCCCTCATCTCTCCCTGTGAGGCTCAGAGTGTCAGTGGAGTGAGTGGGCCCTGCAGATGGGGCCAGCTGGAGGACTGGATGGTGTCCCGGGCAGTGCAGCCCCGAGCCCGCACAGCAGACCTGGGCAGTGCTGGGGGAAGGAGCCTCAGGCACCTCAGGGGAGGACTCTGCTCTTTCAGGGCGAGGGGCTGGGGAAGGCCTGTGGTGCGCTGGGCCGGCTCTGCCAGCAGTGGGCTAGGATCCTCCCCAGCGGAGGGGAAGATGGAACTGGGGTGTGGAGACATCCCCAGAGGGACAGGCTTTCATTGGGAGACACTGCCCCCCACTCCCCAACACTAATCTTTCCTAATGTGTGGAGCACAGGCAAAGAAAGATAAATATATATATATATATATATATATATATATAACAAATAAAATTCTAATAGCTCCAAAGAATTTGCTGAGGGCTACTCAAAGCCCATCATCCCGGCTGACTAAAGGTAGCTGGTGCTCTGCTGGCCCAGACACCCTACCAGGGAGCGGGTGAGAAATGGGGGCTCTTCAAGAAGCAAAGGGCTTCCCTGGTGGCGCAGTGGTTGAGAGTCCGCCTGCCAATGCAGGGGATGCAGGTTCGTGCCCCGGTCCGGGAAGATCCCACGTGTCGCGGAGTGGCTGGGCCCATGAGCCATGGCCGCTGAGCCTGCGCGTCCTTTGCCTGTGCTCCACAATGGGAGAGGCCACAACAGTGAGAGGCCCGCGTACAGCAAAAAAAAAAGAAAAAAAAAAAGAAGAAAACAGTGAGAAGAAGGGCTGGGTCCCAGGCCTGGTGCCCTGAGCTCTGTGCTGTCAGGCTAACCTACTGCTTGCTGTCTGGCGGTGGCAGCGAGTGACAGGGCATCATGGGACCTTCTCATGTGTCTTGGGGGTTGACCATCATGAGGGTGCCGCAGGCAGGTCTGACACAGCCTCCTGGGGTCCAGAGTCACCGGCACTAAGGGTTTGGTTGACATTCATGAGCTGGGCACCATAGCCAGAGCTCAGGAGCCATGGAGGAGAAAAAAATCAGTGAAGGCACAACCGCTCTTCTGGAAATTGTCCCCTCAGAGGGGCACTTGAGACAGACAGCCCCACAGGGGGCTCTGTCCAGCCCAGGTCCACACCAGCGTGTCCACTTACCCACTCACCCTCACACACACACCACCGGCTGCGGGGAGAACATGAATGCTGGGAGCTCGGAGACTGGGGGGAGGCTTGGCCAAGGAAAGAGATGTGATCCCTCGAAGAAGAGACCCTTCAGTGTGTAGAACCCATCTCCTTGAGGAAGGACGCCCTCACCCTTGAACCAAGCTGGGTGGGTCATAGGTGAGGAGTGGCCAGCTGGGTGGGGAGAGGCTTGTTAGACTGAGAAGGGGCTTTCTCTGGACCTCGTTGGGACAGGAGACTTTGGGAGGGTGGGCAAAGAAGCAAAAAGCCCCAGTAGAAACATTGAGTCTATTTTAGGGAGGGATCCCTGGACATGGGAAGTTCAGAGGATGGTGGGAGGTTGAGAGGTGGGCACGGTGAGAGAAGGTTGGGGTGTGGGGACGTTTGCAGGGAGAGGTTTCCTGCAGAAATGAGGAGTGGGCTGTCATCATCTCTGCCTGAGGGCAAACGTCACCTCAGTTGTCCCCTCTGGAGAATGGCAAGTTATGGGACCTGGTTGGAGGTCAGGAGACCTGGGCCTCTAACGCAGCCGCCCACCTGCTCTGGGCTCCTGGGAAGGAGCTGGAGGAGGAGGTGAGGAAGAGGTGGGGGGGGAAGACTTCCTCCCCCCCGGGCCTCAGTTTCCCAGCTGCACAAGGTGGGGGAACAGAAAGCCCGACCACCATCGGCCATTAAGAAATAGAGGGCAGGGCTTCCCTGGTGGCGCAGTGGTTGAGAGTCCGCCTGCCGATGCAGGGGACACGGGTTCGTGCCCCAGTCTGGGAAGATCCCACATGCCGCGGAGCGGCTGGGTCCGTGAGCCATGGCCGCTGAGCCTGCGCGTCCGGAGCCTGTGCTCCACAATGAGAGAGGCCACAACAGTGAGAGGCCCGCGTACCGCAAAAAAAAAAAAAAAAAGAAATAGAGGGCAGGTGTCTGCCTGCCAGGATGCGAACGCTGACTCCTCTTTTCCTTCTCCAGTATCGAAGCGTCTTGGAGAATCACCTCACAGACTCCATCAAGCTCTCACCAGAAGACCCGTCCAAGAGCAGCTGCTGCTGACCTTCCAGACCCCCGCTCTGCACACCCAGGGACACAGCACGTGCAGGGCCTGGTCGTCCTGGGCCCCCACCAGCCCCACTGTCCACCCAAGCTCAGATGGCAGTCCAGGCTCTGTGGCCAGAGCCCTGAATCCCTCACATCTGCACTGGACCCAGAACCAGAGGGCGGCCCTGCCTCAGGCTGAGTGTAGAGAGGCTGGGGCTGGGCCCTTGAGCCTGGATGAAACTCCGGATGTCACAGCCAGACCCCAGAAGAGTCACGATTCCCTCGCGGACTCCAGCTTTCTTGCCACGTGCCCTTCCCAGCCACACCCCTGCTCTACAACGCACATCTCTGCAGACAGGCCGCTCTCTCTGGAGTCCTGTTATATTCTCCTATGGACTGGCCTTCCTCAGCGCATCCACCACCACCACCCTCAAGAGCCACAGCACAGCTTTGGACAAGGGTGCAGCTCAGGCTCCCTCGTAACCGGGGCCAGGGAGTGAGGGTCTACCTCAACCCCTGGCAGCAGCTGTTCAGGCCTGGGACACCCCCTGTTTGTCCCCTCCAGAATGCAGGACTGAGGGAGCGCAGGAAAAACCCACCGGAGACTGGTGCATTTCTCCCTGCTGGTGCTCAGGCAACTCCCATAACTCTCTTTGAGCTTCAGCTTATTCATCTGTCAAATGGGAGTCACATGTGCCCTGCCCACATCAGTGTGGTTTTGAAGACCAGAACCTCTGCTTGAATCTCAGTTGCTGTTGTTGAGATACATTTACTATTCTTTCAACAAGTATTTTTAGGTATCTACTACGTACGATGCATTGAGGTCCAGTGACAAATGTAACCAACCTTGCTCTCCTGGATCCGACATTCTGGCGAGGGAGAGAGTCAGTAAACACAGAATTTAAACAGGTATTTTCAAATAGCAGGTAAGTGCTTGAACAAAGTGAAACAAGGTAATGGGATAGAGAGGGACAGGGGGTGGGGTTGGGTGCTGTTTTAGACAAAGTAGTCCATGAAGGCTTCCCTGGGGAGGTGACATTGACTCAAAGGCTAGAGAATGAGAAAGGGGCTGCCACCTGAACTCGACAAAGAACATTCTGAGGAGAGGCTGCAGCAAGGGCCAAGGCCCCAGGTCGAGGACAAACTTGTGTTCCAGGAACAGTGAAAAGATTAATTCACCAGAGGACTCAAAGCCGCTGTCCCAGAGAAAAGCAAAGGGGACCCCGCCCCCTGGATGACTCTTTGAGTCTCTGTCAACTGGCCACCAGAGGGCAGCAGTGATCCTTTCCTTCCAGCAGAGCAGAAAGCGGAAGCTCCACGGGCCCATGAAGAGCTGCAGTTTTCCTGTGTAGATGCTCAAAGCTTATTCTCGGGCTCTGGGCATTTTCAACCCTTCGAGATTTGTGGGGCAGGAAAATCCCAGTTTCTTAAGCCTACAGAGAGACGAGCAAAAACTGCAGCATCAGTGATTCAGGCAAGAAATCGGCATCAGTGACAAATACTAGAAGAGGGGCCTGGAAAGCTCATGGAGTCTCTGTCCCTGCAATCTCTACAGCCATAATCTTCTTTTTCTTCTGGCGATAAACAACACAGATAGAGCCCAGCCTGAAGGGAATAGGCAAGATGACCCCCCAGGGTCTCCCATGACCACATCCATGCCCACCACAGAAGTCTCCTGTCTGCACAGAAGTATTCTTCCCTGAGCTCCCAGCAGAGCTGAGGATGTTAGCCTATGTCTTCCAAGTGTCATCTGACACTGAAGATATGAGGTGGGAGTCAGTAAGAAAGTCTGGGGAACCCCTTCTCCCCACCCAGCTGTGAAGTAAGAATTGCTCATCCTGGGCAGCGGCATGGACCTGACATAGGAGCAGGTGGCCTGGAGCACACCTTTGTCTCTGTGTCCTTCATGGGGGTGGCACCCTGCACGTCACACAGGCTCTCCTGGGAGTCAGTCGGACTGTGGATTGGACGTGTGGTGCGTGGGTGTGTATACAGCAGCTCGTGCACTGCCATGGACGTAGGAACCATTCTAAATGTGCACAACAAATAATGAGTGTGTCTTTCTTCGTTTTAATCTTTTGTGGTATTTAGTTTTTAAAGTTTTTTTTTTTCAATATCCCCATAGTTCAAAATTCAAAAGATAATAAAAGGGAAGACAGAGACAACAAAGAGTATAATAGGAACAGTGATGTAATTGGCAGGGCCCAAAATGGAAATGCCCCACCCCTTGACCAAAAATCATGAGGAGTTCCGAGACGGTGACACTGGATCATTACACCAAGCGTGGGGTCCTTCTGAGCGCAGGTGGCACACACCCAGGAAACTGCGCCTGAGTAAGCACTATGTTTTCAGTGCCCTCCAGAATGACAGAGCCCTGGCCAGGCCCACCTGGGCCGCTCGGAGATAAAAGGTTCTGTCTTTGCAAAAGCCACATGGGGATTCAACACCAGCCCCAAACCACGCATTTTGAATCTTCCCCAGAGTCAGGAGCCAGGACTGAATGTTCACATAGGGGGTGGAGAGTGGGGACCTGAGGCCCACAGCATCCCTCCTATCAAGACTAGGGGACATGCTAGTGACCAATCTCCAGGGCAAATGGAACTGAGCCAAAACACTGTGGGCCGCTCCACACCCCCTCCCCCACTCCTGAGTCTGAGACTGGCCCTCGGTTCCCAGCCAGTAGGGGCAGGTATTCGCAGAAAGAGGCAGGATGTGGGGCTGCAACTCCTGGCCAAAGGGAGCCCACTAGAGCCTGGCGGGGGCCGGAGGGGGGGGGCAGCATGTCCCAGGGCCCTGTCCTTAGCATTCTTTCAGAGAAGAGGACCTAGATTAACAAGACTGCTCCAACCAGGCTGCTCCTCTACCCACTACAGCCCTCCTCCGAGGGGCAGCTCCAGGCTGCTAGTGAATAATCAAGAGAATCCAGGCCAGGGCTCTGGGCAGCACACGCCCATGGGACTTGGAGAAAAACAAACCCAGATCTTCTCGCCAAATAAACCTGGCCAGGCCCTACTGGGTGCCATAGTGCCCAAGGGGATTTGGGGAAATGCTGTTTCTGCATTTGCTCTTTGCTCAGCAGAGGCTCCCACTGCAGCATCCACAGCCACAGGCAGATGCCGCAGTCAGGCACGTGGCAGGTGCCCACAATGGGGTCTTGTTCCCAGGAGCGCACAGCCCAATGGCAGCCTCAAAGCAGCCACGCTGGCAACAACACCAAAACTGGTTGCCACGCACAGCAGACACAGCTGCGACAGTGGACCTGCGTGAGGCCAGCCCTGCTGCATGGCACCTGGAGGCTCCCTCTGCAGTGTGTGCTGGCAAGGCAGGAAGTTTAGTTCCAGTAGAGGGCAGCGGCCTGTACCAGGACACTCTGTGCATGCCTGTTGGGGGCATGGGGGGAGCAAGGGCTTAGAAGATCAGACAGTAGGTTTCCCTTGCTGAAGTACAGAAAAATTGTAACTAAGCTCATAGGCTTGGAGGGGGGCAAACAAAAAACCAGGTGAAGGGATGCTGGCAGTGAGGGGACAGAAACACTGCCAAGAGCCCTCCTCATACCAGTGAATCCTCCACAACAGCCCACGGAGGAGGGCATTGGCCTCACTTTTCAGATGAGGAGACTGAGGCTTCCTCTCCCGCCACTCACATCCCACCATGTCCTGTCAACACCTCCTCGTCCTTGTCTTGAATTCATTTCCTTCTCCCCTCATCCTCTGCTCCAACGGGTCCAGCCGACCACAAGCCTTGCCTAGACCACACTTCCCTCCCCTTGAGCCCCCTGCCTGCCCTCTTGTCCCTTTCCTAACCACTCCACATGGCAGCCATCACAGTGGCCTCCACAGGACAAGTTCTTCTTGTGACCTACAAAGGCCCACCACCGCCAGCCACTGCCTGCTTGTCAGGGCTCAGCTCTGGCCACAGTCTCTCTCGATGCTGCAAAGGGAGGACTGTCTCTCAGTCCCCAGGGATGCCTCTCACCTCCCCGCCCCGCCTGGCAGGGGACCTCTGTTGGGAACACTGGCCCCTCCCTGGTCCTTCACCAGGCCAATTCCTCCTTAGCTGTTAGTTACCAGCTAAAGCATCATTTCCTTCAGTAAGGATTCCCTGATACCAAGACCAGGTTAGGGACCCCACCATGTGCCCCCCCAGCCCCCCTTATCACAGTGCCAGAACAGTAGCTCCACTAGGATGGAAGTGCCACGGGGCAGGGATTTTCATTGGTTTTATTCACCACCATCTCCCTCATGCCCAGAGCAATGCCTGACAAGGGTTGGGACTGGAGAAATATTTTTGGAAGAAAGAGCTCCTGCAGTATTTTATCATAATTGTTTGTCTGTTTGCACTTAGACTGTAGTGTCCCTGAGGGCAGGGCTTGTTTTTTTTTTAAATTAACTTCTATTGAAGTGGGCCTGTTTTGATTAATCATTTTAACCCCAGCACTCAGCATAGAGACTGGTGCATAGTGGATGATAAATAAATACTGTGGAATAGAATAGAATACTGCATAGGTATTTTTTTAATAACAATAAAATATTCTATGTAATGACATGGAATAGATAGCTGAGATTCATTGTTATGTGAAAAGGCAATGGCAGAATCATGGGAATAATATGCTATCTCTTCCATAACAGGAGGCTTAAATAAGACTTTATGTTCATCTTTGCTTGTACATAAAGAAAACTCTGGAAGAATGCATGGAAAATGGATAAAAGCAATTACCTTTCAGAGGGGGACTGGGCAAGTGGGAGTCAAGAGTGAGAGCAAGACTCTTCCTTGTATAATTTTATACTTTGAACTCTTTGAATGATTACATAATCAATAATTTAAAAGAAGGAAAATTAATATTGGTGGAAAAAAGTACAAGCAGGGAAAGAAGCAAAACTCCAAGCAGGACCTAGCTGCCTCCAGTCAGTCCACCCTATGGCCTTGAATCCAAGGCTGACAAACTTGGATTCTGCCACCAGAGGGTACACGACTAAGAAATGCTCCAAGCTCACATGCTCTGGCCAAGATGCCAAGTCCCCTGGGATGTGGTGAGATCATCTCAAGTTCTCTTGGTTCTCGAGTGTCCCATCGGAGGATCCTGTCTCCTGGGATGTTAACTAGTAACTGAGCGATCATTTCCAACATCAGAAGCTCAGCTCTGGAGATAAACTATCAAGTCTGTGCACTCCTTTGTGAATTACCACACTTAGAGGTAGAAATTTCCCAAGGTTAATCTCAGGGCTTACCAGTTTGTCAACACCCTGGAACCCCCTTTCCTAAACCCAGCACTGACCCCTGGAAAGACACTGCTCTAGCTTATAGGCTCCAAAGTAAACTGGTACAACTATTTTTTGGGGATATATTGAGTAAGGCACCACATACAGGCCCTCCAATCCAATTCCACCCTGCACATGCACAACCCTTGCTGGTGCACCAGAGGTCATGATCAAGAATTTTCTCCCACAATCAACATAATACTAAACAGTAAAAAGCTGAAAGCCTTCCTGCTAAATTCTGGAACAAGATAATGTTGCTCACTCTCACCACTTCTATTCAACTCAATATTCGAAGTCCTAGCCACAGCAATCAGACAAGAAAAAGAAATAAAAGATATCCAAATCAGAAGGAAGAGGTAAAATTTTCATTATATGCAGATGACATGATACTCTATATAGAAAACCCTAAAGACTCCACACAAAAAACTATTAAAACGATAAATGAATTCAGCAAGGTAGCAGGATATAAGATTAATATACAGAAATCTGTGGCATTTCTTTATACTAGCAATGAAATATCAGAAAAAGAAAGTAAAAAAAAAAAAGATACTGTTTAAAATTGCATAAAAAAAAATTCCTAGGAATAAGTCTAACCAAGGAGGTGAAAGACTTATATGCTGAGAACTATATATAAAACATTGATAAAGGAAATCAACAAAGATTCAGTGAAATGGGAAGAGCGTATCCCATGCTCTTGGGTTGGAAGAATTAATATAGTTTAAATGGCTATACTACCCAAAGCAATCTACAGATTTAATGTGATCCCTATTGAAGTATCCATGACACTTTCCCCAGAACTAGAACAAATAATTCTCAAACTTATATGGAACCACAAAAGACCCAGAATTGCCAAAGCAATCCTGAGGAAAAAGAACAAAGCTGGAGGCATAACCCTCCCAGACTTCAGACAACACTACAAAGTTACAGTAATCAAAACAGCATGGTATTGGCACAAAAATACATATAGATCAATGGAACAGAATAGGGAGCCTGGAAATAAACCCACACACCTATGGTCAACTAATCTTTGACAAAGGAGGCAAGAATATACAATGGAGAAAAGACAGTCTCTTCAGCAAGTGGTGCTGGGAAAGATGGACAGCCACATGTAAATCAATGAAGTTACAAAACTCCCTCACACCATACACAAAAATAAACTCAAAATGGCTTAAAGACTTAAATATAAGACATGACACTATAAAGCTCCTAGGACAGAACATAGGCAAACACTCTCTGACATAAATCATAGCAATATTTTCTTAGGTCAGTCTTCCAAGGCAAAAGACATAAAAGCAAAACTAAACAAATGGGACCTAATCAAACTTATAAGCTTTTGCACAGCAAAGGGAACCATAAACAAAATGAAAAGGCAACCTACGGAATGGGAGAAAATATTTGCAAATGAAGAGACAACAGGGCTTAATTTCCAAAATATACAAACAGTTCATACAACTCAATATCAAAAAAACAAATGACCCAATCACAAAATGGTCAGAAGACCTAAATAGACATTTCTCCAAAGAGGACATAACATAACATATGGCCAACAGGCACATAAAATATCCTCAACATCGCTAATTATTAGAGAAATGCAAATCAAAACTACAATGAGGTATCACCTCACTCCAGTCAGAATGGCCATGATTAAGAAGTCTACAAATAATAAATGCTGGAGAGGGTGTGGAGAAAAAAGAACCCTCTTACATTGTTGGTGGGAATGTAAATTGGTGCAGCCGTTATGGAGAACAGTATGGAGGATCCTTAAAAAACTAGAAATAGAGTTACCATATGATCCAGAAATCCCACTCCTGGGCATATATCCTGTAAAAAACATAATTGGAAAAGATACATGCACCCCAAAGTTCATAACAGCACTATTTACAATAGCCAAGACACAGAAGCAACTTAAGTGTCCATCAACAGATGAATGGATAAAGAAGATGTGGTACATATATAAATGGAATATTACTCAGCCATTAAAAAGAATGAAATAATGCCATCTGCAGCAACATGGATGGACTAGAGATTATCATACTAAGTGAAGTAAGTCAGACAGAGAAAGACAAATACTATATGATATCACTTGTATGTGGAATCTAAAAAATAGTACAAGAGAACTTAATTACAAAACAGAAACAGACTCACAGACATAGAAAACAAACTTATGGTTACCAAAGAGGGAAGGGGAGGGGGAGGGATAAATTAAGAATATGGGATTAACAGATACATATCACTATATATAAAATAGATAAACGACAAGGGTTTACTGTATATCACAGAGAACTACATTCAATATCTTGTAATAACCTATAATGGAAAAGAATCCAAAAAAAGAATATATATATAGATAGATAGATAGATATAGATATAGATATACACATATATAACCAAATCACTTTGCTGTACACCTGAAACTAACACAATATTGTAAATCAACTATACGTCAATTTATTTTTTTAATATTTGTTTATTCATTTTGTTTTTGGCTGCATCGGGTCTTAGTTGCAGCACATGGGATCTTTCGTTGTGGAGCGCAGGCTTCTCTCTAGCTGTGGCACACAGGCTTCTCTCTAGTTGTGGCACGCAGGCTCAGTAGTTGCAGTGTGCAGGTTCTCCAGTTGTGGCATGCAGGCTCCAGAGAACCTGGGCTCAGTAGTTACGGTGCATGGGCTTAGCTGCCCCACGGCATGGGGGATCTTAGTTCTCCAACCAGGGATCGAACCCACGTCCCCTGCATTGGAAGGTGGATTTTTAACCACTGGACCACCAGGGAAGTCCCAACTATACTTCAATTTAAAAAAAAGAATTTTCTTTGTAGTATTGTTTGTAATAGCAAAAAATTTTTTAAAGAAACTAGAAATGACCTAGATATCCTACAGGAAATTGGGTAAATAAAATGTGGTATATTCAAACAATGGAATTTCACAGCAGTGGAAATAAATAAAGCCACATATATCAACTGGGTGAATCTTAGAAGCTTATAGAAGATAGCAAGCCATAGAAGACATACTGTAAACCATTTATGTAAAGTTCAAAACTAAACAGTTTATCTTCATACTTATTTATCACAAATGCATGTGGTAAAACAACATAAAGCAACAAAAGACATGCAAACAACGGACTAATGGACCCCAAATTTAGACAGTGGTTACCTTGATTGGGGGTCAGAATGGGGGGAAGCAGAGGGATGCAATAGGGGCCAGACACACAAGGCACCTGGACGATGCTGGGAATGTTCTATTTCTCCATTGAGTTGTGGAGCCACAGGCAGTCATTTTATTATTACACCTTGCATCTTAGATGTATGTTACAGACATTCTTTTTAATGACTCAAGTATTCAAATTTTAAAATTTCAACCACAGCCTGAGCTTTGGCGTCAGGCCCACCCATCTGGGTTTGAATCCTGACCTTCTTTTCTTGGCTGTGTGACCTTGGGCCTGTCACCTGACCTCTCAGAGCTTCCACGGTCTCATCTGTATGTGGGGATTATAATGCTTACCTTGAAGGGTTATGCATGCGCTATGCCTGCTTGTAGTAGATACTTAATAAATGGTGGTTATTACTGGATCAGGAAGAATTGCAAGGGTGTTGGTTTAAATCTCTTATTTAAATAATAAAGTGAATAAAGACATAGGATTCTGGGATCACCATTGTAGGTTAAGAGCACAATAAATGAGGATGCAATGAATAAACGAGTGAGGGAACAAACAAAAAAACTCTTTCATCCTATTCGTACCTCCACATCTTCTCCCCTCAGTGACTTCTGGGACTCAAGTTGCCTGGTTAGCATTGTGGTCACTTAAAACAAAATCCAATTCTCATGCCTACCCAGGGCATCTGAAAGCAGGCAGCTGACAAGCTTAGCCCCAGGAAGATTCTGTCTCCACCCTCCAAACTGGACCAAAGAGAGGACCTTTGGGAAGAACTCACTGCATTCTCCCTACTGCCACGTACCTGGCACAGTTCTGGGCCCATAACAGCTGCTTTTGGGGAGGAGAGGGCTTTGGTCAACAGGGAGCTCCCCAGACATTTGCAGCCTTGGATCCATCACTCTTGAATCTGTGAGAGATTTCCTTGCCCTTAAAGTCTCAGGAACATTTGTTTTGTATACAATGACAGCCCATGATTGGAGAAAATTAAGTGGATTTCCAAATCCTGAAAATGGGAGAGACTGATGTTTTTAGGGCTTCTGAGAATCTCTGCCAGTCTCTGATTTTATTTTATTTTTTTTCCTGTTTCAGGCTAGATCTAGGGGAGAGACTTACCTGTGGAATCATGGACAGAATCATTGATTTGAAGTCAGGTTATTTTAACCAAGCTTTTGTGTGGTCTTGAGCCATTGTGCCTAGCCTCGGTTTTCTCCTCTGTAAAATGGGGACAATAATTATTTCTTGAGGACTTCCCTGGTGATCCAGTGGTTAAGACCCTGTGCTTCCGCTGCAGGGGGCACAGTTTCCCTGGTAGGGGAACTAGGATCCTGCATGCCTTGCAGCACAGCCAAAAAAATTATTATATCATTATTTCTCGGTCGTTCCACAGGGAAAGATAGAAAAATGATAGAAAGATAAAATAAAATCATGAATATGTTAGTCATTTGGAAACTATACAGCTCTACATAACATGGTGTAGAGAGAGAATGCTGGATTTGGAGTCAAAACACCTTGGTTGGTTGGTTGTTTTTAAGCTACCAAATATATATTGAGGCTTATTATGTACCAGGCACTGTTCTGAGCACTTTATGAATGTTAACTCATTTGGTCCTCACAACAATCCTATGAACTAGGTGTTATATTATCATCCCCATTAGACAGATGGGGAAACTGAGGCACAGAGCAGTTAAAGCCCTTGTCCAAGTTGCACACTAGTGTGTGGCAAAGCTGAGATCTAAACTCAGGCTGTCAGGCTCCAGAAGCTGAGCTCTTAGCCAGATATTCTGCCTTCTGCTTGAGAGGTTTGAAGCCTACACCTGCCTTTCACTAATTCTTTCTTCTATCTTCCATTCATTCATTCCATACATATTTACTGAGTGACTACTATGTGTCAGGCACTGTTCTAGGAACTAGGGATGGAGCAGTGAACAAAACAGACTGTTATGGAGCTTGCATTCTAGCCTGGGAGATGGAACATACACAGATAATCACGTAAGGTGTCCAGAGGAATGAGTCTAGTGGAAGAAGGATAGAGTGGGTGTCTGAGGCTGTTCAGGCTATTGTAACAGAATACTAGACTAGGTGGCTAATAAACAACAGAAATTTATTTCTCACAGTTCTCGAGGCTGAAAGTCCAAGACCAGGGGGCCAGTATGATCAGGCTCTGCTAAGGACCCTCTTGTGGGTTGCAGACGGCCACCTTCCTACCATGTCCTCACAGGGTGGAAGGGACAAGCTTGTTCTCTGGGGTGTCTTCTATAAGGGCACTAATCCCATTCATGAAAGTTCCACCCTCATGACCTGATCACCTCCCAAAGGCCCCACCTCCTAATACCATCAACTTGGGGGTTAGGATTCAGCATATGAATTTTGGGGGAATACAAATAGCAGGGCAAGGAGATATAGTGTGACCATGGGCCAGTGATGTCATCTCTTTGAACCTCTGATCTCTTATTGTAAAATGGAGCTGCTGAGGCCTTGCCTACTCCAACAGTCTAGGAGCCAAACAAATAAATGACAGAAGTGTACATGGTACATAAACTGTAAAATGCTATTCCAATGCAGGGATTGTGGAATTTGTTGTTATTTCCTCTGTTCCTGTGGTACTTGGTTCATATCTCTGTTTTAGTATGTTCACCATTGTTTCATAGTTGGCCATGGAGGTCACTGTGTCTCTCAATAAACTGAATTTTTGAGGGCAGGAACAGACTCACGTGCAAAGTAAGTATGAAACAAAGATGTAATTATCCATATCAATAATCTCTATTTAGTGAGCCCCTACTAGTGCCACACACATCACCTTCAATATATCTTATTATCTCTGTTCCCAGAAAGAGGCTCAGAGGCTCAGGGAGGTGAGTATCTTGCCCGTGGCCATTCACCAGTGAGTGACAAAACCAGGATGAGAACTTGCATCTCTCTGACTCCAAATCTATGATCTGTCACCAACCCCAGTCTGTCACTGGGTGTTATTATCCATCACACAGCAAATATTTAATGAGCACCTGCAATGTTCTAGGTGCTTTACCATGTGCTGGAGACATGGAGATGGATGAGGCAGGTGAGGTATCTGCCCATATGGAAGACAGAACTGGTAAGTTATCAAATAAATAAGAGAGGCACAGCTTTGATACTCTGGGAGTCCTATCCAGGTGGGGAGGCAAAGGAGGGCCTGTCTGAGGAGAGGACTGCAGAGCCGAGCCCTGAGCGATGAAAAGGAGGGAGACGCAAGAGGGAAGAGATATGGGAACATATGTATATGTATAACTGATTCACTTTGTTATAAAGCAGAAGCTAATACACCATTGTAAAGCAATTATACTCCAATAAAGATGTAAAAAAAAAAAAAAAGAATCTGGCTTTCAGAAGACCTTGGAGGAAGAGCCAACAAAGAAAAGAAGCTGAGGTGTGAATGAGCTAGGAATGTTCTCCAAGCTGTAGGGCAGCCAGGGGCCTGAAGAGTCATGAGAAAGGGGACAGTGGTAAGAGGTGAAGTAAGAAAGGAAGGCTGGATCTGCACCGTGCAGGGCTTCATAGACTGTGGAAAGGAGCATGGGGACTGACAGAGGCTCCCAGGCAGAAGAGTAATGTGATCTGAATGTGATTATGTTTTAGAAGAGATATTATTATTATTATTATTATTATTATTAGTTTAAATAGCATTGGAGTTTGCGAATAGTAATTATAACAATGTTTTTTTAAAAACATGTTTAGAAGACAAGAGACAGAGGGGAGAAGAGGTCAGGGAAGGCAGACGTAGGCAGGGAGTAGGAACAGTCGTTCAGCAAATGATTTTTGCAGGTGTTTCCCTTCGCCTGAGCTTCAGCAGAATTCAGCCTCCTTTATCTTATATACTGGGTTAGCCAAAAAGTTTGTTCAGGTTTTTCGTAAGAGTGTACGGGAAAACCCAAACGAACTTTTTGGCCAATCCAGTATACTAATAATGGGCTGTAAATGGAAAACACTAGATTTCCAGGGCTCCACTGTGAGAGGGATCAGGTTTCTTCCCCTTTCTCTTCCTACCCCGAAGAGAGAGGTGGCCTAGAACCCCAGGGCTGAGGGGAGCCATCTGCTGCTGTCTGGAGCAGTTTGGAGGATGCTTCTTAAAACCAGCCCTTTCTCCCCAGGAGCAAGGCTGTTGATTTCTAGATTCAGTTCAGTCTTGGCCAGAATGTGGCCTGGGAGTCAGGCCTTCTGGGTTCTTATTGTGTAGCCTTGGCTGCCCTCTGGGAAATGGGCAGACAAACCCAGCCTCATCCCTGCTCTACTCCCATGAATTTGTGAGTAGAAAGGAGATCCCCACAGAGTAGGGACAACAGAAAGGGGAGATGGTACTGCTGGGACCTGGCAGAGGCCTCAGATGTCTACACCACCCCTTTTCTCCAGTTCAGATGTCTACACTGCCTGTCTTCTCCACCCCATCCCTTTTACTATGCTCCTACCCAGTCCTCTTCTCCCTCCTGGAGAGGAAGCTGATCCACATCTTAGGAAGCTGACAACAAGCAAAGGAAAGAAAACTCCAAGAAGGGAGAATTTTAAGAAGCAAAAAGATCTAACTTGAAAGTTTCTGGACAACTGAGTAATCTCACCCATGCAAATTACACAAGATTATGCGAATTGTAATGTAAATCAGTGTACTGGCACCTTTCCTCCTCTACTTCCAATCTCAGCTCTTTGTACCCCTGGAGGTGTCTGGGGTGAGGGGATCCTGGCAGAACCCCCGGTGCTGATGCAAAGCTTGCAGGTTTGAGTTTTCCAACCTCTCCCACTCCCAGACTGCAGATTTCTTTTTTTTTTTAATACATCTTCATTGGAGTATAATTGCTTTACAATGTTGTGTTAGTTTCTGCTGTACAACAAAGTGAATCAACTATATGCATACATATATCACCATATCCCCCCCCCCCCCCTTGAGCCTCCCTCCCACTCTCCCTATCCCACCCCTCTAGGTCATCACAAAGCCTTACTTTGATTCTGTTTCCCTCCACTCAGGCCACAAGGCATCCCTGGAAGGGACCTAGGAAAAAAGGCTTTACCAACCCCCAGCCCCCAAGACATCCCTTGTCCTAGTGGCTGGACAGCACATTTATGTACCATATTCAGAGACGATGGGGCAATTTTGAAGGAGGGAGGAGCTTAAAATAGACTTATGCAAATAAAGCTTATTTATGCTAATGATATGCAAATACAGTTGGTTTTCTTTCCTTGGTCCCTGGAGCCAAGCAATGACTTGTCTATGTGCAGTGGACCGAAAAGAGGCCCAGAGAGAGAGCTAGAGAGAAGGAAAGGGAAGAAAGAGGCCTGAGAGCCCTGGCTGACAGCCCCCACCCCAAAGTCATCTGACCCCTGGGCAAAGAACAGCTGACAAGGCAGCCCAGGCCGCCTGGAGGAAGCACAGAGCTCAGATGGGTGGGGGTGGGGAAGTATCACCTGTGCCCTGAGCTTTCAGGACAGGTGCTGTCCCCTTCTTTCCCTGTGGGGAGTGCCTCTCACCACCTCCCTCCATCTGTATAGAGATTGTCTCTCTCTCTCTGCTATTATCTCCTACAATTGCTCATAAATGACAACACCCCCCAGCAGCCCGCCCAGCACTTGACCCCCTTCTGGCCCAGGAGGCTTGCCTGAGGATTAGCTCCTCTTTGGAGAGTCCACAATAGCCCTCCATATCCTTTGTGCCACTGTTTGCTGCAAATATTGAAGCTCTCTCCTGAAACCCCATTACAGGCCATCGGGACAAAGGCTTCCCACGGGTCTCCAGGACAGAGCCAGTGCCAGGATGTTCCTCGATACTATACCCACTGCCTCACCTGCTGCTTCTTCTCCAGTTACCCCCAAAGGGAAATAATCCACATTCACACCAGGCATCCCTGCGCAAGGCAGTGGGCAGGCAGACGCAATGGTGCTCACTCCCAGGCTTGCCCATCAGAGGGGAAGTGGGGAGCTGGGCATTCTGGGGGTGAAAGGGGTCACAGGCAGTTGGGAGATGGAAAGATCTGGGGCGAGAGAAACTCGGGTGGAGCTGAGGACATAGCAGGTGCCCCATGCGCTCCTTTGCCATTGGGTCCTCCCAGATGCTTTACCTCTGCCTGGAACCTTCCTCCCTCCCTCACCCCAGCCTAATTTTCAGGGGCTAGTTTTATTCATCCATCTGGTCTCACCTTAGATTTTGCCTCATCACCTCCTCCAGGAAGCCATCCCTGCTTCCCAAATTTAGGTGTCCTTCCTCAGTACTTGCACCTGGTATTATAACTGCCTGCTCACTCTTTGCTTCCCTTGTCTCTCCATCACCCAGACCTCTGAGGTCCCCAGGGCAGCTCATCATTGCGCCCTCATGTGGCACAGCTCTTAGAGCATGGCAAGTAAATATGGCTGAATAAATGAATGATTGAGTGAATTCAATCAAGTGTGGGCTATGCCTGGTCCTTGAGTCCTCAGAATTCTGACTAAAATGGTGTTTTAGCCCCATAAAGGGGCCTGGGGAGGGAAGGACCAAGAATCTCTCAGTACATTCTACGGAGACTCCTCCATTTAGTGAAGGGCACTGGACTGAGTCCACCAACCAAGAGACACTGTGTAAGTCTCTGATCTCACCAGAGCCTCAGTCTCCTCATCTGGCAAATGGGAAGAATAACACTGGGGAGGTGAAGTGGGAGAATGCTCCGAAAACGGCAAATGAGTTGATACACGAGCGTTACTTGAAGGGATGTGAAGGACCCTGGCTCGGGTTGAGGGGACCGCCTCACGAGAGGAAACAGAGCAGTTTTTCAGGTTGGCACCCAGCTGTCACCCAGGAACAGGTGCTGGGTTGCAGACACGGGGTCCTGCTTCCAGGTCTGAAGGTGGCATGTGCACCTCTTGGGAACCTCGGGAGGCAACCCTGGAGTCTGAAAGCCAGCTGGCCCTGCTTTTCCACCTGCCCTTTCACTCTCCCAGTTACTGTAAGTGAGAAGCCTGGTCAGACGGGCCAGGGGCTGAATCCAGCCACTTAATGGGCAAGTTCTTCATTTCTCTTTGCCTCAGTTTCCTCCTCTGTAAAACAGAAGTAATAACAGTGCTACCTCACAAGGTTGCTGTTAAGAAGCTTAGCTGAGTTAACTACATAAAGTATTGAGAACTGCTTCCAGCACCTCACAAGCTCTCCATAAACACAAGCCATTGTTCCTGTCTGTCCCCGTACACACCCTCACTTTGTTTCAAGGAAGCACAGAGATCACCCTCCCATTTTACAGAGGGAGAACCTAGAGAGGTTCCGCTGGAACCGGAACTTACTAGAAGTTAACTGTGATTCAGGAAAGGGAGTTAGACAAAGACCTAAGGTGTCCCAGTTTCTACTCCCATTTCCTTGTGGTTTCGGACTTGAATAAAATTCTCTCATTACTTCATGTCTATTAGTCCTGGCCACCCTATGAGTCAGCGACAGAGGTTTCTCCTGTGTCCCTCTCACCCCCTTAGCAGTGCTGGGATATAGACACCCTCGAAAAATAAATAGTGGGATGGCTGATGTATTGAGAGATGCACAGCAAAGCAGAAGCAATCCCCTGATCTCACCAGGCTCCCCAGGGAAGCTGAACTATGGAGCCCATCGCTCACCAGGGATGTCTGGGAGCCCAGATGTCCAGCGGTGGACAGCAGTGCCCAGGTGACTCTGGCAGCCGCAGGGGCTCAGGGAGGGTACCTGACAGGCCTGGCAAGTTGGGCCAGGGGCACTGGTTCTGAGACAGGAGATTTCCCCAACAGGACTGTCAGAGGTGAGGGCAGCCTGGGCTGCTCAGCCTGCCGACAAGTCTTTAGTCATATGGAAGGAGGCCCCTGTGGAAATGTGGCGGCATGCCTGAAAACTGGCAAGCAGTCAACTCTCTAGATGTTTCCCTGCAGGGGCACGGGGGTAGTTGGCGGGGAATGGGGCACCGCCACCCAGGAGTCTGCCCTGGGCAAGCTTGCTCCACAAGGAGAAAGGCTTTCCAAACAGAAGGGACTCTCCACTCGACCTCCAGCTCAGGGGGACAAGTCCTTGCTCGTGGCTTCCCCCTATGCTAAGCAAGTACCAGGCATACAGCAGACAACAAAACACACCTGAGGAATGACTGAATGAACTGTCCTCAAAAAACACCGGGATAGAAGCTTCCACAGCCTCTTCCTGGACCCATGTCAGGACCTCACAGGTCCCTTCCTCTCATCTCACCTCAGTCCTTTCAGCTGCCGTTTAATCTCTGATTGTTGGGTCAAGAGTCTAATAAATAAGCCTCTCCAAGTTCTTGGATGGTGATAAGGTGCCCCCTCGGCCTTCTCTGGAATAAGTAATCCTAAAAATATCTTTCATCACTTCCTTGGCTCTCCTCTTGGCCCATCTCCAAGCCCTTCCTCAAATTTCCTCCTTGGACCCAAACCTGAGTGTTCCTGGCTGGCTCTGCCAAGGAGAGAGCTCTTGTGTGAAGAAGCCTGGGGTGCGGGGGGGACGGACCCGGAGGTGAGAGCAATTTTCCGCTTCAAGGGCCTCCAGCCAGGGGATTGCCTCCCTGCCTGGGTTTCTGAAACTCTGCTCATTCAACCGGCCTTATCTAACTGCCACCAGCCCAGACTCCTTCCCGGCATCCTGGGAGATGGGTCCCTCCCTGGCAGGGTACAGTGTGATGATCGCATGCCCTGGCTCTCGGCTCTCTCCCTTTACCATTCCTAAGAACTCCCCCAAGGGAGCCTGTTAGAATGCAGATTCCCAAGTCCCATCCTCAAAAATTCTGATTCCAAGGATCTAGGGTGACGCCCAACCAGCTTCGTTTTAGGAAGCCCCCCAGATGCTGACGGTCCAGGAATACTGCTCATGGACCATCTCCCCAGGAGACCAAAGGGTCGAATGAGAAGTGGACAGCTCCGACAAGGAGGCAGAGACCTAGTCTTGCTGCCCATGCCAGGCAAGAGGCAGATGGCGAGCCGGGGGCCAAATAGAAGCCAGGATCTTGGAGCTGGCCACCTTGGGAAAGTGAAACCCTCTCGCACCATCCCCCAACTCAGGTCCCAGAGCATCAGGAAGACAGTGGAGGGAGGAGCAGGAAAGCCCCCAGAGGAGAAAAACTGCTGTGCAGCTTCTGCAGTGACAGAGGTTTTCCTCCATCCCAGGGCAACGAGAGGGCAGAGACTGGCTGCCTAGTTGATGAAGTCTGATTGCTGGGTGATGGGGGAGGATGGGGCAATGGCCTACCTCCACCCGGAATGAGTGGCCCCTTGGTGACCTGTAAGGCTGTCCAGTTATCCCTCCAGTCTCTGCCTCTCTGTCTTTTGGAGTCATTCTGATCCCTGAAACTGACAGCCCAGCTCAAGGCTCCTGAGCTTCCTGACTGCCCCTCCAGGTCGCCAGCCCACAGATGAGCAGCAAACGCCCCACCATCGCCCTTTCACCCCATTGGTCTCAGGACCCTCACCACAGTCCCACAGTCCCGATCCACCCTTGATTCTGTCAGTCTCTGTGCAAACCCACCGCACCCGAGGGGAGCTGCCTTCTGGGCAGCCTGGTGGATTTAGAGTTGGGAGGCCTGGCCCGCTAACTAGCGGTGCGAGCTGGGGCAGCCTCCTGGCATTTCTGAGCCCCAGTTTCTTCATCTGTAAAGTGGGACTAATCCCCACCTCCAGAGTGCCCGTGAGGATCAAATGAGTGCTTGGTCAGTCAAATGCAGGTTCTGTTGACTAGACATCCCCTGTTCAGCCGCAGCTGGCCCAGCCTCGTCACTCTTCCTCAGATACCCTACCCTCTACACCACCCTCACACCTTCCCTGTACACACCCAAACCCTAAGCATCTCCCAAAGCCTGCAAACTCCAGCCTGCAAGGAGTTCTTCTATTGCTCCCCAAATCAGGGTCACCTGTCAGTCTCCTCTCCCCACCTAGACCCCATGCTCCCCAGGTGCAAACTCTACGACTTGCCTGTTTGATCCCAGCTTAAATGATCAGATTCCAAAGAAGTCAAACGTCATAAAAGACACATCACACAAACCATCCCCAAATCCATCCCTCTCTAGGGACCTGGAAACTAGCTGAGGATTTTACAGTATCAGGTGATCTCATGGTGGGTGGCCCAGCACGGAAATTCAGGGTTGGGGGCATTCCAGTTGGTGGCCTGCCAATCAGTGTTCACGATTCCTATTTGGGGGCTTGGGAGAAAGAAAGAGACCCTCCCTGGTAGTGCTGGCCGCTGGCAGAGACCTTTGTGCTTGCAGCCAAATGGACCGGCTATGAGGACCTGGGGCATTTTACTTTACTTCACTTTTCAGAGCACATAGAACGTTAGAGCTGGAAGGAGTCTTAGGGGCCAGCAGGTCCCACAGCCCCTCCCACCTCCACTTTACAGTTGAGGAAACAGGGAGTGTCCGGCCCAAGGTCACCTCAGGAGACTGGGACAGAGCTAAAAGTCTCGATTGCCTAGCACTCTGGTCTTACTTGGAACTCCACTGGGAGGGAGAGAGGCTAAAGAGCTATGAAATGTACAAAGCACGCTAACATTTGTCTTTTATTTAGTCTCCTCTAACCTGTGAGGTAGGTGTATAATCAGTAGCATTCTCATTTTACTGCTCTGGAAGGAGGCTCAGAGCAGTTATGGTTCCTGCCTAAGGTCACACAACTGACACGTCCGGAGCTCTGGCCTTGGAGCCCATCATGGCAAGCTGTATTAGAGACCTGAACGCTTTTGTTTCATTGGGCTTAAGGGAAAAGGGCCCTTTGCCTCCTAAGTGGGAGTGGGAGAGTGGCCATTATAGGAGGTGGGAGGAAACCTCACTCCATAAAGTCTTACCTTCACAATATCCTGAGGAGACCGTCCCCAAAGTTACAAAGCCCCTGTAAGTTAGTGAGTGGTAGCTCTTGGATCCAGGCAACATGGAGATCTTCTGTTCTTGGGTGGTTTCCTCTCTCTGTAGTTCTCCACCTGTACATAAAAGTCCCATGGCAGGGACAGCTGCTGTGACCCAGAACCTACTTATTCATTCACTTGCTCATTCAACAAACACCTACTGAATGCCATGCACGTGCCAGGCAGTGTGCTGGCACTGAGGATGCTCAAGTGACTAGGACAGTCAGCAGAGCTCCTAGTGGGGCTGAGGTCCTCCCCGGTCCTCACCTCTTGGCCACTAACCTATATTCTAGTGAGGGAGACAGATACATAAATAAGGAGTTGACCATTCACTGTGGCAGGTGCTCTGATAAGGCTGTGCAGGGGCTCTAGGAGCCCAGGGAGGGGCACCTGGTCCAGGCTGGGGGATGACAGATGGAGAAAGTGGGCTGAATTCAAAAGTATGTGTAAAGGTAAGCCTGGCAAGAGAAAAGAAAGGGCATTCCAGGAAGAGGGTGCAGACAGCATGAGCAAAGGTGTGGGGAAACAAATAGCATGGCATGTGTAAGCTGTTTGTGTACACTTAGAGAAAGATCTGGAAGGGTGTATCCTCAACTGCTAAGGCTGGTTATCTCAGAAAATTAGATTACGGAGGCTTTTGCTTTCTTATTTGCACATTACCATTTTGTTTGAAATTTTTACAGTGAGCAGGAATTACTTTCATAAGCAGAAAAAAATAACACACAAAGAAAGAATGTTTTCTGTATGATAGATCTGAAAAAGCACGGTGTTTGGGGAGTGTAAAATTGGAGGAGAAAGTACAGGGAGCTGTCAAAAGTCCCCAGGGCCTGGAACAGCAGCGGGTCTGACTCTAGCCCGCAGGCAGTACCTGGAGTGCTCAGTAACTGGGTGAGTCCTTTCCTGAGAAGGCTCAGGGCAGCTGGAGCTGATGTATTCCAGCTAGAGCTCCAGGGAGCAAGCAGATCCCTGGGGTTCTGGTGCCCCTCAGCTAAAGCTCCCACTTTCCTTTAGGCTGGGAGCCGTGCTGAGCTCAGGCGGAGAGGTGGTTCCACTGGTAGCATGAGGGGTTCTAGGCTCCTAATCGGGGTGTTTCTCTTGGCCCCTATCTCTGTTTCACTACCTCACTCCCTAGCCTGGAACTGGGCTAGACCAGTGAAGGACAAAATACCTGAAGCTCTTTAAACAAGGTCATTTACAACAAAAAAAATATTTTTGATCTTACTGACCTTTCAAAGGAGTTTTCTATAGACATCATTTTTTTTTAACACCCTCAGTATTAGTAGGCTCTTCCTCTATTTGTCCTTTGCCAGAGAAGGAGGAAATAACTTGCAAGCTGTAACTCAGGTATATCATTCAAACACACACATACACTTACAGTTCCTTCATCCATTCAGCAGGGTCTGTAGGAAGTGGCTGCAACAATGTCTCCAATCCAGAATAACCTCTCCTTCACTGGTGTTTGGAATTTTATTTTAGGCTTAGGTACTGCTCATCCTCTTCCTATAGCTTCTCCTTTTTCTTCCCCCCTACTACAAACGCCTGGGAAGGTTAGGCTCGGGTTAGATCTCAGCAACTTAACACAGGTCTGTTGGTGGTGCATATTTTCTCTGCAGAGATCTCAGACCAAATTGGTATTATTGGTTCCCCTGCTTAAAGAGCTCAGAAGGGGGAGGATGCCTGGGGACAGATCAGGGGGGTAGGGGTTGGTGTGCCTTACCCATGCCCCCCTCCCAGTGGGGACTGTGAAGAGTCTCCCAAGAAAAGAATGAGAGAGGTCAGTTGTTCAGAGGAGGGGCTTGGTTCAGAGCCAGTCCCCAGTATGATCACTTCCCTTGTGGTTAGAACTGGGTGGAACTGCTCCCTCTCCCCTGAGGGGAGGTCTGCCTTCAGAGCCTCAGTAGATGAGGATCAGCTCCAGGAGACAGGGACGTGTCTTATTCAATGACACCGCTGATGACAGAGATGACAAGTTTCACTATCAGGGTGGAAGCAGCACAGGAGACAGAGGGATGTTTCAGAGAATATTTGATTTTAAAAGTGATGATGTGAAAAATCATCCATTACCGATCAAAATCACATCACTTGTGCCAGGAGACAAAACACATATTTGGGAGGCTATAGAGGGAAGAAGGGCGGATTAGGGGTAAGGCGGGGTTTCCCTTACCTAGCTGTGTATTTGAATAGTTTACAAAATACTCATGACCATGTCCCCCCAGACACAGGGACTCTGAATATCTAGGAACAAGGCCTAAGAATCTGTACATTTATTTTCTGAACCCTCCAGGTGGTTCTAAAGTACAGCCAAGTTGGACAAACCTTACTGTGGTTAAAGTGAGAGTGGAGGCTGGGGGAAAGAACCACTGGGTTAGGGCAGAAGCGGGAAGGGAGCCCAGGTCTGAGAGGGAAGGACTGGAGGGAGGAGGGAGTTCTGTGTCCCTTCCTGGTGACCTCCTGATGCTGAGATGAACCCGGACTTGTTTCAGAAAGAAATTTCCCACAGCTCATTCAGCCCCCTCCCACCAGAAGCAGAGGCTATGATGCGGAGGGGGTGGGGATGGGAGTGGGGTTTGCAGAGAGGGGACCAGCCCACTTAGCACACTCTCCCACAACCAACGTCCTGATAAAAGGGCCAACTTGAATTTCCCTTCAGGGCCAGGAGAATGGACTTAGAGTGGTTTTCTGGGTCCCTCGGATCCCACTTCCCATTTCCCGCCAGTGCCTGAAACGCCTTTGCCCAAGTCTCAACCACAGGGCCTCCTGGGGGTAGGGGTCGGGGAGTCAGAGAACCCAAGCCAAGGGGAAAACCTGGCAGATCCCAGAGCCTTGTGTTTACTCAGCGATTCTGCAGGGTGTTAGGCAGGGATGGGGGCCGGGGTGGGGGGGCGCATATTACAAACAAACCTCAACACAGCGGGTAGTGGGATGCCTCATTCACATGAGCTTTTGAGGAAACACACAATGCTTCACTGACACTTCTCCTGAACCTGTTCGGGTCCCCCCTCCCGCCTTTCCTAACTTTTGTTATTTTGAGTCTTCTGGCAGCTGCCTTTAGGTCTCTCAGTATGTTTAAACCTTTATTTAGTATGACTATTTTTTACATGTCAGCCCTGGATAGTGACACACCTCCCCTCAGGGAAGGACGGGAACTGACACCCGACAGATCAATCCGCCCCCGCGCCCCGCCGCGCATCTTTCTCCCATCACAGCATTGTCTGTATCCCATCAGTTTCCGTGCTGTACCCGTGATTAATTCTAAGAATGACTAAAAATCTACGGCATGTATTTAAAGACGCTGCGCCCACTGAGCACATCGGCCCCTGCGGGGACGCGGTCAGGACTCCCTGTCCTTAGGGAGCCTCGGTGGAAGTCGGAGAGGCACAGGGCTGGGAGCCTGTCGGCCCCATTCGGAGATAAAAGTCGGAACAAGTCAATACCGGTAGAGGCAGCACCTCGGTGGAAGGCGGTCCAGTTACAGTGTAACCGGACTATCAGTTATCTAGTGTAAATGACTGGTTATCAGATCCTCCTGGTGTGGGTTAGGGAGGAGGGGGAGGGCGAGAAGAAGGCAGAGTCCTCAGTGCCTGGGGTGGGAAGATGTAAGGGGTGGATGTGCCCGAAAGGGCAGCTCCTTCGCAGCCGCAGGAGGAGGCTGCGGTTGAGAAAGCTTGCACTCCCTCCACCGCGCACGCTCAGGTCTCCGGAGGGGGTGGGGGTGGGGGGCAGCCCTATTCACCTTTAGCCGTTCAAGGACACACAGAATGGGCGCTGAGATGTTGATCATGCCTTTGTAAACACGGTGTCCCTGCAGGTAATGAAGATTAGATTTGGGGACTTGTTTTCTGGTGGTTAGGAAAAAAGTCTGACTTTATATAAAACAGACTGTTTCACAAAGAATGCAGGACCCATTATGCTAAGGGAAAGAAGCCTTCCCAAGAGTACCTATTGTATGATTTCATTTATGTGAATAAAGTTACAGAAAGGCCAAACTAATCTATGGTAGAAAGAAATCAGAAGAGTTGTTTGGTTTTGGTTTGGGGGGGGGTACTTATTAGGAAGGGGCCTGAGGGAACTTTCTGGAGTCATCACCATGTTCAGCTTGATACGGATTTGAGTTGCACAGGTACATGCGTTTGTCAGAACTCATCTCTGGCACACGAGATTTGTGCGTTTCGTTGTGTGTAAAACTTATCACGAAAGGAAAAGATAACTACAGCAAATATTGACCCCTTGTTCATGATATGATGGTGACTGACGTATTGGCCTAGATGGATACTGATGTCTGCACCTCACTTTATTTTTTTATTTTGTTTTATATTTAACTATAGCTGATTTACAATATTGTGTTTCAGGTGTGCAGCTTCAGATTCTTTTCCATCGTAGATTATTACAAGACACTGAACATCGTTCCCTGTGCTATACAGTGTGTATCTATTAATCCCATACTCCTAATTTATCCCTCCCCCTCCCCTTCCCCCTTTGCTAACCATAAGTTTGTTTTCTATGTCTGTGAGTCTGTTTCTGTTTTGTAAATAAGTTGATTTGTCATTTGTTTCATTTGGAACAAATTAGAAAGAAAATTAGAGGAAACTAGAAGGAAAATTAGAAAGGGTGGTGCTAATTATTCATATGGTAATAATTTTACAGTATAAGGAAAACAAGCAAAATATGGCATTTGTGTGTATACCTATCTTGCTTGTGACTGTTGTAGTCTAATATAATTAGCAAATTAATATTATGAAGTAGTTAGAGGACTGACTTCTAAGACAGACTGCTTGGATTTGAATTTGAACTCCATTATGTGTTACCTTTGCGTGCCACACACGGGGGGTACACTTCATTGCAGTCTGTGAGCTTCTCATTGCCGTGGCTTCTCTTGTGGCGGAGCACAGGCTTTAGGCGCGTGGGCTTCAGTAGTTGTGGCACATGGGCTCAGTAGTTGTGGCTCGCGGGCTCTAGAGTGCAGGCTCAGTAGTTGTGGCTCATGGGCTTAGTGGCTCCGTGGCATGTGGGATCTTCCTGGACCAGGGCTCAAACCCGTGTCCCCTGCACTGGCAGGCGGGTTCTTAACCACTGCACCACCAGGGAAGTCCCGAGCACCATTTCTTCTTAATCTCAGTTAGTAACACAACTCCATTTCTCACCTACTTGCTAGTCCCAGGGAGACTACAAGACTAGAAGCTACCAACCCACAGGGTTCTTTCTTGACCCTAAAGACTCCCAACCCTTCCCCTATCTTCTCATTCTAAGCAGGAGACAGAGGTGAGGCAAGCAGGAGGGCTGAGCCCTCGTCCAAGGAGGCTCTCCTTAACTGGGGATATCAATTATAAAGATTCTGCTGTTGGAGACATAGAGAACCGACATATGGTTGCCAAGGGGGAGGTGGGGTGGGGAAGGAAGGATTGGGAGTTTAGGATTAGCAAATACAAACTATTATAGATAGGATTGGTAAACAACAAGGTCCTACTGTACAGCACAGGGAACTATATTCAATATCCTATGATAAACCATAATAGAAAAGAAAACAAAAAAGAATATATATATATATATATAACTGAATCACTTTGCTGTATAGCAGAAATTAACACAGCATTGTAAATCAACTATAATTCAATAATTTTTTTTTTCAAAAAAGAGAGAAAGGGAAAGGGAAAAAAAGATTCTGCTGTCGGTGAAACACAGGGCTGGGAGTCCCAGCTGCCCCAAACTGGGATCCAGAGACTGGGTGTGTCTGATGAGCTGGTGAATCAGAGGCCCTCCAGTCCTCTATTTACAGGAGAGGAAGAGTTCCTTCGGTCAAGTCTCTGGGGCAGAGAAGGAGAACCCAGGAAATGGGCCTCTACAGGAAATTGGCTCTTCTGAGCCAAGCCCTGGGGATCAATCCAGCCCTCACACAGACAGGGTGCGGGACTGCAAGCAGAGGCTGAAGGGGCTGTGCTCTCATCACACTCGGGGCCTGTGTGTGTTAAAGACTAGACCGCCATGCGATGGAGAGAGAACCCCAGCACAGTGGATGGCAGAGTATAGGAGTTCTTCTCTCCTACAGCGGCCTCAAGGTGAGCAGGCTACTGGAGCCCTCAGCTTCATGAGGTCATTCATGAGCTCAGATCCCTTCCATCTGTTCCTTCCCCATTTGCCAGGCCTTTATCATCATGCATGGTAGGTGCTAGGTCACCGGTATGGCTGGTGGAGGAAAGAGCGTGGAGAAGACACGCCCAGCACCTTAAGGCCCAGACCTGGAAGGCGCTCACCTCATTCTAGGCTGCGTCCGTGAGGGCTCAGTCACGTGGTGAGGGAAGCTGGGAAATAGAGTCCAGATTCCTGCTGTGTGCCTCACAGTAATGCTGACTCTGGTGGTAGAGGGCTAACAGTCTGCACCACGGCATCACCAGGGTTGGGCCAACACAATGTGACACAGACTGGAGAGAAGTCACCACCCATGCTCCTGCGGGACACATGGAGTGGCTGCCAGACACAGCGTGCACCGAGACATTGGAGCCTCGAAGGCAGGAGCTCCGGGAAGCCGCAGAGCAGAACTCCCCGGAGGAGCCATCTCTCCATGATGAGGGGGCAACAGACAGCAGGGATGAGTTTGGAACAGAAAAAGCCACCCAGAGACCCCCGGAGACTCCCAAGCCTACCTGCAGGAAACTGCAGCCCAGGAGGGGATTCAGGCCCTGAGTCAGAGGGAGGGGGTTCAAGCAGGCAAAATGTGGGTAAGTCACAATATTATGGGCTCACCAGCTGGTGGGGTGTGGCTGCAAATGAAGCACCTCTTTGGAACCCTTGGACCTTCACAGAGCAAGGCTGAAACCACAGTAAATGATGATTCTTCTATAAGTGCCCAGGGCAGGACCCAGGATGGGCTCTCAGTCAATAGGTAAGCGCTCATTTTAATAGGCTTAGTAGATTTTGGTCTGTGAAGGACACAAGAGAAGCAAAACACCCAAATCCTACGCTCCAGGAAGGTAGCCTCTTGTGAGCCATTAGAGCCAAATCCCTAAGAGCACCTGGTCAAGTGGTCAAGTGTCTAGTTGCGGTTATCACCTGAGAGAACTACAGGAGTGTGAGTGCAATCAGAGCAGACAGGGCCGGCTTCACGGAGGAGATGTGGTCTGAGCCGAAAGACCTGGAGAACTGAGAAGGGAAGGGAGAACATTTCAAGCTGGATGGGGACAGCGTATAAGAGAAAGGACAAGGTGGCGGGGCCCTCTGGAAATTGCCAGACCCTGTGCTAAGTGCACTTCGTGCGTTACCTTGTTTAATCTTCCCGATATCACTCTGAGGTAGATGCTGTTATTCCTCGCATTCTGAAGATGAGGAAACTGAGAGCTCAGAGAGGTTCCGTAACTTGCCCATAATCACACCGCTTAATCCTAGGGAGCCAGAGCCAATCCCAGGACACTCTGGTGGCAGAGTCTGCTCTCAGCCTCCTTGCCAGGGCCAGCAGTGGCGTCAGAACATCCAGGCGGACTTGCTGCTGCTCTTGGCAAACAGCCCCAAGGGTCACATCGAAGGCCTACGAGGCCCCACTGCTCTGAGCTCCCTTCTCGGTGGAGCAGTCCAGGTCTTGCCCGCAAGCCTGGCGCCCTCCCTGCCCCTGAAGATGTCTTCAGTGGGAATCACAGCCAACGAATGTACCAGCAGGACAAAACAAGCTAAATGCTCAAGAGGCTCCCAGAGAACAATGAGGCTCTGTGAGCAGCCCAGGCCGGAGCGCAGCCCTGGAGGGCTGACAGGAACTAGCCCCAGCCAACTGAGTTGTCCTGAGGACTCCACAGAACCCGTTCATGCTGTGGCCTGTTCCCTGCACTCCAGGGCTACAATGTGTACTTCTTGAGCCTTGGACCCCAGAGCCACTCAGCCACCCTCCGTCATACCCACCTCTGCCTGTTAAGCTGGGAGACCCAGAGAAGTGCCCCCAGCCGAGGTCCCAGCGGGCTGGTCCCTGGTCCCCTCCTGCACCGTCACACTGGGGCCACATTCTCAGGGAACTCCATGAACGTCTCCACACCCCCCTGACTCCCAGAGGGAGAATGGGGTTCAGGCTGGTCAGGACTGACCAGGCTGAGAAACCCCGAATGTGTCCCAGGCTGAAGCCCTGACTTGGTCCCAATCCCCCACCCAGAATGGACAAGCCCTTTCTTTACAGCTGAAAACCTACCCCTGACCATGCTCCTACCTCTGCCTGAGCCTGTTGTGAGTGGTTCTGGGGAAGGAGAGGGAGGAATCAGGGTGCTGGGTGCCCTGACCTTGGAGGGTTGAAAAAAACACAGCAAAAGAGGCTACTTTGGGGATAATTTTCTGGACTTGTCCTCCAAACACAGCCCCTGGGGAAAAACTCAGGGTAGACACCTTCCCCTCCACCATCCCTTCTCTCCAACATGAACTGAGGGGAGTCCCAGCTGCAAGACTCTGTTCTTGCAAGGGCTGCCCACACCTAGTGCAGTTCAGCCCTAGAGAGTCTGGTTTATTCCTTAGGCAGGAGGGCTCCAGGACCCAGAGGGTGAGGGGACTCACTCCAGCCCACCCTCCCTCAGCTACAGCAGGGCGAGGCAAAGCACCACAGGCAGAGGGTCATTGGGGAACGTGTGGGATGAGGAGGGAGCAAAAGCAAGGGTGTATACATGCCCCGAGTCCCACTCCCTTTCAGGAAAGCACCCCTGTTCTTGTTCAGCACCCACATCACGGACACATACACCCACATCACAGACACAAACACCCACATCACGGACACACACACCCACATTCCCACTCACACACTCTCCACTTGGCACCTCCCAGAGGCAGGAGGGGCATAGGGGTGGGAGCTCCAAGGCCCAGGTACAGATAATGTCCGGATGGTTTTGCTCTGTTACAGCAACCTGGGAGAAGAGCCTTCTCGAACCTATTCTGCCACTTGGCTGCATCCCTGGGAGACTGGGAGGGCAAGGCCTGCGAGTAGGAGCTCAACACTCCTGGCTCTTGAGACAAGGGAGCAAGGGTCATTCATGGTGCAAAGGTGATAAAGGTTGTCACGTGGCTGGGGTGTGGCCAAAGGGCTGAGAGCAGTGGGTAGTGGAGAGATGATGGAGATGGGCAAACGGCCAGGCGGTCAAGCCTGAAGGAAAGGAACTTGCCTTACAAAAGCACTTCCTTTCTGCCATGTGTCCCCTTTTACAGATGAACAAACTGAGCCTCAGAGAGGTTAATACTTTGCCCAAGATCACATGACCAGCAAACCCAGAGTCAGGATCTCAGCCTAAAGTCTTTGTTCTTCCCACTAGGTCCTGATGCTTCGCAAGTACATGTGACACAGTCACTGACTTAAAAGAGCTGTTAGGGAGACAACACCTAGAAGACATAGAACACCTCACCTTTGGCTGGTTGGGGTTCAGGGAGCACAGCTGTCAGCACTTAGAGAAGAGAGGCCTGTGTGGTCAGGGGTGATGGGAAGGAAGATTTGGGAGGACTGGACTGGCTGGTGAGTGACAGATACCTTCCAGTTTTACTCTCCTGGAGAATGTGGGATAGGAAAGGGGAGACGGGGAGGCATCATTTTTATCGATAACTTTCCAAGGTCAACAGAACTCCACCTTCTGACCAAATTCTCTTGCTGCCCAAGCTAGACCCTGGAGCTAGGGCAAAGCCCTGGAACCAAGATTGTCAATTCCATGTTTCTCCAGCTATCTCAGTTCTCCTAGAATTGGGGGTTTAGTTCCTCTATACCCCACCCTTGGAGGCAGCCCCTACACCAGGTTAATATGTGCTTGGCTTACGGGCCCGAAGCCAGAATTGCAGTCAACATGAATCGCCTGGAACTCACCCCCTCCTCACCTCCAGCCTCGTTTGCAGCATTCCCGAGGCAGCGTGAAGTGCCTTGAACACCTTCACCCAGTCCACCAATTTCTGGTTCTGAGCAGAATCATCGCCGTGCAGAGGCTGCAGGACCAGTGCACCTGGGAGCCGCATTCCCTGGGCTCCCTGGCCCGACACTGTAGACCTGTTTCCCCCAAACCTCTCCCTTAACAAAGTGGCTGGTGCCCGACGAGCAGGGCAGTCCCTCTGCAGCCAGCACTCGGGATATCCAGCATCTCTGGAGAGTGACCAAGCAATACTGAGAAGGAAGGGGGGAGGGGTCACCAAGTAATCTCCTACCCCCTTTGTGGAGAGAGAGCTTGGTTCGGGCTTCAGGGCCAGGCTGGAAAGCTAGGCTGGGGTCCTGGGTCGAGTCCTGCCTTGGCTCTGACATTTCCTCTCTGGATGACCTTGGGCAGGTCCCTCCCGTCTCTGGGGCCTCAGGTCTCTCATCTGTAAAATGAGGGAGGTGACTCAGAATCCTTAGACCCATTCTTCTTCTCCCAGTTCTATGGTTCAGCGACACTCCCGTTCCTCTGGCCTCAGATGCTGGGGGGTCTTGGCCAGCTCTGGTCTGACTTTCTCCAGACAGGTCCTGTCCTTACCCTCCACCATTCAGAGCCCACCCTTAGGTTCCTTCCAAAATGCTGTCCCCCAGCCCTGTGACCGTGTGTATTCTGGGAAGCCTCCCTCTGCCTACTCTTTTCAGAGTCTTGGCCCCCCGAGGACTGGCTTTCATGGGTCTTGGTCACCAGTACCTAGCACAGTGCCAGGCACATGGCAGGAGCTCAGGTTCTCTGAGTTAAAAGACCGAACGCAGGTGGGCGTCACTGCCACTCACCTTTGCCTCCCCTGTCTCCTGACTGGTCTAAGATGCTCATCGCTGGGGCACTGAGCCCCTGGCCTCCCTGGGAAGAGAGGTGAGAACTGGCTTCTGCTTGGGTATCTCTGCAGCCCTGCCAGATCCCGTGCACTCAGGAAACTGGCAGCCACAGGGCCAGGTCAGATCCTGCCACTGCAGGCCAAGGTGCTGAAGATCTTTCTGTCTCCAGCCTTGAGGTGTTTGCTTAAGCCACTGGGCTGCTCTGCCCAAAACATGATCCTGCCCACACACTTGGCCCAGGTCCCATGCAGGGCACAGGTGCAAGAAGCCAGCAGGTGCAGATAAGGCCAGATGTGGCAGGATTCATCTCCTTCTTGGGGTCTAGCCTCAGTTTGCTAATCTGTAAACTAGCTATTCCTTAACTGGACCAGCTCAAAGGTGACATGTGTCAGGAGGGAACTTTATGAATACTTTGGCTTTATCTGCGTAACTCAGTAAATCCCCAAAATCTGTTTGGTATGAGTGTATGTGTGTTTGTACACGCGCGCGCTCTAAGATGTGTTGAAGAATAGGGCTGGAGCTCTGGTCAGACGGGAACTCAGGGATGGGCTTTAAAGAGAGAACCTGGAATGGAGTTGGGAGTCAGAGTCTTGGGGACAAGCTGGGACTCTCCCTATAAAAATAGTGCTTCCAGAACAGTCCCTATCCCACTTCCTCCTGGGAGTGGCCACGTGGAGTTTAGAACTCAGGTCTCAGGCTCTGGACGTGATAGGCCCTTCTGTGTCCCCGCCTGGGGAAAGCCTTTCCCAACCCCACCCCATCTCCTCAGCCTCTCCTCTGCATGGCCATGGCACTCTGTGTTCCCATGTGACAATGGTCTCTTCACCTCCCTGTCTTCCCCCCAGAGTGGGATCTTCTCAGGGCAGGGGTTGGGCCTTATTGATCTCAGTATCCCCAGGGCAGCATCCTGGCACTGGATAGTGGTTTTTAAGTGAATGAATGAATGGATGAACAAATACAGTTTTCAACTCTAGGGGTGAGGCTGGAGTAGGTTGTTACCAAAGGAGAATCTATACGCTCCAGAGAAAGGTATAGGGTTGATGCTTAAATGACTTCACCATGAAAAACAGGCAATGATTTAACAAAAACCAAGACTGTGAGCTGCTAGGATGTTGATGTGCTCTTTGCCCCTTGCTCTTGGTTTCTGAGTCTGCCTCTTCTTCTCTGTGTTGTCATTTCTGCCATCTGTCTGTCTATCTCTCCATTGCTTTGTTTTCCCTCCACCAGCCCTAACTGTGTCCAATAGTTTAATTCTATCCAAGAAACCCCTAAGATACCCTTTTGAGTCATCAGCCTCTCTCCCTCCTGTCCTCTGCTTCCCCAGCCTCTGGTCTGGCTTCCTCCTTCCTGGGCTTCCCTCCCATGACTGTCCCCAGACTCTGAGGCCCCTGCCCATCCATCTCCCTTGGTGACTTCAGAGAACCCTCGTGGCTCACCTATGCTTTCTGTCTCTATTATACAAGATCTACCTGCCCAGAACTTTGCTGAGACAGTTGGAGAAGGATTAGGGAGGAGAGTGAACAAGTTCCCAGCCCCAGAACATATTCTGGAGGCCTCTGCCATCTTCATCCAAGTTACCTTGGGAGATATACCTGATGGGGAGGCTGAAAGTGTCTAAAAGGTGGAGTTTTATAAGGTGGATGCCATCCTTCGCTTTGTAGGTTCAAAGATTAAAGTGATAATATGGACTAAGCATAGGATTTGAAGCCATAATATCCAAATTAGATTCCTGCCTCTTCCATCCAGGTCTTTGTGACCTTGGGTGAGTTATTTCACTTTAGTCAACCTGTTTCCTCCTCTGAAAAATGAGAGTAACATGCCTACATCACATGGTTGCTATGAGAATTAAACCAGATAACCTGTGTGAAAACCCAGTGTCATTATCAAAATTCAATCAGACTCAGGGGAGACTGATTCACATGAACAAAACTCACATTAGACCAATCAGTAGACCAGAATGTTCATGGGTCACTTAAAAGAGAGAAATGTACCTGCAGGCATCCCCAGATGCTCCAGTAATTGGGCAGTGCATTCTCTGCACTGAAGGAACCAAAGTACAACCAAAAGGTTTCCCTGGCAGGCATGGTATCCAAGCAAGGGATCTTAGTTGTTTGATCTTGGTGGCCACTGTCACCTGGCTATAGGGGGAATCTGATAACTTGTCCACTCATAGTTTAGAACAGGTCACGCTACCCATGCCACTGGACAGTGCTGGAGATGAATGGGTAAATTCTGGCCCTCTGGTTCTACTTTGTTTGAAGATTCCATCACACAGTCATTCACCCATTCCACGAATCTATATTGAGCTTCTACTAAGTGCCAGGCACTCGGCTATGTGGTAAGCATACGGAAGTGAACGAAACAGGCGCTTTCCTGCCCTCCTCCTGGAGTTCACAGTCTTTGGAGAAAGACTGACAATTGAATGCATAACTTCCATCCATTGTGATCAGTGTACTATTACCATGGTGAAGCAGAGGGAGCCATGGGCACATGGCAGCTAAGCCAGTGCAGGGGCCTGGGGAAGGGCTGCTGGAGGAAGTGTCCACCTGCCCTCAGCAGGGGGCAGGACACGCTTGGGTGGCTTGCCTTCCAGCTTTCTTCAGTCATGTTCAGGCCCCTAGGTACACCCTGACAACTCTGAGTGACCTTGGGTGTTTCCTTAGTCCCCACAAGCAATGCATCTACAGACTCTCCCTTGGGCTGGGCTTGCAGACAATTCATTCTTTTATTCATTCAACAAATATTTATTGAGTCCCTATAATGTGCTGAAGCTAGCTCATTTCTCAGCGGGACTTTCTCCTTAACTTCCAGGGTGCCTTACTGAAGCCCCCTGTACTGATTCCAGCCCACCTCAGAGCCTCTGTTGTCTTCTGGAGAGGTGGGAGGACAATTCAGTCTAAGGCAGTGCAGCCCCAGACGCATGAAAGAAGGGGCTCCTGGCACCAGCTGGGGACTCCCCTTCTCAGGAAATATGCCAAGAAACTCCCCCAACCCAGTTGTCTGCCCTTTCTGAGGTTCTCCCACAGTGGTCAGTGAGCACGGGGTGGGTGGGCAGCTCTAACCCAGAAGGCAGGCAGCGGCCTGAGCAGAACCACAACCGAGGTGGACATTCTTGCATGGACGTGACAGAGGCCTATGAATTAGAGATTTGCTAGCCTTCAGGTCGCCTTACATACAATTGTTGTAAGTCCAGTTTCTTGAGCGCCTTTACCATATCCCAAACCCCCATGCACCCCTTGCACCCTACCTGGGAAGTTAGGAGGGCAAGGAATACTTTCCCCATTGCACTGCTGGATAGATCAAGGCACAGAGCTTACAAGTGACCTAAGGCTGAGGACAGAGCTGGGAACCAGGTCTCCACCACTGCCCCAAACCTCTCAAGGACCCTCAAGGCCTTCCAAAACATGGCTTGTGGCCTTCCTCAGGGGTGTTCAGAGGTCTACTGTCCCCCTTCAACACCCCCCTCTCTCCAACGTTCAAAGCAAGCAGCCCCAGGACCCCACCTCCCTGGTGGCCTCAATGGGTCCCATTGTCCAAGAAGCTATTTGGCTTGACCCCAGCCCCATAAGCAACAGGACGCAAGCTCGGAGAGGGGTCTGCCTTGTCCCCTGCTCAGCCTCTGCTGGCCGCCTTGGGGGAGCCTGTGAGGCCGGGGGCCCCGCTGAATGTGACCTATTGTCTTCAGGGTGGATTTAGGAAGTGCCAAGCTCCCATCAAACAGCCCTGCTCCTCAGGTAAAACAAAAAAAGGGCTGTTCATTTGGGACCTTTCTTCCCTTATCTCCTTTTCCTATCTCCTCAGGCTTAGCTACGGTGTAGTGTTCAAAACCACTTCCCCTCTGAGCCAATCGGAAGCCGGGGCTCACCCTGTGGCCCTGAGGTAAAGTTATTTATAAACGCCTCCCTGGATTATTTGAGCAGAGCCCTTTCGCACACCTCTGGAACACCTTTCGGCTGCCCGCTCCCCAGACACACCTGCAGCCCTGCCCAGCCGGCTCTGCTCACCCACTGGTAAGCCCCACCCAGCCCACCCCCTGGGCTGGGGGTCATCCCTGGAAGAGGGCGGGCACCGGGGGCAGTGAGAGGAGGGATGACAGGAACCAGCCGATCATGGCGGTGGCTGTTTGCCAACCTGGGCACAAGTGGGAAGGAGCCTCTGGGCCCCCTGGGTCTGAGAGCAGCCCCCAGCCCTTCACCTCGGAGAAGCCCATTGGGTCCTCACTCCCATGTCAGGACCTCAGCTGCAGGGCAGGGGGCCAAAGGGAGCTTGTGGGATGGAAGGTCCGGTGGAGGAGGTCTGCCGGACCCCCAAATGGGGTGAGGAGAAACAGCCAGCTCCTTTGCAAGGGCTTCTTTCCTTTGCAGAGGAAACAACAAAAATATTGGAACTTCCTCGGGGCGCCAGCCTTTGAAGCTGCTGGCTGCACCTCTCCCTTTCTTTTCAAGTCTTGGAAGCCAAAAGCTCTTAATGCTTGGCTCACCGGCCTGCTCTGTGTGGCTGTCTACCCCCTCCTTCTGCCTCCCAGACGTCCTCTTGCACTCGTTCGCTTCTCCACCAGCTCGAGGCCCCTGCATGGGCTGCGTGTGTCCCCAGTGTCTCCATGAGTCCTGAGAGGTTGGAGGAGGTGGAAGGAGGGGAAGGTGAGGATTAGGAGAGGGTGAGCAAGGGACTGGCTCCATCAGGCAGGCAGGAGCAGGACCCAGGGACCCGGCTCCCAGGTGCATGCTTCAACTCAGGAGGGGTGGGACCAGCTCCACTGGCTCCCAGCCTCCTAACTCCTCATCCTGCAGCTCTGAGGGGGCCCCAAATCACCCTCAGGCAGTGCCCCCACTCCTCAAAATCAGCCCACGGGCTCCCCAGGCTAGGCCAAGCAAATCTTCTATCATTCTAGCACAACGCAGCACCACCACCACCACCCCCGCCGCCATGACACTTGACTCCACTGGGTCTGAGCACCGGGAGGAAGACCAGCTTTAAGGCCGTGCCCCTCAGAGTGACACAGCACCCCAAGTCAGGCAGACCAAGAGGGGGGCTATCCCCCCGATGGCTTCCCAGAGCCCCACGGCCCTCCCCAGTCCTCCCTTGGCCCTGGCATTCAGAACCTGGCAGGACCCTCCTTGGGCAACACCAAGACCAGCACACATGGCTCCTTCACCACCAGGATGGGCTTCCCGGGCACCTCCCAGAGCCTGGTCGACGGTCCGGAATGCTCAACTATATAAAGCCTGGGGGTAGAGGTAGACTCTTTTTTTATCTCTTGATGTCCAGAGTCTTCCCAGGGATGGGCACATACCAGGCACTTAGTGAGCGTGTGCTGAACTGAATCAAACAACCCAAATCTGATCCCAATGAGCTCCCTGAGGGAATGAGGGGCCAGCTCAGCGCTGAGCAAGCTCTTCATTCCTTGAACCAGAGCAGCGGGCCCATTACTGGGGTCCTTGTACACTGGCCTACTTCCAAGTGAGACTCACCCTAGTCTCCTTACAGACCTCTAGGAATCTAACCTTAAATGTCCATTTCAGGGGCCCATGACCTTGGTCAGGTCTCACTGCTGGAAAATGCCTTTCTGCTGGAGCTTATTTCCTCAGCCCAGCAACCATCCCCAGCAGGGAAAGCAGAGAAGAAGGGGTGAGCAGGCTTAGAGATAAAGAGTGGGGATTTGGGCAGGTAGCAGTGACTCTCTCCCCTACAGGGGATACCAGTCCCTAGAACAGCCAGAGAGCAGGAAGGCAGCGCAGGGACATCTTGTGCTCCCCTTCACATTACTGAATTAGGCTGGGGTGAAGAGGGGGTGGGAACTTTTCCCAAGAAACATGGGGACAGTAGAAATAAAAGGAGTAGTGATAAAATGCCTTGGAAACTCACAGGCCTCTATACCCTCACTCCTTCCTGCCAGGGATGTGGTCACCAGCTGAGACCCCAGCTCTCCTCTTCTATCTGCAGCTCTCATCCCACCCACGCTGTCACTCAGAGGCGGCCCTTTCCCTCTGGTTCCCACCCTGGATGAGGCGGGGAGGAACCAGCAGCTAGAGCAAAGGGGAAACCTGAAAGTGACCTTTCCTCTGCCCAGAACACAGCGATCGCCCAGGTAGGGACCAGTGATAAGAAGCCTGAGCTGCATTGGCCGAGCTGGGGTTGCTCCCGTGCCTGGCACATGTGCACATCAAAGAACACCCCCCATCACACACACACACACACACACACACACACACACACACACACACACAC
>NW_021703774.1:33027413-33235409 GCF_005190385.1 Monodon monoceros | reverse complement strand
CACACACACACACACACACACACACACACACACACACACACACACACTCACTCACTCACCCGGCAAGGCTGAGGAGGAAGCCAACCTGGGCCACAATGACAGGATCACCTCCAGACCTACTGAAACCCCACAGACGGGTTCCTCGTCTCCCTGCTCCCCAGATGTCCTGCCTCTTCTACAAAGATTTTTTTTCCCAGTCCTGGGAAGTTTTGATGGAACAAGGGCATGGGGAAGGCAGGGTGGGTGGCATGTAGAGGCAGATGGGAAAAGGAAGGAGTGACTTGCCTGAGGTTGCAGAGGAACAAGGAAGAGACCCTCCGGAATAATTGGAGTAATAATAACAGTCTGAATTTGTTGCTCACGTACTGTGGCCAGGCACCATTCCAAGACTTTCTATGCATTAACTTGGGCACTGTGCCCAAGCCCATCTCTGCCCACTGTATTCTCATGGGCAATGTGACAGACCTAGTCAGAAATATGACTTGGAGGAGATTCCAGTGGGCTTTCTATTGAATGAGTTCACTGTGTGGGAATTAAGATTTTGATGAAGCCCAAGAGGGGGGTCTGCTCTGGTCTGTGCCCTCCCCACAGAGTCCATTTCCCCTTTGTTCCCACCCCCAGCTCCTTAGCTCTGAAAGACTTCCAGATCCCCCTTGCCCCAGATGTGACCCCATTCCCCTGCCAAGCCTGGGGAATTGTCCATACACCCACCTCTCCTCTTCCCTTCTCACCTTCTACTTCCCCTAAGCCTCACGGGCCCCCCTCTAGGTCTCTCCAGCAACTCAGGACCCGCCCTCCTTACCTCCACAGTGGGGGAGGGGCAGGGGCACCCTTTTGTTCCTCAATATTGTCACATGGCACCTGCTATTTATCCCTGATCCGGTGGGGGATGGGAAGCAGTGGAGGGGCTGACACCGTTTGATGGGAGGCCAGACCCGGTGATACACACCTATGGCAGTAGAGCCCTCGACTTTTTTCAGCCACGCTGACATCATTTGGCAAGGCTGTGTGTTTGTTTAACTAGGGATCAAGTCTTCACGTTCCCTATACCTCTCTCCCTTTATTGCCCCCTCTCTCACCTTCCCACCCCTAACCTAGCATTGTAGGAGCCCTCTCTGGGGGTCCCTGGGAGCCCCTGAACTCTCTGAGAACGCGGGGAGCATCTGGGAGAGGCGGTGCCCCCACCTCGTTGCCAGCTCACCCTTTTCCACCTCTCCCTCCCATCCCCCTCTCCTCCTAGACCTGAAGGACTGGCTGGGGATGAAGTAACCTCCCCGCCTAAGCCCCACCCTGCCTCAACCCCTATTCTTGGAATTAGTAAGTATGATGAGGGCACCTCCTCACCAGGAGCTGGGGCAGCTTGCGTGGTTGCAGATTTGCCACTCTGTCTGTCCCTATCCTGGGAAAGCCAAGGCCAGGAGGGGAGTCAGAACCCCCAGCAGAGCCCTCACGAAGGTCCTGTATCACTGGCTGGAATGGAAGGTCACCAGGGTTGTCTGATGCCACTCAGGGATGCCAGAGGGCAGGATCAGGGTTGTCTCTGGAAGGTCTGGGCCCCTTCCAACAGGAGCACTTGAGTTGGAGTCAAAGGCCTGGTTCAGTTCCCATCCCGCCTCTGAGACTCAGTTTCCTCATCCACAAAATGAGAGAGCTGGGCTTGCCTAGACCTCAGGTTCCCTCTGGGCCAAGCTTTCTGAGGCTGACGGGCTGCTGGGCTCTCATTTTTGTGCATAGTGCACACTCAGGATTAGGAGAGCTCCCAGGGCCTTCTCCCCTTCAACACCCTATTTCTGGAATAAGATGAGGAGCGTATGGGAAAAGGGGCAGATTTTGCATTCCAGTAAAGCAAGGGATCTTCTCTCCTCTGTCAGCCTGTGTAAGAGGGAACTCCCGTAGCGTCTCACCCCATTTGTATAAAGCCTACCCACAGGGGCAGAAACAGTCCTGCGTCATCCAAATTCATCTGTGCTCTCAGAAGAATTTCCAACACCATCACCCCCTTTCCTGCCTCCCTCCCCTGGAAGCCAATGGTGATGCACAGGATGGACAGGTCCCAATAAAGGAGATTCAAGGAGAAAGAGATCCCAGGCCAGGGTGGTCAGGAAAGTCTTCATAGAAGAGGAACAGGTAGGCAGGGAGAAGGAAGAGAGGGAGGAGAGGGGAGGAGGAGGAACCTAGCAGGTCTTAAGGAGAGGCAGGACTAAAAAGGCAGAATGAGTCAGGGCATCTCAGGTAAGGAGGAAAGAGTGGACAGAGCCCCTGAGGGGAAACCGAGGAAGCTTGCTCAGGGGATGCTGAGTGGACAGCTTGGATGGAGTGGGCAGACCCAACCTACAAATCTACTGAGCCCACCAAAACAAGGCCAGGTGCTGTAAGGACAAACATGCCAAAATAAGGAGTCTGGGCTTGATCCTCCTGGAAATGAGGAAGCTGAGGTTTTCTGAGCAGGGGGTGTGGGCTGGGGAATCGGTCAGAAGGCTAATGCAGTAGTCCAGGTGTGAGATAAGACCTGAGAGAGACACCGGAAGGAAATAGCAATGGGATTTGATGAACTACTCAATGTGGAGGCTGGTGGGACGGAAAAGGCAGGGAGAAGTGTGCGGGGTGGGGAAAGGTGCCACTGAGGAAATGGGGGAATGGAGGGTGGGCGGGAGCCGGGTTAGGAGGTTTAGTACGATCAGACACTGCCAACCCCTCTGCCCACAAACGCACCACTAGAACTGGGAGCCTTTGAAAGTAGCCTGGGAAGGGGCTTCGGGGATCACCACCTGCTGCTTAGCAAGGAAACAAGATCTCCCATCGCCTCCTCTTCCCTCTTCTGCTTCAGCCCCCTTGACAATTCTGACTATTGCTTTACAAGTGGTCTGTTTGGTGGCCAGGCATTGACTCCCCAAACGATGAGTCTTCCTCTGAAGCCGGGCTGGAGCTCTGGATTCCTCCAGAGGGTCACGATCCCCACTCATTGCTCCCAAAGGGCCCGCCAGGCAAAACACCTAGAAAGTCGGACCCTTCCTGATCCGATGAGAGGGTGGGGAGGGGAAGGAGGTGCGAGGCCATCCTGCTTTACCAGGGGCAAAGGGCTGGAAGCCTCTGAATAGACTCTCCCAAGAGGAAGGAAGCGCTCTCCTATCTTAATCATAGTAATCATCGCCGTTCCGATTTACTGGGTGCCCTTAGGAGACAAGCCACTTCACAGACATGATCTCATTGAATCCTCATGGCAAACACCTGGGACTGTTATTATCCCCATTTACAGATGAAGAAACTGAATCTTTGAACCCAGGTCACTCTGGCTCCAAAGCTTGTGCTGTTTACCTTATGCCACTCAGTCTCTCACTTCTCCCATTGAAGTGTGTCACGTGCCATTGCTCTTATTCTTTTCTGCCCATGTCTTCTCTGAAACAGCACTTATTGATTCACTCAGCAAGCATTTGTTGGGTGCATATTAAGTGCCCAGGCAAGGGCCTGGGCACAGACACTGTGGGCAGCCTCATTCCCCCACTTCCCTGCCTGTTGGGTAGCATCCGTGGGGTTTTGCCAGACACCCAGCCCAAGCTTACAGGTCCTGGTGGGCCTCAGGGTCCTGCGACCCCCCCCCCGAGTGGAATGCACCAGCCTGACCTTCATCCACCTGGGCACAGTCTCATCCACAACAGCAACTCACGTTTGCATCACTCTTTACATTTTGCACAAGGCTTTCTTGTCCATTTATTCATTTGATCCTCAGAAAACCTTGTGAGGAGGATATGGTACCCCAGTTTTACTGATGAGAAATCTGAGGTTCAGAAAGGCAATGCTGCCCCTTCCACCTCACCAGTAAAGCCAGCACTAGAACCCAGATTTCTGGGCCCTTAGTTAATGCATTTTCCACCTCTTCCCCGGTATTCTCTTCTACAAAAGGCATCAACCAGCCTGCTCCCCTCTGATAACCTCTCATTCACCCAGGTTCTCCCCTAGGAAGCCAGTGGGGGAGCATCCTGAGACCCCCGTGTGGTTTCCCACTCTTAACTCCATCTTGAATCTTTTGCCAAACTGGCCACGGCCATCCCACACTCTCCACCTCGCAGACGTAATCTCCCTCTAAGCCTGTCCCTTCTCTTTCCTCACCCTCCTTCTTCCTCTGAGGTCCTCCAGGTGGGCTTCTCCCAGCTCTGGGGGGGCAGGGGACAGGAGAGCGGACCAGCAGTTTGAGGATGGAGGAGGGAAAGATCCCTGCAGGGAGCTCCTCTGGGCCTCAGGGGCCCTGGCACTTAGTCCTGCCCTGCTCAGCTCCTGGAACGTCAGCAAGGTTGCGCAAAAAGCTAGGAGGAGAGGCACCAGTACACAAGGGTGGAGGAAAGGTTAGACACAGGAAGCCGTGGGAGAGCCAGCCGCCGCAGACCATCTTGATTTCCCCAAACACACCATTGTCCCCCTGGGGAAATCTGTTGGTGAAGTCCTAGGCGGTTCCTTTAAGAAGGGTCCTCCTGAGGTCACCTCAGCCATCCCCTGCCCCCAGGCAGGCTGTTTTCTCTCTTTCTTCCAGGCTGACCGGCTGAATGGTTTGAGACATTCTGCCAGGGAAACTGAGGTCTAGGGAGGCAGAGGGGCTTGTGGGGACACCAGGGGATGATGTGGGGAGGGTGGTAAGGGGGAGGGGGCAGAGGATCAACCTGCTGAATCCCAGCTGTGACTCCTGCCCTTGCACCCCCACCTCCTTTTTGCCTGGTGTTCAGCGGGGGTGACGGTGATATAACAGGTGTGGAGTGCCAGCCACGTGCTGGGCGCCAAGCAAAACAGCCAGGGTGAGTGTATGCCTCATCCGTGCCTGGGAGGCAAGGCCACCAAAAGAAGTGTCTGGTGGAAAGACTTGAAAGAGGGAAGGGCGGCACCTTGCTGGCTGGGGGCGGGGAAGACAGAATAAAAGTCTGCTGAGCTAGGATTAGAGAGAGAAGGCCCAGGCCGGCGCTGGGAAGGGATGCCCCTCGTTCTTCCCTACTCTGCTTCTCCCAAAGCTTGTAAATGCCCCAGACATGAGCCAGCCCAGGCCCCGCTACGTGGTAGACAGAGCTACCTACTCCCTCACCCTCTTCGATGATGAGTTTGAGAAGAAGGATCGGACGTACCCACTGGGAGAAAAACTTCGCAATGCCTTCAGGTAATGTGGCCCAGAGCCCAGACTCCTCTCTCTTCTACTCCCCACCAAAATCTTCCTGTACCAGGCCATGACTCTGGTACCAGTGTCCCTAAGACAGGATGTGGGGAAGCCTCGGGGAGGTGAGATTCTGAACCCTGAATTTGAGATCCTATGCCTCAGCTCTACTGAGACCCCCAAGGAGGATGGGGAGTGGAAGCAAGGACCATCCACAGGCTCAGAAGGGTTGTAAACCATCCCCAACCCCCTGCATGAGGTCTCGCCATATTCTCAGTCCACTCAAGTCTCTCCTGGGATCTTAAGGGAGCTGGAGAAGGGCATGCTACCATATGCGGGTGGGGAGCTGCAGAGCCTTTGCTGCTCCTGTCCCTTCTCCTGTCCTTTCCTTATCAAGGAAAATCTGAAGCCTCCCCCACCCCTGTGTGCACTTTGTCCTCTTTCCCTCCTGGGTGCTCCTTCCTTCTCCTGGTCCAGACAATGCCCAAAGACAGCCCCTAAATTCCTGGGCTTTCCTAAAGGGTACCTACCAGGATGTGATCTCACCAGCCCCTGGGCTCTTTCCTCTCTCAGATCCCTGGAACTGTGCTGGCGGGTAGTGAGACCATGCCTATGAGGAGGGGGCTCCACAAGGGGATCTATACCCACACTCCAGGAGCCTGAGGCTACGAGCTTTATCTTCCCCCTTCCCAGACGTCTGGCAGACCTCCCTCAGGCTTCACCGGGGTCTGGTTTGCTCTTCCTCACTTCCCTGGGGAAACAGCTGATTCAGTTACCTGAATTGAGGTCACTGGCAATGGCTGAAGTAGAGATGCAGGTGGAACTGGTTCAGACTGGGGGAATCACCCAGCTCAGTCTTCACTAAAAGCCCCAGCTCAACCCTACCTCTCCTGGGAGGCTCCATCTCTGCCCAGTTACAGTCAAGACCTTGGGTGCCACAGCTGTGTCCTTCAGGCAGGCGGGCTCTGCAAGTCTTTGTGCCCAAAGAGTTTAAGTTTGGGTTGTTACTGTCCTGGAGGGATGAGGGTACCTGCTGTTGTCCTAAAAGATTAGGATGATGGATAACGTAAGGCGATGCAGGGAGCTAACAATTCCCATGTGGCTGGCAGGGGAGCCTTGAACAGTGCCTGGCACACAGAAGGTGCTCCAGTAAATATTTGTTTAATGAATGAATGAATGAATGTCTAGAAAACTAATCTCTCTCCGTCCACTTCCCGCCTGGCTTCTGGAACCTCTGTATGGATGTTTGGCATCTGTTCCCAGTTCTTCTCTCAGGCTTCAGATTGCTTTGCTCAATATATGGCAGGCTTGCAAGTAAGGCTGGGCATGTACAAGCCCTCGAGTGGGTTGTTTTTCTTCCCCAGCCAGCTCTCCATTCACGAGTCCAGTTTTCCCTGCCACAAACAAACATGAGAGAGTTCCTGCAGGCCTGATTCTCTCTTAGGACAAGCCTTTAGAGATACTTTAAGCTATCTACTACCAGTCCAACTCCCCATCCAGCATCCCAGGGGTGGGAGAGGCACTACCCACCACAGAGGAGACCGGGGGGTCAGATGGTGATGGTGATGCGGTTCCATGAAGCGCTGGTTGGGACAGAAAATCTACCCAGACTTTACAGGGTACAAAGCATTGCCTGTGTTGATTTCAGTTTTGGGTGACATCCAGGGGACCCAGTGTCAGGGAAACTATTGTTGAGCAACAGCAAAGAGCAGGAATTGGTGCTGGGCAGGAAAGGAGGGCCTAATCAGAGAAGGCCAGTGAGTCACCAGATGGTCCCTGAGTATTTGAGTTCCCTCAGCTGGGAGAAGAAAAGCAAATGCCTGCCCGCCCCCTTCTAGTCATCAATCCACCAGCTGTCACCCTTGGGATTGAAGGCCCTTGTTTTTACCACTCCTGAGTTTCTAATGAAAGGACCTCAAGGTGTTCAGCAAACAGGGGAGGGATCAACTCTCCCCACCCTGCGTTAACCAACAGTTTCCCCATTCTTCCCTCTCCTGATGAATTAACAGGGGAAAGAACTCCAGCACTCGAGTTATCACACACAGAGGATAGTAGGTCAGCAGAGGTGCACCCTGCAGGGAGAGTGGAGCCTTCCTTTGGGGGGAAGTTCTAAGAAATATGGCAGCAGCCCCCACTCAGACTGAGTTTCAATTCAGGCCCATTCTTTCACTTATTCATTCATTCATTTCTTCAACAGATATTCACTAAGCACCCCAGTGTAATGCACGAAGTATACAAAGCTGAACAAGAGAGCCAGACTTCTCTCCATGTTGGGTTTACTGTGTAGTGGGAGAGATAGATGAAAAGCAAGAAATTACAACACAAGGTACACACAATGCTGCAGGAGCCCAGAAGAGGGTGCCCGGGCCTGTGTTCAGTCAGACCAGAGAAAGGCCATCTGAGGTGGAGGCTGGACTTGACACCTCGGCAGGCTCAGCCACCGCAAAATCCATGCCTTTAAGCCAAGTCTTATAGACTTCCCAGGTGAGCAGTCAGCAATCAGAAGACCTCCAGCTAGTGCCCAGGGCATGGTGATGGCTCTCAAGAGAAAGTCCTGCCACATAGTGTGGATGCTCACTGAATTTTGCGTGAATGAGTGAACGAATGGATGAATGACCAAGAACAGGATATTATAATCTATTCCCGACTCAGAGCATCCAAGCTGTGCAGTGCTGACCAGAAACCTGCCCTCTTCCCCTCCAGATGTTCCTCGGCCAAGATCAAAACCGCCGTGTTCGGGCTGTTCCCCGTGCTCTCTTGGCTCCCCAAGTACAAGATCAAAGATTACATCATCCCTGACCTTCTTGGCGGCATCAGCGGTGGATCCATCCAGGTCCCACAAGGTGAGGGGATCCCCTCAGCCAAGCCTATTTCTCTCCCCACGCCACTCTCTGTGACCTCCATAACCCAACCATGCCCCTGGATGTTCACTGTCTCGGTCTTCTGCAGGCATGGCATTTGCTCTGCTGGCCAACCTTCCTGCTGTCAACGGCCTCTACTCCTCCTTCTTCCCCCTCCTGACCTACTTCTTCCTGGGGGGTATCCACCAGATGGTGCCAGGTAAGGCCTCTCCCCTCTCAGCAGGCAGCTGACCTGGACCACAAGGATGGGTGGTGGGTGGCGAAGGGGGTTGGGGTGATTTCCCATCTGCATTCTCCTCTAGCTGGTGCTGCTTGGTCCTGGAGGGACCATCACTGTGCGTGTCAGTCCCAGGTCTTCTGTGACCTTGGAGAAGGCACTTAGCTTCCGTGAGCTCAGTTAGCATGGCCTGTTTGTTCTCCCTCCCTGGAATGTGGGGAAGACTTTGTGGAACAAGATATGCCGTAAAGTGCTGAACAGATGTGGGAAATTACCATCTAACTCCCAGACTGGTCCCAGCAGACCACTTCAGGGACATACAGAGTTCTCCGGTGCTAAGTGAGACGGAGAAAAAGGGCCTGACCGCAAGGCCTGTTTCTGGCGCAGGCTCTGCTTATATTTCCAAGCCCATTTCCTCATGTGTCCAATAAAATAACATTAACAGTTGGGGTGAAAGCACATTGAAGAGTTGTAGATCATGGTTAGATGTGAACGGTTACTGTTATGCTGGAGAGGAGCCTTGGAGGCATGGGGCTCCATCCCCATGGGGGTCGGGAAGCGTTCCTGGGCCCCTTTCTGGTTTCCACGGGTGTGGTCCAAACCTCTGACTTTTGCTGGCTGGGTGGGGCACCACAGGTACATTTGCCGTTATCAGCATCCTGGTGGGTAACATCTGTCTGCAGCTGGCCCCAGAGTCGAAATTCCGGGTCTTCAACAATGCCACCAATGAGAGCCATGTGGACACAGTGGCCATGGAGACCGAGAGGCTGCACGTGTCGGCAACGCTAGCCTGCCTGACTGCCGTCATCCAGGTGAGGGGGGCGGCCTCCATCTCTGCCGGGGCCCCACCTCAGGAAGGCACCAGCGCACCCTGCCCCTGCCTCAGAGTCCCAGTTTTGACATTAGAGCTAACTTAGGGCTCTACGTCCTCCCTCTTCCCCACTTCGAGGCTACAAAGGACCTTGAAAATTCAGAGCATCTCTCCTTCTCTGTCTCCAGCAGGTGCATAAGACCAGCATCTACACCTAATAAAACTGTCCTGAGCTAATGACTGTCTAAAGGACTTCTGGCCTCTCTCCACTACCCTTTCCAGTGCCCAGCTCTCTGCCAGCACAGTCTTCCAGTTTCTCTAACATCACTTATCCCCCTCCTTGGAGCTTCTTCTGCTCCAAGCCACAGCATCACCTGCATGACATAAATTGCATTTCCACCACATGCAAAGGACTCTGCTAGGTTTCATGAAGGCAAACGCAGCAGCACAGAATGTAAGAGCAGGAAGCAACCTTGGAGGTTTCATTCATTGATTCATTCAGTTAATATTTTTTCGTTGTTTCACCGTGCCAGGGACTGGGCTAGGCTCTGGGGATCAAAGATAAGTAAGAAAGAGGCCCAGTTCTCAAGGAGCTCACAGCCCAGCAGAGGAAGTAGCCATATCAACAGATAGATGTATAGGCAGTGAGGTCAGCAACATAGAGAAAGTCAGGGAAGGCCTCTCCTCAAAGAGAGGAGGTGACATCTGAGCTCAGTCTAAAAGGATGAGTAGAAGTTGACCAGTAACCAAATGAACAAGGCATGGAAGGGACAGTCCAGGCAGGGGGAATAGCACCCCCAAGGCACTGAGGCCTAAGAGAGTGTGAACTGACCAGGGAATGGCAAGACAAGGAGTTTGGTATGGCCAGAGGGAGGGGGCCTTTGGGGAATAGACCAGAGAAGAGGCTAGAAAGGTAGGCAGGGGCCAGACAATGAAGTCTGAAGTCCGTCCCCTAAGCAGTGGCTTTGGGTCTGATTGGCAGTCGGTTTGGACCACTCAGACTATGGAGAAGATGACGGACGGGAGCTAGATGAGAGTCAAGGCAGGGGACCTGTTGGGAGATTATGCAGAGGTCCAGGCAAGAGTGACAAGGGCCTAGACCAGGGTGGCAGCCAAGGAGATGAGGGGGTAGACTTGCGGAACATTTTGCCAGGAACAAAATGAACAGGGCTTGGTGATAGATTGGAGATGGGGGGTGAGGGATGATGGCTCCCAAGTTTTTGGTTGGCCAGCTGGGCGGGCAGGGGTGTCAATTACTGAGAGAGGAAACCCTGGTGAGTACCAGGTTCATTTTACAGACGAGGAAACTGGAGCCAACGAGGTGAAGTGTCAGAGGCTAAAGGTCTGCTGGCAGGAGAGGGCGAGACAAGGTCATGATGGACTCATTTCCCTAGAGCTGCTGCTATCCCAGGGCTGCATGGAACTCCAGCCCTGGGTTTGAGCCAGGCAGGTATGGGAGCTGCTGACCCATCTTGGTCTCTCCCCACCACCCCTCTCCTCTCAGATGGGCCTGGGCTTCGTACAGTTCGGTTTTGTGGCCATCTACCTCTCTGAGTCCTTCATCCGGGGCTTCATGACAGCCGCTGGCCTGCAGATCCTGATCTCCGTGCTCAAGTACATCTTCGGACTGACCATCCCCTCCTACACAGGCCCAGGGTCCATCGTCTTTGTGAGTCTAGGAACGCACCCCTGTGAATAGAGAGGGGCTTGAGCAGACACATGAGCCGAGTTCACTGTCTTAAGAAGTTCAGAGAGGATTCCAAGAAGTTCCCGCTTTGGGAGGGAGTGTCAAACACGTGACCTTGAGGGCTTGCTGAGGTTCTCTGTGGTTAAACCCCGCAGAAGAGCAGAGGTACACTCTCCATCAGCTCCCCGTTCCAGTGCCTCAACCCCTCCCTGCCTGGGAAGTCCTTCCTTATGTCTAATCTCCATCCCTCCTCCTTTAGCTTGAACTCTTTCTAGAGAAAGAGGAAGGGAATCTGCATTCCCATCCCAGTATGAGCTCCAGACATGCCCTTTGGGAGAGGGTGGTGGAAAGTGGAATCCTGAGAAGGATCTGGATTCTGCTTTGGTGAGAGCTGATGACGTCCCTTCATTGGCTCAGATGCTGGGTGGGAGCGGCATGGGAGGAAGGGGTGGGAACCCATGAGCATGATGCTGTCTCCCACAGACCTTCATTGACATTTGCAAAAACCTCCCCCACACCAACATCGCCTCGCTCCTCTTCGCCCTCATCAGCAGCGTGTTCCTGGTGCTGGTGAAGGAGCTCAACACCCGCTTCATGCACAAGATCCGCTTCCCCATCCCTACAGAAATGATCGTGGTAAGGACCTTGCCCAGGGGTGGAGGGCTGGGGCCCGGGCAAGAGAGGCTGTGAAGAAAGGAATCCGGCTCCAGTCAGAGCCAGGGGAGCCCCTCTACCCACCCGGCCCCCGGCCCACTCGCCCACTGTGAGCCAGTAGGACAGAAGTCAGGGATGAATCTACTCCTTCCCCCTGTGTATGGCTCCCACTCTCCCTGATCCTCAGGTTGCCCCCCCTCAAGGAGGCAGGGGAGTGGGATCAGGGGTCCCCAAAGAAAAGGAAAGGCTTGAGAGGGACCCCTGCCCTGGCCCCAACTTAGAGCCAATCCCAATTCTCCACTTTGGGGTTTGCAGGTAGTGGTGGCAACAGCTATCTCTGGGGGCTGCAAGATGCCCAAAAAGTATCACATGCAGATCGTGGGAGAGATCCAACGAGGGTGAGTCCAGGTGGCTGGGAAGCCTGACCCCACCCCCACTGCACCGCCCCCAGGTTCAGAGTCAGAGATGAAATGAACTCTATGAAAGTACATTATAAACTCTGTGACACTGACCAGCTCTGAATTATTACTATTACTTACTATGGAGAAGAGCCACACAATGCTGGCTGTTTCCTGGTGGTGAGTCATGAAACACCCCCGCGAAAGTCTCCGTTGATGGGTGCTGTTAAAGCAAAGCCGCTCTGATCAGCCCTTCTCTGGTTCTTTGCCTTGCTCTAATACATTGGCTCTTTTACCCACGTGGAAAGGAAGCTGTTAGGACTAACAAAATTCACTGAGCGTCAGCTCTGTGCCAGGCACCGCACTGCGCCCTGGGAGGGGAGGGGAGGGGAGGGGAGGGGCTTATGCTGCAGAGTTGGAGCAGGCCGTGGAGAAAAGGCCTACAGCACTGGGGGCTGCGGATATGCGGACGAGTGCGCGTGAAGAGTCCAGAAGCTGGATGTGAACAAGCAAGGCCCTACCGCTTACTAGCTCTGTGACCTCAGGCGAGTTACGTTCTCTAAGCCTCGGATTTTTGCTTTGTCAAGGGGAGTGACGGTAGCGGCCCTGCGGCGTGGCACTGAGGATTCAGACTGGAAGGGATAATTCATGTAAAGGCCCTGGCACAGAGTGGGGCCCAGCCGGTCCCTGTGGGTCGATGAAGGTCGCGGTGCCCTCCCTCTCCTCACACCCTTGGGCCCTGCCTCCTTTCTGGCTCCTTGGCAGGTTCCCCACTCCCGTGTTGCCTGTGGTTTCACAGTGGAAGGACATGATTGGCACAGCCTTCTCCCTGGCCATCGTGGGCTATGTCATCAACTTGGCTGTGGGCCGGACCCTGGCCAGCAAGCACGGCTATGACGTGGATTCTAACCAGGTAGGTCCGGCCACCCCCCAGCAGGGCTGAGCAGGACGGGCCAGGGCCCACAGAGGCCTGGCAAGAGATGTTTTGGGGCTCTGGGCTTAGGTGAGGAAGGCTGCCTGCTAGTGGGGGGGGGGGGGGACTCTAACACCAAGAGGCTGACTTCCACTTGATTGGGAGTATGTGGCTTTAAAGCAGTAGGGTCACTCTCAAGTTCAAGATCCAGCTTGCAAGGGCAACTGTGTTTGGTCTGTACCCTGCACCCCAGCCCCAGCTTCCAATCCTGTGCCCACAGGAGATGATCGCCCTGGGCTGCAGCAACTTCTTCGGCTCCTTCTTTAAAATCCATGTCATTTGCTGTGCTCTCTCTGTCACTCTGGCTGTGGATGGAGCTGGAGGAAAATCCCAGGTGAGCGCTGGACCAGGAGAGTGTGGGAGGGATGGGGGAGTAGCAGAACAATTGCCCCAGAGAAGCCAGGCCACCTGCTTCTCCAACTTTCCTCTCCCCTCCTTAGCCTCCAGTCCACCAAAGGCATCTATTGGAAACAAAACAAGAGCGAGAATTTCACACCTATGCCCTGTTTCCAAACTCTTTCTCTGAATAGATGTCAAGCCTGTGCGTCTCCCTGGTGGTGATGATCACGATGCTTGTCCTGGGGTCCTATCTCTACCCTCTCCCCAAGGTAAGAGCACAGCACGAGAGCAGAGGCAGCGAGAGACTCCAGTAAGAGCAGGCCCTGAGGGCTGTGTGGCACTTTACAGATTACCAAGTGCCATCATTGTCACACATTGTCCTAGTCACAACCTGTGGAGTAGTAACGCAGGTTTTACTCTCCCCATTGTACAGGTGAGGGAAACTGAGGCTGAGAGGGTCTAGGTGATCTTCTTGTGGTGACAAGGCTCACAAGTGCAGGGCTGGTCACAAACTCCAGCCTTCTGACCTCAGAGTCCACACCCAAGTCAGTGTTTTACAAGTCAGTGTGGGCGCCTGGCTAGGAGGGCTCTAGGCACGGGCCGTGTGGGGATGAGGGAAAAGAGGACGGGCAAAGATGGGGCCAGGGGCCCTATGACTCTAGCACCTGCGCTCCAGCCCTAAGATTGAATGCAGAGATTTGGGGTCTCTGCCAGCAGAGATGTTCTAGAACTGCAACTCTGTCCTGCCAGGTTTCAGGGTCAGGTGTTTGCAGGAAGGGCAGGAAAACGGGGACACCCCAGGTGACAAGTAACAATGCTCTGCTTCCCCAGGCTGTGCTAGGAGCCCTGATTGCTGTCAACCTCAAGAACTCCCTCAAGCAACTCGCCGACCCCTACTACCTGTGGAGGAAGAGCAGGCTGGACTGTGTAGGTATTGGGCGGCCTCTGGGTACCCGTTGTGCCCTTGCCGCCTCCTCCAACCCCACAGCCCTGTCATCTCTCCTGTCAGTGATCCCTCTGGTCAGCTGCTTGATTAGCATAACCGAGTGCTGACAGCTCAGGTTTTGGAGTGAGACATCTTATGTTCAAATCCTAACTCAGCTGTTCACTGGCTTTATGACCAATGGCAAGTCCCTTAACCTCTCCGAGTCCTGGCTTTCTCATCTGTGAAATGGGTGTCTTATACTCTCTACCCCCCACCTCAGGATGCTTATGAAATGAGATAATACAAGTAAGGAGCACATTGTCGAATTGTATCTTGTGTTCAATAAAATTTAGCTAAGAAAGCTAAATGAAATCATTTTAAAAAACAAAAAAACCTAGAACATAAAGCCAGCAGACCAGGATCTTAAGCAGATTACCAGACTTCTCTGGAGTTCTGTTTCCCCATCTGTAATGCGGGTGATGGTCACACACTGGCTCTGAGGATTAAATGAGATCATAATGGGAAAGCACCATGTAACCATAAAACAATTAGCAAACATGAATTATTGTTTTGATTAGTCACATTCCCAACGCATCTTCCACTGGGCAGTTGAAATGAGGCTACCATATACTGACGACACTGCCTCATCCCCAGTTGAGCCCCACCATAAGTTGTGAGAAAGGATTTACTAACCTCCTTTCAAGATGATGAAACCAAGCCTCAGAGAGGTTTAGTCACACATCAAAGGCCACAGAAGTAGTAAGTGTTAGAGTCAGGACTGGAACCCCAAATCTTAGACTCCAAACCTCTGGACTGGACTGTCTCCTAGGGGAGAAGGTACACTTGCACAGTATGAGAAGGAAATCCTTAAAGCCAGACCAAAGTGGTCCATCTGGGGTCCCCCAGGGAGTGAGGGATGAGGATAGGGAGAAAAATGACGTCCCAGTTCCCACCCCGAGAGATCTGCTTTTATCACATCCCAACAATCCCCCCCACTATGACAATAGTTCCTGATATTTACATAGTGCTTTGGGTTCCCATCTGATCTTCACAATTCTGTACAAGAGTGTGGGCAGATTTATTTCCTTCAAAGGAACATGGGGGACTCTAAAACACCACAGGAGGCAACTGTCAAAACTGCATCCAGGGCTTCCCTGGTGGCACAGTGGTTGAGAGTCCGCCTGCCGATGCAGGGGACATGGGTCCGTGCCCCGGTCCAGGAAGATCCCACATGCCGCGGAGCAGCTGGGCCCGTGAGCCATGGCCGCTGAGCCTGCGCATCCGGAGCCTGTGCTCCGCAACGGGAGAGGCCACGACAGTGAGAGGCCCACGTACTGCAAAAAAAAAACTGCATCCAATCCTGTCCCCAAACGCACACAACCAGGCCCCAGGCTATCAGATCAGGAAATGTAGCTGAGCACGTGTCCGGCACACAGCTTACTATCAGATGGAGGAATGGAACTCAGGTTTACGGAGCACTCACTGGGCGCCCATCACTAAAGCTAGGACCTTATCTTCCTTAACTCTTTAATCCTTTCATGAAGCTGGTATTATTATTCCCCCTTTGTGAATTAGGCAACTAAGGATCACACAGCTAGTAAGTAGGAGAATGAAATTTGGAACCCAGGCATATCTGACCCAAGACTCATACTCTTCTCACTGAGCCATCCTGACTCCCTGTGTATGCTGGGGTTGTCTATTAACAACCAGACAAGATCAGGGAGCCACACTCAATCTAAGGGAAATGGGCAAGTGTAACCGAAGCTCAGTTACATAAAACAGTGCAAAAATGGCATGAAAAGGGAAGGGTGGGTCTGAAGTTGTGCTAGCAGAGAATGACCTAGGCTGGTCCAGGAAGACTTCCCCAAAGGGTTGACGTCTCTCTCTTCACAGTGCGTCTGGGTGGTGAGCTTCCTCTCTGCCTTCTTCCTGAGCCTGCCGTATGGTGTGGCAGTGGGTGTCGCCTTCTCCACCCTGGTTGTGATCTTCCAGACCCAATTGTAAGTAACAGCCCCTCCCCACAAGGCACAGCAGTGGGGCCCCTGGGCCAGTCTGCCAAGGGCTCCCACGTGAGGCTTGGCCCAGCCCACTGCATACTGTCACCTTCTGGACCTGGCACTGGAGGGGCTGCCAGGCCCAAGGAGAGCCTGGCCCAGCCAGGACTTTCGGCACAGGCTGGGCTACCTGACTTCCCACATCCTGAAAACCCAGGGGAAGCCATCACAGTCTTGGAGGGCTGGGGGACCAGAGAAAGTGGGAGTCAAGCAAGTGGGTGAGACTCAGTGTCCTTTCAAGGGTGCTACTAGGCCCCAGACAAAATGGAACCCCACCCCAAGGGAACAGCAAGTCAGAGGACAGCTACGTCCTTGCTATAAAAACATTAAGTGGGCTTCTCTGGTGGCGCAGTGGTTAAGAATCTGCCTGCCAATGCGGGGGACACGGGTTCAAGCCCTGGTCCAGGAAGATCCCACAGCTGCGCTCTAGAGCTCTCGAGCCGCAACTACTGGAGCCCGCGCACCTAGAGCCCATGCTCCGCAACAAGAGAAGCCACCTTAATGAGAGGCCTGCGCACCGCAACGAAGAGTAGCCCCTGCTGGCCACAAATAAAAAGAAAGCCTGCCCGCAGCAACAAAGATCCCATGCAGCCATAAATTAATTAATTAATTTATTTATTTTTTTAAAAAAATTAAGTGAAACAGACCAGGGGGTCCAGGTCAGGGCAGGAAGGATGCTGAATATCCGGGAAACCCTGTCTTCTATTCCTGAGAACTCAGAACCAGGAAGTGGTGACTTTAGGGCCCCGTAAGCATGTCACCTTGTTTACTCCCCACCCTTTCTCCCCCCTGAGCCCCAGCCTGGGAGCTACGTCAAGGAGCTACCTGTCAACCCTCTAATTATAGCCCAGACACAGGCCATCAGGCATATGTCTCCAGTGCAGAAAGACAAACACAAAAACCCCAGGGTGAGGAAGGGACCCTCTCCTGGCCTGCCTCTGCCCAGCCCCCAGCCCCAGTGTCCCTCCAGGCCCATCCGCTAATAGCATTCTCTTATGTTTTTCTTTTCCTTCTTCATCCAGTCGAAATGGCTATACTTTGGCCCAAGTCATGGACACTGACATTTATGTGAATCCCAAGACCTATAATAGGGTGGGTAATCCAAGATTGTGACCTCCCTCTTTTGCCCTACCCCCACCCCAAATAAAAGGGTTTAAAAAAAAAAAGCCAATAATGATATTGCTGCTAACTGAGCCGAGTCTTCCTGTCACAGGCCCAGGAAATCCAAGGGATAAAGATCATCACTTACTGCTCCCCTCTCTACTTTGCCAACTCGGAAATCTTCAGGCAAAAGGTCACTGCCAAGGTAAGGTTCAGTCCTCTGGTGACCAGAGGGGCTGGACAGAGCGTGCCTGGAAGATGCAAGAAAAGGAGCTGGGAGCTGAGAGCAGGCCACTTCCAAAGAGGGTGGAGGTTAAGACTGCTCTCTGTTCTCTCCCTACAGACAGGTGTGGACCCCCAGAAAGTATTGCTGGCCAAGCAAAAATACCTCAAGAGGCAGGAGAAGGGGAGAACGGTGCCCATACAACAGAGGAAGTCCCTATTTATGAAAAACAAGGTGAACTGAGGCTAGAAACAGCCCATGCCCTCTCCCCTGCCGTCTCTGATCTTGTTACCTGGTACCCCACCTCCCAGTATCTTTGAAGTCAAAGACATCAAGTCTCTGTGGCCACTGCCTGGTGGGTATTGCCTGGTGGATATCTTCTCCTTCGATGAGGAGCTGTCAGCTCTTAGGGTAACCACTGAACTCCCACAGCCCGTCCTCATTTTCTGGCTAAGATAGGATATGCCCGTGGACTTATAAGCAACCCCATACGGGGAGCAGCAGTGAATTTCCTGGGGTACCCAGCCAACCTAGATCTAGCAAGGTGGATGTAGGTGTGGGAGTTCTGCGGAGAAGGCAGACATGGATAAATGCGAAAAAGGAGCTCAATTGTTTCCAAAGGGCCTTTCTCTCAGAGCAGAGTGGGCTGAGGCTTCAGTGCCTCTCTTGGAAGGGTTGTGGGAGACCAAACTTGCAGGCCCCACCTAAGGAAGGGGCTATGGGAGATGCCGGTCCTATGGGTTTTGGGGGGCTTATATTCACCACCACCAGGTTCAGTTACCTCCACCTGCACGCCCCTTGCCCCAGCTTCAGCCACAGCAAAGTCTGACTGACTGTGATGACCCCTGACTCTGCCCTCCTACTCCCGCCCTCCAGACTGTCTCCCTGCAGGAGCTTCAGCAGGACTTTGAGAATGGCTCCCCAACTGACCCCAACAACAACCAGACACCTGCTAATGGCGCCAGCGTGTCCTACATCACCTTCAGCCCTGACAGCTCCACAGCTGCCAGTTGTGAGCCCCCGGCCTCTGCTGATCCCAGTGACATCCTGGCCAGTGTCCCACCCTTTGTCACCTTCCACACCCTCATCTTTGACATGAGTGGGGTCAGCTTTGTGGATTTGATGGGCATCAAAGCCCTGGCCAAGGTGAGGCCCTCGGGTGGAGGGAGTGCCAGCCCACCCCCCAACCCTAACCGTCACCCCTGCCCTCCTACACTCCCTTTCCTTGGAGCCCTCATTTGAACCAACTGAGCGAGACAGCTCACCAAGGAACCTAACAGCTCCTAAGATCCCTTTTCCCCAGATGCTACCAGGACAGAATGCTCTCTGCAGAGCAGGCCCGGACAGCACGAGGCAATGCCTGCCTGGGGAGGGATACCAAAGCCAGGCCCCGCTGGTCCACCCTGTCCTAGCACCCCTGTGTAACAGAGTCCACCCCAAGTTCCCTCTCAGGCTGCCAGGAACCCACCCCAGGGTCCTCTGAGTAGAGTTCAGCTTGGCCCTGGTTCGTGGTCTGCCCTTCCTTCCCACACTCACCCAGACACTCTAGTGTCAGCCGGTTCTGGCCAACAGAAGAAAGAAGACATTAGATCAGTGCCCCACATCCTTAGGCCAAACACACAGCTCACAGGATACCTTGAATAAATGTATCCACCTGATAACTTTTCAGCGGCCACTTCCGATGACAAGGAGTCAGTAAACCTCAGAGGCTGGCCCAGAGAGAAGCAGCTCAGAGAAACCGAGGGGTACAGAGAGCACATAGGCTGATGGCATCACCAGCCAGGTGCACAGAAGGCTCCATCCCCAGCCCTGGGCTCAACCTGCTTCCCTAGCCTGGGCCTGGCATGAAGCCGGGCAAAGCAGTAGCCTCTCTGGGCCTCAGTCCTCCCCTGCAGTTTCTGCCTGAAGCCACGACGTCAGGAAAGAGGTGGAGTCCAGGACTCTAAGCTACTGAAAGAAAAGATCTGGCCCCATAAGAAGGGGTCATGGGGACTTTAAGTGGCGGCCTCATTGGCAAAGCCCCACGTCCACCCCGCTTTCCAGAGGAGCAGTCAGCCAGCACTCCAGGGAGAAGTGCTGTGCTTTGCCGCTATTTTTATCTTTGGCTGCCAGGGCTCTCGGGGCTACTTATTTGTTTGGCTCCCCCTCTGATGTGCGTTTTGTGAATCGGTTTTCAGGCCCACTCAGAACATTCCTTTCCTTTTGTCTCCCTACCCAACACCCTCCCGACTCCTCTAGCTGAGCTCCACCTACGGGAGGATCGGTGTGAAGGTCTTCTTGGTGAACATTCATGGTAAGAGAAGGAGGACGTGTAGGCGACTGGAAGGCTGGCAAGGGGCTGAGGTGGGAATAGGTGTGTGGGATGCTGAATAGTGAGTGGGGTAGAAATGAGAACAGCCAAATGTTCCCCTAAACTACTGGCTGCTCATAAGCGTTTCGGGCACAAGTTAGAAGAGACTACAGCCGGGTTAGAGAACATCCTAGCGGTCTCAATTAGAGAGTGGGGGGATCGTGGAGTTAAGAAATGACAAGTAGGATTCTAATTTGCCCACCACTAATTTGCCACATATCTTTGGCCAAGTCACTTCATCTGTCTAGGGATCGATTGCCACCCACATAAAATGAGCCCGACTAGATAAATTTGGGAATCTTCTCCAAATCCAAAAGTCTATGAATAAGCACAAAGCATAGATATACCATAACTATCCAGGGAAGACACAGATAACACAGTTTTATACGCACACAGTCTCCAGGGCCCACATACACAGCCCCAAACCATGTCCACATCACAGTGGACTTTCACCTCATCAGCATGTGTGCAGAGTGCAGGGACACGGACACACAGGAGAAAGGGAAGGGGCACATACTTGCACACCCCGTTTCCCGCGGAGGGTCAGCAACTTCCAGCAGGCCTAGCCACCTTCGGCGCTGGCCTGAGCACAGCTCAGGCTCTGTGCAGGCTCCGTTCAGGAAGAGAGTCTGCACTGGCAAGTGACCTGCTCTGTGTGTGCTCCAGAGTTAGAATCAGAAGCTCCCGCCGACCCTCACTAGACACTCCTCAGGAAATCATGTCCAGGATTGGGCAGGAATAAGGACTCTTCCACACACTGGACATTGTAGGAAAGGTCTGGGTAAACAATAGGAAGGACGAACCCTCAAGGGACAGAATGGGCAAACGTTTTAGCCTTTCCCACTCGAATCACCACGAAGTACCAACTCCCTGAATCAAACTGCTTCCTTCTGCCCTGGGGTGAAGGCTCAGCATCCTCAAGCTCATGTTGCCCTCTGCTGTCCAGAAATGGTACTGCAAAGCCTATGAGAAGGCTCTAGGAATAGCAAGAGCACAACCCTCAGGCCTCTCTCTCCATCTCCCTCAGGCCCTCTCACCATTTTCCCCCAACCCCAGGTCCTGTCCACGGTGGTGTTAACCTTTTGAAGGTGATCTTTCCCTCCTTCCAGCCCAGGTGTACAATGACATTAACCATGGGGGCATCTTCGAAGATGGGTGTCTAGAGCGCAACCACGTCTTTCCCAGCATACACGACGCAGTCCTGTTTGCCCAGGCAAAGGCCAGGGAAGTGGCCCCAGCACACAACTTCCAAGGGGTAAGGTCCCTGCACCTGAGGAATCCTAGGCCCTGGGTCACTGAAGTAGCGGGACGGTTTGGGTTCCAACACCAATTCTGTCAATTAACTTTTCTGAATCTCAGTTTTCTTATCTGTGGAATGGGTACTCTAAGGTAACATTATCTACCACGGGATTTTTCTTTTGTTTTGGTTTTAAGATTAACTGATACTTGTATCTTTTACGTCACTTGAACGAGCTTTGTATATTACAAAATCCTTATTAATATCAATTTCCAGATCACACAAACACCCAAAGCACAGCGGGTTATGCCTGGCATTCTGGTATTGCTCACCCCTGCGATTCTTTCGCTCTTTCTACAGGAGGCTTTGGGAAAGGGAGGGGAGTAAGCCTGCCTGTTTTAATTTAGCAGAGCTTGGAGATTTCAGGCTGGTGATGGATGAAGAGTGTGGATCTGAGTTTTGTCTCAGCTTCTTGACATTTAATTTACTAGCTCAGTAAGTGGTATGCAAATGAGCTACAAATAACACTGTCTACAAATAACACTCCAGAAAGCTGGGAGGCAGAAAAAGCCCATCCCATTGGGGTCCCTGCCCAGGCATCCCCAGCCGACGCCACCTCCCAGGCTCCCCTGCCAGCTCAGCTTCTACCCTTGGCCTCCCAAGACTTTGTGCCCCAGTCCATGAAACAAACCTCTTCTGCCCTCTGTGGGTCATAAGAAAGGCTTTTCTGGCCCTAGAGCAACCATTTGCTGTTTGCTTTAAGAGACTGATGAAGGTGAAGCCATCTGTTCTAAGCGCTGAAAGCCTGCCCAGGGAAACACGGGGCCTGGCGCCTGCCTACCACACAGAGGGAAACTGTGAGAGCAGCGGCCTTTCTAGCCTCATGCACCCTGTCACCAGAGCAAAGAGAGGGAGATTCCAGAAGAATCCTCATCATCCATTATTGCACAATGTCCACTATTTACAGTTTATATATTCTTAAAAATGTATGTTACATGTATTGTATATTTAACTATTACAGAACATATTCATATCTATAAATGATACACACACACACCCTTTTCAACAGCATGGTGAGGTAGAGAGCCAGCAAAGTGAGTCTGATTATCCTACTTTTACAGATGAGGAAACAGATTCCCAGAGAAGGGAAATGGATTCGCCGGTCAGGCAGCTAGCCGGTGATCCTTGTAAGCTAGGTAAACCTTCCCTGCCTCTGAAATGCCCACCAAGGAAGCCCACCCTGATGTACACCTGTCTGCTGTGAGGAGGAAAACCACAGCTGTGCTGTATTTTGAGAGGCAAATGAGGGAGGTGAGGGAAAAGTCAAGAGGGCAAGTTATGCATCAGAGCACATGGTGCCCCCCCGCCCACCCCGGAGCCTGCCATTTGTGCCAGACCGTCATTCAGTTACTGCAGCTCATTTTGCACTTGTTTCCCCCATCCAGGCTCCAGTGGACCCCGAGCTCTCTTTGTATGATTCGGAGGAGGACAGTCCCAGCTGCTGGGACTTAGAGCAGGTAAGCTGAAGGCTGGGGGTCAGGAGGAAAAGGAAGGAGACCTTATCAAACCCAAAGTGCTGCCTGGACTCTCCCATCTCCAAGCCAGAGCAGTCACCTTGAAGGCAACAATGTTTCTTTCTCATCTTTCTTTTAATAGCAGCTCTTAATTCTTCTCACTCTCTGAAATGCATCATGGGGGAAGGGAGAGTCACTGGACCAAGTCCTGGATAACTAATATCTATTCTTAACTCTCCAACACATCTGCTACTTGATCTTCGGCAAGCCACATAACACCACCAGGCCCCAGTGTTTATCGTTGTAAAATAAGGGGAATATGGGGAATACCTTGTCCCATCTACCTAACAAGATTAGTGGGGGTTGCTTTTGTTCTCTGTTAATTCAACTGGTATTTATGGAGTGCCTACTACTTGCCTGACACTATCCCAGGGTGGGCACACAGCAGTGAACAAAACAAAGACCCCTGCCCTTGGAAAACTTACATTCTGGTAGGATCAGATGAATTCTAGGGATACATGAGGGATACAAATATTACTGCACGTGGATGGGCTTTAAGAGCTAAGAGCTATGCAGGTGTGAAGTCTTACTTCACATAGAGCCCTATGGCCCTGACATGAAAAGTAGCCCCACCCCAATGCCCTGAATTAAAAGAAACCAGATCACTACGTTTAGAGGAATTTGGCTCTGGGTCTATTAGAAGTAACATCTCACTTTGTGCCTCTTCCCATTCTTTTGGGGTATGAGTTCCATGGTCCTCTAAACATGTCTCTGGGGGTGCTGAGGGCATGCGGGAGGCATTAGGAAAGAGAGCCGGGGCCACAAAGATTTGGCGGATGGATTTCTGGGTCCCTGTGGAATCTCCAGCACATTCCAAAAGCCTGGGTAGGACCAAAATAGCTTATCAGAGCAAGAAAGGACTTCAGAGCTTGTCTGATCTCAACCCTCATTTTACCTAATAAAGAAAGTGGAACGAAAAAGGAGGGCAGGACCTGTGAAAGTCACACAGCACACCAGAGGTGATTCAAAGTTAGATTTCAAGCATCTTCTCTTGTCACCTCTGTACGAGTTCACCTCTTAGGCTGACCCTGCCTCTCCCCGGTTCACATACGCACGTGCACACACTCACACACACTTCCTCAAAATGCCTCTTTCTGGCCGGGGGTTCATAGGGTCACCTGGCGATTGCCACCACTCTGAACCCAACAGGTCTGATGCTGTCTCTCCCCCTCCCACTTCCCCCCTGTGGCCCTGCAGGAGATGTTCGGCAGCATGTTTCACGCAGAGACCCTGACCGCCCTGTGAGGGCCCAGCCGGTTCCCGTGCTGCCTGCAGAGCACCTGGTACCTGGGACTCCCATGAAGGATGAGCCTGGGATCATGGAGAGTGGTGGGTAGAGGAGAATACCTCCACCAGGACTCCAGTACCTCTCCACCCTCCTCCTCCTCTCTCATTCCCCTCCCGGCATCTCCAGAGCAAGTCAATCTCAATGGCAGGGAGAGACACCTCTTCATCCTTCTGCTGACCCTCAGAGCCCCAGCCAGCAACAAGCAAGCCTCCTTCTCACTCCACCGCTCCCACCCACACCCTGCCTGTGGCAGCTGACAGGACCCCCGACTGCTGGACTTTAAGACTGAGCCAGGAATAAGAGGAAGCCGTGTGCTGACGTAGAGTGCAAGCTTCGAAAGTGTCCTGGCGCCAGCATGGCTTGGTGTCAGATGGTGTCAAGCTGTCACAGGACACAGAGACGAACTTGCTTAGGACTCTGTGGTTGCCCTTTCCAGCTGCCCAGTCTGTCTCTGGCAGCTCTGTACCCCTGGGACCATGTGCTCCCACAACCCAGGTATCTCTGCCTTGGTGACTATGTCCCCTTCTTCCTCATCTCAAAGCTGCTGAGGCCTCCGCTACTATTTAGCACGTCAGACTCTAGCCTGGGGAGTGGCTACCAGAGCTACCTCCCCAGGGGCAGCCCACCAAGGTAGCCACATCAGCCTCCTGAAACATCATCACTCCCCCTGCCCTCAAGGGCTGCTTCCTTCTACTTGAGACCAGGTAGGAACCCAAAAGGGACAGGGGGGTAGCTGGCAGACTCCTCTGGCAACCCAGCAACAGATACTAGTTATTCTGCACAAAAGCTTTCCCTCTTTGTGCTGGAGATGTGGAGGGGCAGGGGGCACAACTGGTGGGACCTGGGCCCCGGCAGTCTCCCTGACATTAGAAATGCGTCCCCCACTTGGGAAATCTGCCTTGTTCTCTTCATTTGGCAAAGAGCCAATGAGTTTAACTCTCCCTTATCAGCTTGGGGCCTGAATCGCTCAGCCAGGCAAGGCAGGACACCCCACCGAGGGCGTATCCCAGCTGGGTACCAAGCATGGAGAAGGGCTGATCCAGACTGGGTCTTCCTCCACAGGGATTCCTTAACAAACTCAGGACCTGAGGCCATCTCCTTCCAGGAGAGATGAGAAGAGGAGTTAAGTTCTCTCTATATATAAGAAGGTAGAGAAACCCCACTGTTGGCTTGAAAATAAATAGGTTCCATGTGCAAGTGTTTGAGAAATTTTCCATGGAAGTGCACCAAAAACCTTTTGGCCTCTCCCCACTGATTCTCCCAAGTTCCTTCAATGAATGATCCCTGCCCAACAGGATGGGCTGGCCCAGCCTGGAAAAATGTCCGAATTCCTAACTTCAGCCTGACCTCCACTGTGTGCCTGTGCCTTGAGTGAGCTGGTCAGCTAGCAAGTCTTCGTAGAGTTAAAGGAGGGGGTGCTGGTGAAGAGCCAACAGATTCTTGGCCTACAAGCATTGCTTCTTTGTGAATTCATTATGCCATCTGGCTGCCAATGGAACTCAAAACTTGGAAGGCAGAAGACAATGTTATCTGGGATTTACCGTGCCCAGCACCCGAAGTGCCAGATTTCGAGAGGACAAGAACCATAGCCAATGAAAACTCACCCTCCCCTGCTCCACCTCCTGCAGAGTCCAGCTCAGGCCCAAGAGGTGTGGGAAGATCACAGAGCCTCAGGACATCCCAAGTTAGAGGTGCCTTGTGAACCAAGTGTCTAGAACCCTTGAGGACTTGATGAAGTGACTGTTAACCCCCAGGCCAGCCCCAGACCAAAAGGTGATTGCTGACTCACAGTGGCCTGGAGCTGGGGGCTCAAGGAGGGATCCTGAACCATGTCCAGGGGTGTAAGTACTCACAGAGACCACAGTGGATGTAAGATCGGAAACACCTGGGGTGGAGGGAGGCCTTGAAGAGAACTTCACTGTTAGAATACTTTGGAAAGAACATAAATTCACCCAGACCACTCACTGGACATGACTGAGGCAGGAAAGGAGAGCAAGATAGTCAAATAATCCAGGATTTCAGTACTTCTGAATGTTCTTAGTTATACTGACCAGCAATGATGTGGTTCCTGGAGAAGACCGGGACTCTTGAGATATTTGTGTAATTTATTTAATTTAAACACCATTCTCCTTTTGTTCATTTTGCTAATAAAGTGGTTTTGAAATGTGAACAAATGCATGTGTTCGGGTGGTTTTACAGAGAGGCAAAACCGGTCACCTCCAGGAAGAGGTGGCTTGCTTTGCCCTGTCCTGGGGAAAAGAAACAGAAAGCTAAGACTTCTTGAATCTCCCAGCTGCTCTCCAGGTTCCGGTTTTCCACTCCTGAGAAGGAATAAACGTCCACGATCCAGCTGAAGAGCAGAGATTGGGGCATGACACCTGGACTAAGGGATCCCCATACTCAGGACCAATTCCCAGAGCCAACTCTGTGATTTCTGTGGCTATCAGGGAAGTCAGACTTCCACCATCTCTTCTGTATATGTTTTACGTGCTAATTCTTCAACATTCATGAGATGTCTGTTAAGGGCCAGTCCCATCAATACTCAACAAAGCTTTCAGAATCCTTGGTTTGGAGGAGCACACAATCTCCGACATTTCCGTCCCCTGTTTGTGAGACAATGCAAGGAGCAAAAGGCCAAAGGATTCAAGTGTCCAACGAGCCAGGCTGATTCTCAACTTTGTTTGCTAACTGTAGGAAATGGGAGGAAATAAGAGCAATCACAGGGCTTCCCTGGTGGCGCAGTGGTTGAGAGTCCGCCTGCCGATGCAGGGGATGTGGGTTCGTGCCCCGGTCCGGGAAGATCCCACATGCCGCGGAGCGGCTGGGCCCGTAAGCCATGGCCGCTGAGCCTGCGCGTCCGGAGCCTGTGCTCCGCAACGGGAGAGGCCACAACAGTGAGAGGCCCGCGTACCGCAAAAAAAATGAATAAATAAATAATAAAATAAAGTAAAATAAAAAGAGGAATCACAGAAAAAGAGCAAAGGCTTGAGGGAGACAGAAATAGAATGAAGTGGAAAGAGATGGAGGGCTAGAGATAAGAAAGATCAGCGGGATAGATGCATGGAAACAAAGAGATCAGGAGAGCTAGAAAAGGGAGAAACAGGTGAAGGAGGAAGAGGATATATTGCAGGGGCAGAGAAGTCACTGAGTTCCAAAATGATAATTTATGTAAAATAAACTAATCTTGCTTTATCGTGCTATTCAACTGCCCTGCAAGATCTGAGTAAACTGGCAATTAGCATCCCTCCACTTTGAATTTTATATATGTTTTTAATGATGCTATCTTAGCCTGAACCCCTCCCCCTGCCAAAGTAGAACATGAGACAAAAGCTTCCATACAGGTATTTGGGAAGTGATCCCAGCAAGCAGGAGTGAAATGCAGGAGGAGTGAAACAGGGAGGGAGGGAAGGCCAACAAAAGAATGAGTTACTGAGATAGCCCCTGTGGAGGGCAACTGGGGCTCCAACCTCCTAGGAGCTCTGCAAAATGCATCTCTAAACTGTCCTGGAGAAACATTTAACCATCATTCCCATCTTCTGTTGGTCAAGGGTGATCCCTTGGATATTAACTCTCCAAAAATTATGGGTTGCATGGACGTGAGCACAGAGCAGTTCCAAAGGGGTCCAATGCTGTGGCATCAAGGAAGCCCCCCAGGACAGGAAGGAAGAGGTGTGCGTGAGACCAGCAGGTAAGACTGCTCAGAACTGTTACCCCAAAAGAGGCTTCATAGGAGAGTTTCGAGTGGCATAAAAGTGGCATCTAAATCAGATGCATTTCTTTAACTTATCTTTAAAACACATTTTTACCTTTAGTTGTAAAACTACAACATGGCTTTAGCAGTCTTTGGGGGAGTAGTGTCAAAACTTCTATGTTAACTAGACGTTGTTGAGATCATTTTACAATATATACAAATATCAAATCATTATGTTGTACACCTGAAACTAACATAATGTTATATGTCAATTATATCTCAATTTTTAAAATTCTATAAGATGATCATCTCCCCATTCTACAATGGAATGGAGTATTTTAAGACTCTGCCTTCCTAAACATAGTTTCTAATACAATTCCTTGTTAAGAAGAACCAGGGCCCCTCAGAGCAATGGCTGGTTCCAGGGCCAGGGTAGGGTAGGCACAAAATGAGTCTGAAACAACTTTTTATGCCAGAAGGCAAGGAACTGTTAAATTAAAAAAAAGATGGAGGCATATCACAAGGACCAGATTCAAGCACCTTCTACTAACTGAATGTAGGGTAATTTGGGCACCAAAACAAACACAATGATGAATTTTAAACCAATAAAAACAAGAATTGATTCTATACCAATACTAGATAGATAGATAGATAGATAGATAGATAGATAGATAGATAGATGGATAGAAGATAATTCTAGAGGATTTGTAGTATTTTGTAACATCTGGAAGCTTTAGTCCCCACCTATAACATTTTTATGATACAGTTTTCTTATTCGAGGATATAATATTCCTTTCCATTTTAATCTCCTTTTGATAATATAAATAGTGTATTCTCATATAGATCTTACACATTTCTCAAGTATATTCTTAGTTATTTTTTACCTTTTTTATTGCCTTTCCCATTATAAATGGAATCTCTTCTTATATTTTCTAACTCATTGGTGATTGCATATACAAAGGCTATTGACTGTTGTATATTAACTCTGTACCCAGATTACCTGCTGAATTCTCTTCAGTACTAATAGTTTTGTAATAGTTTGGCAGTTGATTATTTCAAGTTTGCCAGCTATACATCCTATGTGTACAAGTAATAAACATTATCAATTTATCTCCTTTTCAAATCTTTATACTGCTAATCTCTTTTTCTTGTTTACTTGTCTTGTCTAGTACCTGCAAAAATAATATTAAATAATAGTGGTGATAATAGACATCCCTTTCTTGTCTCTGACTTTAATGCTAAAGTTTCTGCTTTTTTCTCGTTAAACATGATTCTGGCTTTAGTACTGGAAAATATATTTGATCATTTTAAGACTTTTGTCACAAAAGGATGTAGAACAATCAATGTCTGACATGACAGTGTGAGGAGCTACACTGATCAGCTCCCCAGTGAAACTGGTAACAATTTTTTTTTTAATTTAAGCTTCTAGATATGGTCCTAAGGGCAAACAACATATGAAGAAATATCTATTCAAGAAATAGCTATTAGAAGAATATAGATATAAGATATTAGAAGAAAACACAGAGGTAAATTTTCATGACTTAGGATTTGGCAAAAAAAAAAAATTCTTAGATATGACACCAAATGCATGAGCAAGAAAAGAAAACACAGGTACATTGGACTCATCACAATTTAAAACTTTTATGCTTCAAAGGACACCATCAAGAAAATAAAAAGACAACCCACAGAATGGGATAAAATATTTGCAAATCATATATCTGGTATCTAGAATATATAAAGAACCCTTGCAACTCAAAAATAAAAATACAAATAACCCAATTTTAAAATGGGCTAAATATCCAAATAGACATTTCTCCAAGGAAGATATTCAAATAGTCAATAAGCACATGTAAATATCGTCATCATTTGTCACCTGGGAAATGCAAATCAAAACCACAGTGAGTTATACACATACACACATTCTTTTTTTAATATTCTTTTCCATTATGGTTTATCCCAGGAGACTGAGTATAGTTCCCTGGGCTATACAGTAAGACTTTTTGTTTATATGTGTGTATAACTGAGTCACTTTCCTGTACAGCAGAGATTGGCACAACATTGTAAATCAACTCTACTTCAATTTTTAAAAATTAAAAAAAAAAACCCACAGTGAGGTACCACTTCACATCCACTAGGATGACTAGGATCAAAAAGTCAGATAATAAGTATTGACAAGGATGTGGGGAAATCAGAATCCTCATATATTGCTGGTGGGAATGCAAAATGGTACAGCCACTTTGGAAAACAGTATGGAAATATATCAAATGATTAAACATAGAGTTACCATATGACCCATCAATTCCACTCCTAGGTGTATATCCAAGAGAAATTAAAACATAGGTCCACACAAAATCTTGTACATGAAGGTTTATACCAGGATTATTCATAATAGTCAAAAGGTGAAAATCCAAAAGTCCACCAATGTATGAAAGGATAAATAAATGAAATGTGGTATATACGTACAATGGAATATTATTCAGTCATAAAAAGGAAGTACTGATACATGCTATAATATTGATGAACCTTGAAAAATATAAGTGAAAGATGCCAGACACAAAAGACCACATATTATATGGTTCCATTTATATGACTGTCCAGAATAGGCAAGTGTTGATATACAGAGACAGAAAGTAGATTAGTGATTGCTTAGGTCCAGGGAGAGTAAGATGGGGGGAATTAGGGATAATGGCTAAAGGGTACAGGGTTTCTTTTTGAGGTGATGACAATGTTCTAAAATTGACTGTGTTAATGGTTGCACAGCTCTGTGAACATATTAAAACCATTGAATTGTACACTTTAAAAAAAAAAGAAATTTGACATCTAGACACCTTGTAGTGAAGCTTAAGAACACTAAAAACAAAGAGGAGTCCTTGAAAGGAGCCAGAGAGAAAACAGTTCACTACAAAAGATCAATAATTACATTGCAAGTCAACTTCTCAACAGGAAAAATGGAAGCCAGAAGACAGTAAACTAATGTCTTCAAAATGCTAAGAGAAAACAACCATCAACTTAAAATTGTTTGCTCAAGAAAATTATCTTGCAAGAATGAGGATGAAATAAAGATATTTTCAGATAGGCAATAATTGAGAGAGTTGACTGTCATCAGACTTTCAGTAAAGTAGCTTCAAAATGATGAACATTGGGAAAAAGAAAAATTATTCCAGAAGTAAGGTCTGAGATTCAAGAAGAAAGATTAAACAAGGAAACTGGTAAACATACTGGCAAATATAAAGAAACTCTCTCTATATAATAATAATAACTAATTTGTGGCATTTAAAAAAATAAATTTAAAACCTAAAATAAATAAAAAGTAAAATAATGAACAACAATAACATATAGAGAGAAGGAGACCAGGGTTAAAGCATTCAAATGTCTTCACATTTTTCAGAGGAAAAGGCTTAAAATATTAAATTCAAATTTATTAAATATGAGTACTAAAATTTCAATAGTAAATCATAAGACAACAAAGAATATAATTTCCAAACCTGTGGGGCAGAGGAGAATAGAATAAGAAAAAAACCCACATGATGAAAGTTTAATTAATTGTTTAAAAAGGCAATACGTGGGGAGAAAGAAGCATAGAAAAGGTAGTGCTTATAGGAAGATGATAGAAATAAGTCCAAATACAGAAGAAATCACGGAAAAAATGTAACTAAACTAATCTCATTAGTAAAAGAAATTGTCTGATTAGATTAAACTTTAAATTCAGAGGTCCTTCTAAAACATAAGGACAGGGATTCCCTGGCGGTCCAGTGGTTAAGACTCCGCGCTTCCAATGCAAGGGGCACAGGTTTGATCCCTGCTCGGGGAACTAAGATCTCACATGTCATGCAGTGTGGCCAAAAATGTTTTTAAAATGAAAAAAATAAACTAATTAATTAATTAATTAAAACATAAGGACACAAAAATGGAAAAAACAACCTATACAAGATAAATATTAACCAAAAGAATGAAATAGCTATATTATTAGCAGACAAATTTGTTTTAAGACAAAGAGATTATGAAGCATAAAAAACCACTATGTCATGATAAAATTTTCAACAATTCTAAACCTGAATGTACCAAATAAAAGTCTCAAAATAAATAAAGCAAAATTGATTTTTTTTAAACTGAAAAAATGACAAATCCACCAACAAAATGGAAGATTTCAATATACTGTCTCATTAAGTCATATAGATTTTTTAAAAGTAAGGTATGAAAGAGTTAAGCAATAAAATAAACAAACTTGATTTAATAAACAGATGGAATTGTACACACAACAATTAAAATTTACACTTCTTAAGTACACATGAAATATTTACACAAATTGATCATACACTAGGTCCTAAAGCAATTCTCAAAAACTTTCAAAGCATAGGTGTCATTCCACATTTTGTGACATAATGCATTGAACTTAAAAATCAGTTACAGGGCTTCCCTGGTGGCGCAGTGGTTGAGAGTCTGCCTGCCGATGCAGGGGACATGGGTTCGTGCCCCGGTCCGGGAAGATCCCACATGCCGTGGAGCGGCTGGGCCCGTAAGCCATGGCCGCTGAGCCTGCGCGTCCGGAGCCTGTGCTCCGCAACGGGAGAGGCCACAACAGTGAGAGGCCCGCGTACTGCTAAGAAAAAAAAAAAAATCAGTTACAAAAACATAACTTGAACAAAAAAATAGGCATTTAAAAAGTTTTAAAAAACACTTCTGAAAAACTCATAGTCAAAGAAGAAATTATATGGAAACTTTAAAACACTTAGACCTAAACAATAATGAAAATACTACATATCAAAACTTGTGGTACATAGGGAAGTATGCTTCAAAGTAAACTTATAGCCCTAAAATGCTTTTGTTAGAAAAGAAAAAAGACAAAAATTAATGAGCCAAATATTCAACTATGGTAGTTGGAAAAAAAAACAAAGAAAGCAAAAGAAAGGAGATAGTAATAATAGAATAGCTAACATCCATTGAATGGTTACTATATGCCATGTACTCTTCCAAGCCCTTTACATGTATTAACTCATTTAATCTTTCCAACAATTCTAAGAGATACATACTGTTATTATCCCCTTTTTACAGATGAGCAAACTGAGGCTCAAAATTTTAAGTAAATGGCTTCCCTGGTGGCACAGTGGTTGAGAGTCCGCCTGCTGATGCAGGGGACACGGGTTCGTGCCCCGGTTCAGGAGGATCCCACGTGCCGCGGAGCGGCTGGGCCCGTGAGCCATGGCCGCTGAGCCTGCGCGTCCGGAGCCTGTGCTCCGCAATGGGAGAGACCACAACAGTGAGAGGCCCGCATATCGCAAAAAAAAAAAAATTTTAAGTAAGTTTCCCAAGATTACTCAGCACAACTCCATGAATGTAGAGCGCCTAGGAATTTAACCCAGGCAATCTGCTCCAGAGCTTAAACTCTTAGCTAGTATAAAGTTGAAAACTTAAACAAAATGAATAAATTGCTGGTAAATATAATATACCAAAAGGGAATCAAGAAAACAGTAGAAAGCATTAAAAATCCTATAACCATTAAATGAAATCAGCAGTTTAAAATCTTTCCACAGAGAAAATACCAGGTCCAAATTACTTTATTTTTTAGAATTATTAGAAAAATATCTTAGGTTTTTGGTCCTACTTTACATACACACTCTTCCAGAGAATGCAAAAAAAGGCGGGGTGGGGAGGAAGGTCAATCCTTTAGTAGTTTAAATGTGGTAGAAATTTCCCTTTCCTTCCCCTTCCCACCTCTCCTTCTCTCTCTCTCTCTCTCTCTCTCTCTCTCTCTCCCCCTCCCTCCTCCCCTCCCCGCCCCCCCCCACGCCCCGCCATAAAAGCAGATCATCATGGTCCAACATGGCTGCTAGAGCTGCAGCCATCACATATGAGAATGGAGGAAGAAATTTAAGCAGAAGGTATCTGCTTATCCTTCATTCTCCACATTCAGTCACATGGCAAACCTGGCTGCAAGGGTCTGGGAAATTTATTCTTTTAGCTGGGTATCAATGTGTTGAGCTCAAACTCAGGGTTCTTATTACTTAGAAAGGGGGAAAGAATACTGGGGCAGCTAGAAATCACTACAATATTCTCTAATTAGATTTCTACTATTCACTTGATATCAAACCCAAAACAGAAAAATTACAGGCCAATCAAACTTACAAACAGAATTGCAAAAATTCTAAAGGAAGATGCAGCAATGGGTTTATCCAAGTTGAGTTTATCCCAGGAATGTCAGGGCAGTTTACATATTTTAAACTTATTAATGTAATTCATTACATTAACAGGCTAAAGGAGAAACATGCTCTACCTGACTTTGAGATGTATTTTAAAGTTATAGTAATTAAGACAGTCATATTAGCATAGGAATAAACAAAGCAACCAATGGAACAAAATAGAGAGCCCAGTTTTCATTCATACATGAAAACAATAAATGAGAGAGTTGTCCTCGCAGATCACTGAGGAAAGGACAGACTATTTAATGGATGGTGCTGGGAAAATTGGTTATCTAGTTGGAAAAAAATAAAATTTGACCTGATCTCATACCATTTACAGAAAAAACAATTCCAGATGGATTAAGATCTTTGATGTAAAAGGCAAAAGTTTAAAATTTTAAAAAGATAGCATTGGGCTTCCCTGGTGGTGCAGTGGTTAAGAATCCGCCTGCCAATGCAGGGGACACAGGTTCAAGCCCTGGTCCAGGAAGATCCCACAGGCCACGGAGCAACTAAGTCTGTGTGCCACAACGACTGAGCCTGCACTCTAGAGCCCATGAGCCACAACTACTGAGCCCATGTGCCGCAACTGCTGAAGCCCACGTGCCTAGAGCCCGTGCTCTGCAACAAGAGAAGCCACTACAATGAGAAGCCTGCGCACTGCAACGAAAGAGTAACACCCACTCGCCACAACTAGAGAAAGCCCACGCACAGCAACGAAGACCCAACACAGCCAAAAAGAAATTAATTAATTAATTAATTTTTTTAAAAAGATAGTATATCCTGGTACTGGTACAAAAACAGAAATATAGACCAATGGAAGAGGATAGAAAGCCCAGAGATAAACCCATGCACATATGGTCACCTTATCTTTGATAAAGGAGGCAAGAATATGCAATGGAGAAAAGACAGCCTCTTCAATAAGTGGTGCTGGGAAAACTGGACAGCTACATGTAAAAGGATGAAATTAGAGCACTCCCTAACACCATACACAAAAATAAACTCAAAATGGACTAAAGGCCTAAATGTAAGGCCAGACACCATCAAACTCTTAGAGGAAAACATAGGCAGAACACTCTATGACATAAATCACAGCAAGATCCTTTTTTGACCTACCTCCTAGAGAAATGGAAATAAAAACAAAAATAAACAAATGGGACCTAATGAAACCTAAAAGCTTTTGCACAGCAAAGGAAACCATAAACAAGACAAAAAGACAACCCTCAGAATGGGAGAAAATATTTGCAAATGAAGCAACTGACAAAGGATTAATCTCCAAAATATACAAGCAGCTCATGCAGCTCAATATCAAAAAAACAAACAACCCAATCCAAAAATGGGCAGAAGACCTAAATAGACATTTCTCTAAAGAAGATATACAGATTGCCAACAAACACATGAAAGAATGCTCAACATCATTAATCATTAGAGAAATGCAAATCAAAACTACAATGAGATATCTCACACCAGTCAGAATGGCCATCATCAAAAAATCTACAAACAATAAATGCTGGAGAGGGTGTGGAGAAAAGGGAACCCTCTTGCACTGTTGGTGGGAATGCAAATTGATACAGCCACTATGGAGAACAGTATGGAGGTTCCTTAAAAAACTAAAACTAGAACTACCATACGACCCAGCAATCCCACTCCTGGGCATATACCCTGAGAAAACCACAATTCAAAAAGAGTCATGCACCACAGTGTTCATTGCAGCTCTGTTTACAATAGCCAGGACATGGAAGCAACCTAAGTGTCCATCAGCAGATGAATGGATAAAGAAGATGTGGTACATATATACAATGGAATATTACTCAGCCATATAAAGGAACGAAACTGAGTTATTTGCAGTAGGTAGATGGACCTAGAGACTGTCATACAGAGTGAAGTAAGTCAGAAAGAGAAAAACAAACACCATATGCTAACACATATATATGGAATCTAAAAAAAGAAAAATACAAAATGGTCAGAAGAACCTAGGGGCAAGATGGGAATAAAGATGCAGACCTACCAGAGAATGGATTTGAGGATACGGGGAGGGGGAAGCATAAGCTGGGACAAAGTGAGAGAGTGGCATGGACATATGTACACTACCAAACATAAAATAGGTAGCTAGTGGGAAGCAGCCGCATAGCACAGGGAGATCAGCTTGGTGCTTTGTTGACTACCTAGAGGGGTGGGATAGGAAGGGTGGGAGGGAGGGAGATGCAAGAGGGAAGAGATATGGGGACATATGTATATGTATAACTGATTCACTTTGTTATAAAGCAGAAACTAACACACCATTGTAAAGCAATTATACTCTAATAAAGATGTTAAAAAATATAAAATAAAAAATCCTTCAGTCTTAATGTATTTGCCTGGAGTTGCAAAAATGCAGTGTTAACATTGATATCAAAAACACTTTCAGCGAATTCCTAAACAGACGCAAACACTCTCATCTAATATACTTCAAAACAATGTCTATAGACAGAGCAATATTGTTCCAATTCAAATGAAATCAAGCCAGGGGGTGCAGAGCTTCCTCAATGGAATCTAAGGGAATGGTAGTCAAGCCCTAAGTTTCAGAGGAAGCGAGAAGTAGATAAAGGTCTGATAAACTTTGTTCATTTATTTGCCTTTTCCCCCTTTTATTTGGTCTGTTGTCATCTAGAAAGGGATTTACGAGTATCTCAAAGCAGAAGATCAAGTGCAGGCAAGACCTTGCACTAACTTGCCTGGAACCCTACGCTACGAGCTACAGGGCGAGAAACCACAACCCCCGAAAGGCCTTGCGGGCCTGGGGCGGGGCCGTACCGTGGATTGGTTGTCCTGCATCTCCAGGCAAGGGATGATTGGCCAGCCCTGGGAATGGAGTGAGACTAAGGCAGTTGCGGGAATTAGAGCAGTGACAGGCCGAAGATCGCCGTCTGGCTATTTAGGTCCAAACTCCAGCCCGCCGACTGGCAGCGAGGAATTGAGAGAAACATGGCTCGGCCGTACGTTTGCCTGCTGGCCCTGGCGGCTGTGCTACTGCTAGGTATCGCCGCCGTCTCCAGATCGAAGGGCCTGCGGGGCAAGGGCCAGGGGCATAAGAGGGCGCCGCGAATCCCTTCTCAGTTCAGCCAAGAGGAGCGCGTCGCAATGAAGGAGGCTCTGAAAGGTGAACCTGGGTCCCCTTCACCACTTATTCTCATATATAGGTCGCTGTCTCCTCGGGCCAACCCGCGACTCCCTTCTACCGCCACAGAGGTCGGCTACTCGAGCTCGAGCTCCGCAACACCCCACCGCCGAGCCCTGGCCCCATTCACGGCACCTCGTGCCCGGCTTGAGGAGCCCATTCTTCTCCTAGACCTGGCTTCTGGGGACTCCAGCGTTCCCAGCCTACCCTGGAAGCTTCAACTTTGCCCTTATCCACACTACCCCACCCCCACCTCCGCTTGCCTGGAGCACGGGCGTTGGCCACAATCTGATCTCTTTTGGAAGAGGTGGCTGCCAGTGTGTCAGGGGGTCATCACTGCCTTGGGGAGAACGGGGCAGGGCAAAGAATCCCTCCAATTCCTGCGTGAAATCTCTGGCCCCACCCCTGCTGGAGGTTGGACTGAATACCCTCCTCCCTCATTTGGGGGGTGTTGCCCCATCACTGCCCAGCTCCTCTGACTGCCCCCTTGAATTCAGGCTGGGGGTACTGATCACTGCCAATGTAGGACTTGCTGGAAGATGGGGATTCTTGCCCCTCTCCAGGTCTCCTCCTTAGGTGAAGTGATAAAGGAAGGGTCTAATGTCTTTTTAAATGGCACAATTTTAGGGATCTGAGGGTGCAGTCCCTTAACCTGACACTGGAGGGGACCCCCTAAACTCTTCCCCCCACACTCGAGGTTTCTGTGTGGAGGGGAAGCAGGGAGATCTAAGCTGTGGTGTGAAAGGGTAGGGAGAGATGCTGGGGGTGAGGGTGCTGTGTTCTAGACCCCCCATATTATCCCAGTATCCCCTGTCCCCCTTCCCTCACCCTATGCCCCCAGTTCTGTGGCAAATCCAGATTGTGAAAATGTACAATAAATGTGTAATGAGTAAAAAAAAAATACAACAGCTTTTAACCTTTGAGAGTTTTCACTTGCTAAATCACTTAAGACTAAATAATCTGAATCTTATCTACAGATGAGGGAAATTGAAGTTTAGGTCAGTTAAATGATCTTCCCCAGCACCCCGCACCTTGGAGTAAGCACTGGGTGACAACATCTAGTGCCTGTAGTTTCTAGATGGCTCCAAAAAGAGGTGTGGGAGTGTTGCCGGGGTGTGAGACGTTCCTAATTTCTTCTCCTAAAGGACATCTCTCCCCTAGACCGCAAACCAAGGCTAAAGATTTATTTACCTTCCCAATCTGCGTTTTCCAGGAGAAAAGAAGAAAGTTTCTGTTGAGTGCTAGATCCTGTGGTATAATGAGATCCTTCCTCACCATTGGGCTTAACGCCAGTCTTTTCCCTTCCATTAAGTGATGGATTAAAAGGAACTGCCTACATAAACGTGCCGGCAGATGCGAAAGCTAACCCTCATTGTTAAAGATAAATTGTGTTTGTGCTGGAGCGATAGGCCTGGGACGCAGAGCAGGGCTTTCCCAAAGCATCATAGTATAAATAGTTCTCTGAAGGGCATTGGGCAGCAGCTCACCAGAGTCTCCCTGCACAGAAGAAAGCAAAAGCTAGATTAGAACCTAAAAAAGGGGCCTCATAGCAACATGGCTTAGAATGCTGAGCAGGGGACAAAACACCTGAGTTCAGAACTTGAGTCTGCCTCTCAATCTCATGTAGGCAGTTTTAGTCTTTTTGAACCTTGGCTTCCCCACCTAGGTGGGAGGCTATGATGCAGGGTTGACTCTTAGCAAAACTGAGTACAGAAGTCAGAGGCCCTCCCTTGACATCAAGCTGCCCTGGGTGCATTTGTTCCCAGTGTTTTCGGACAGCCATCTAATCAAATAATTTCATGATCCATGTGTTTCTGCGCCCCTCCTCCCCCCCCCACCCCCGCTGTTTGTATTTGATAGTGGAACTCTTTAAGAATGTAAAGCCTTCACCAAGGGATCAACCTAGTGGCAACTCAGCAACTGAGACTTCCGGGTAGAGTGGATGAGATTGTTTATGACTGAAGAGCTTGTTTGGGAGCTTCTAAATCCACCCCTTCCCAGGCATCATGTGCCCAAAAAGCTGGCCTTGGCTGAGAGAACAGTGAGACTCTGGATGAGCCAGTCTAAGAGGAATAAGCCTACTCTCTGTACAGAAAAGCACACAAAGCTTCATTCTTGTAGGGACCCAGGACAGCGGGCTCCTTAGATTCATTGAAGGGATGGTGGCTTCAGAGGCAGAGTGAGACCTTAGAAGCAATTTATAGCAGCTTCCCACTCAGGGTCAGGATATAAAATCTACTCCTGTCTGACCTCCCCCACCCCATCCCATCTTGGACTTTATTTTCCTTTAAGAAACATATTAGCCTAAATAAATTCAAAGAACTTGAGTTTAAATCCCAGTTCTACTGCTTGTTTCTGGACAGTCTTGAGCAGCTCACCTAACGCCTGTAAGCTTGTTTCCTCAGTTTCAAATAAGGGAAAACGACAGTGCCTACCTCAAAGGATTGTATTGCCCTCCACAATAAGATAATGAATGCAAGAGAACTTTTTATGTACAGAGGGCTGTGGAAAAATCAATGGTTGTTATTATCTTCCATCTCTGACTCTGATAGGTGCCATCCAGATTCCAACAGTGTCTTTCAGCCCCGAGGAGCTCAACACGACAGCCCTGGCTGAGTTTGGAGAATACATTCATAAAGGTCAGCCACAAACTGTGCAAAAGGGGTAGGAGAGGTAGCGCTGGAGATGCGGTGCTGTTATAAAGTGATAAAGAAGTTTAATTTGTGACTGACCACGGGCAACCTAATTTGTATGGGCCTCTTTTGACCAAAGTTTGTACATAGTGGGGAGCGATAGAAGGGAGAGTCCAGGAGTTAGAGTGGACACAGAGTAGAGACTATAGATTTGCCCTTTGAAGAACCAAGGCACATAGCTGTTTGGTTGGAGTTTGAACTCTCCCAATCTTTGCCCTAAATATTCAGTCAATAAATATAATCTAATCAAAAGGTAGGACTAGGAATTCCTTCTCCCATAGTTGCCAGAACTATGCTCCATGCTCCTCCCACCCCTATCTCCATACACATACCTACAGCCCACACATGTGCACACCCCACCTACCCAAGCCCTACTCCAGATTCATTACTAACACGTTTCTGAGCTTCTAGGCAGTCGACAGCTTTGAACTATCACATCAGTCCTCTCCCCCTACCCCACTGCCCATGAGCTAAAGAAATATGGGTCAACGGAAAAAAGGAGACTTGGAGCTCCCCCTCCCCATAGAAAAAGCTCATGGAAAGTAGTGAGGCCACTTTCCTAAATCAAATAAAAAACAGCCCCCCTCAAGTCTCAGGCGGGAGGGGCTGGCAAAGGCATGGCAAGTAGCCCCCTCTCTAACACTCTGGGGACGGGTGGATCTGGGATCAATCCAGCAGGCTGAAAGTCTTCACTAAATAGGAGATAAAAATCAGGAAAGAAATGTACAGTAAGAGTAGACTAGATAAGCTGGCTGACAAGAAAAAAGCATGTCTTCATTTTTGTTTGTTTGTTTGGTTGGTTGGTTTTAGGTATCCACAGAGGTATATATGGATTCTTCCAACACAGCCCAGAGGGAGATCAAAGTTCTTTCTCCCATGTTTCTAAGGCCGCCTGTGTTAATACTTATCTATAACCAGAATAGTTGACCCTGGGAACACCCACACCTGCACACAAAATTGTGGTCATATGCTAGACAGAATAATCTTTTATCTCCATATAACACAAACATTAAAAGTATTGTTTTGTAAAAGAAAACTATCTCTGATTTTTTAATATATATATAGTGGTCATGTTTGGTTCCAAGTAATTTGGATACTGGGGCCTATTATATTTAAAATTTAACATAAGTCTTCATCTCGTCATCCTGTAACGTGTATTTGTGACAACATTAGAGGTCAGACCAAGCCAGATCTTGAGCTCTTATCTAAGGGTGGGGTCTTGATATGCAGGTTATTACACAGTAATAGCACATTATAATATAGGGGAGAGGTATTTCAGAGATTGGGCAAATCAGGAATCAGACTGGCTTTGTACCAGAAGGCTTCCTAAAGGAGGCTGCATGTTTTAAAGGGAAAAGAAAAAAGCAGGGAGAATCAAATGGTAGGAAAACCAAAGGTAATTGTTGAATCTGGCTTTCTCTCATTGCTTTTCATCTCTCTGCTTCTAGTCTTTCCTACTGTGTTCAAAACCAGCTTTATCCGGCATGAAGCTGTGGGAGAGTACAGCCACCTGTTCACTGTCCAAGGCTCGGACCCCAGCCTGCAGCCCTACATGCTCCTCGCTCACATTGATGTGGTGCCTGCCCCTGACGAAGGCTGGGACGTGCCCCCATTTTCTGGGTTGGAGAGTGATGGCTTCATCTATGGTCGAGGCACACTGGACAACAAGAACTCTCTTATGGTCTTGAAACGCTGTGTTCCCTCTGCCTTGGAGTCCTAAAGATTAACCCAGGAGGGGGATGCTTGGCTAACCCCTGGGAGGCAGGAGGCTATGGTAGAAAGAACCTTGGCTTCAGGATACCTCGGTTCCAGTCATCAGTTTGTCACTTCCCTAGGCCCCGATTTCTCAAGTGTGAAATAGGGATTAGAGTAGATGATCCCCAGGTACCCTTTCAGCTCTGACATTGATAAATTTATGCTTTTCTCTAGGTGGTAAAAGTTTCACGCAGAGCTCTGCTTCCCTACATCCCATCCCCGGGACCATTTTAATTTGTTCTCTCCAAAGAGAGTCTATCACATCCTAGTTCCATCAGCCCTATTGCCAGCAGCCCAATGTCTCTGATGCCCCGTTGGTGCCACACCTTAGAGAATAAGCCTTTCTCCTCTTCCATTGTCCTTCTGTCCCCCAGGCAATCCTGCAGGCCTTGGAGCTTCTGCTGATCAGAAACTACATCCCCCGAAGATCTTTCTTCATTGCTCTGGGCCATGACGAGGAGGTAGAACCCCTTCATCCTATACCTATCTCTGGGTCCCCTATTGGGGGAGGGAGTATGCTTCACCCTGGTCTGGTTTGCTCCCCGGCTGCACTGTCTCCAGGATATGGCGTGGTAATTTGCCAACTTCTCTGTGTATCTGTCGCCAGAAATATCTAAGGACTTTGACCAAAATGCAGATGTCTGGGCTCTGTGCCATAGATCCGAATTTGTTGTTTTTTAAAGACTTTTTTGTGTGTGTGTGGTACGCGGGCCCCCCACCGCTGCGGCCTCTCCCGCCACGCAGGCCCAGTGACCACGGCCCACGGGCCCAGCCGCTCCGTGGCATGTGGGATCCTCCCGGACCGGGACACAAACCCGTGCCCCCTGCATCGGCAGGCGGACCCTCAACCACTGCGCCACCAGGGAAGCTCAAGACTTTTTTTCTTAAGAGCAGTTTTAGGTTCACAGCAGAAATGAGAAGATACAGAGATTTCCCTTATTTGCAAGAATAAACAGCCTCCGCCAGTATCAACATCCCCCACCAGAGTGGTAGTACGTTAGTTACAAATGATGAACCTACACATTATAATCACCCAAAGCTATAGTTTACATTAGGGTTCACTCTTGGTGTTGTACGTTCTATGGGTTTGGACAAATGTATAATAACATATATGGTATCATTATGGTGTCATACATATTTTCACTGCCCTAAGAAGCCTCTGTGTTCTGCCAATTCATCCCTCTCTCCTTCCCCCAAACCCTGGCAACCACTGATCTTTTTACTGTCTCTATAATTTTGTCTTTTCTAGAATGTTATATAGTTGGAATTATACAGTGTATAGTCTTTTCAGATTGGCTTCTTTCTCTTAGTGATATGCATAGATCTGAATTTTTAACAAACTCCCTGGTAATACCTGAGGCAGGCACGTAATCCATCAACTACACCTAGAGGACTGGTGTGATGGGAAGAGGAATAACAGGGAGATCAACGAATGTGTTTTATTTCCAGTGATGCCACTTACTTTGACCCTGGGCAAATCACCTCCCACTCTGGGTCCCAGTTTCTTCACTTGTGAAATGAGGGGCGTTGGGCCCTTCCAGCTCTGACACTCCAGGATTCTGTGAGGCAGGATTGTCAAGGGCCCTGCCCCCCAGGAAGGAGCCTGGGTAGGGAGGCTCTGGAGCCCCCAGCTATGCTGAATGTGTCTCTGTGAGCTACCTCTGGAGGTCGGGCTGAGAAGGACTGTGGCTCTGGGTTCAATGTCTGCAGGTATCAGGGGTAAATGGGGCTCAGAAGATCTCAGCCCTCCTACAGGCAAGGGGCATCCAGCTAGCCTTCATTGTGGATGAGGGGAGCTCCATCTTGGATGGTTTCATTCCCAACCTCCAGAAGCCCTTTGCCATGTGAGTAAAGCACCCCAGCCCCCAGCTTGGAAGGCGTTCTCACCCCATTAGAGTTGACCTCAGCCTGGTGTCTCTAGACCATGCGAAACAACTCTTTATTTTACTCCTCTTGCTTTAATCACCCCGATCTTCGACCAGGTCTGGGCTTCCCTTTCCCTTCCTCCTCTAGAGTACATTTTGTTAAGCAGCATGAAGCTGACCTCCTGGCCCACCAGACACTGCACAGATGGGCCTGGGGCCTATGGGATCATTCAGGGTGGGAGGAGGTCAGGAGGGCCCTCTCTGACCCTCTCCTACAGGGTTTCAGTCTCCGAGAAGGGTGCAATTGACCTCATGCTGCAAGTAAACATGACTCCAGGCCATTCTTCAGCTCCTCCAAAGGAAACAAGCATTGGCATCCTCGCAGCTGCTGTCAGCCGGTAAGCAATTCCTGGCCCTGCTCCCTTGCCAGACTCAGGCTGGAAGACCTGGCATTTTCCCACTCTGAGTTTGAGGAAGCTAAGCTTCTTGTCCTGAAGCTGGGCTGAGAAGCTGCCATGGGGGCTGCGGGAAGGACAGTGGGTTAGACATCAGAAGAGGATCTATCCATTATGGCAAGTAAGGGCCAGCAGACAAAAGCTAGGTTAGGTAGCTGGAATAGTCCAAAGTCCAGGCCTGAAGTTAGAGCTCACAAGCTGGAAAAGAACTGTCTAAATTCTCCACCTGCCCTGGCAAGATAACTAAGGTAAATAAAGGCTGCTGGCTGTGGGTCCGGGCCTGTAACAGCAGAGCTTACCTCTGGCCAGTTTTCTTGCAGAGTAGGAAGAGGAATTATATTCATTCAGTTAAATATTTAACTATCTACCATGTTCAAGACTTTGTGGCCAGTGATGGGCATACAGACAGTCCCTTTCCTCTAGGAACTCAACAGTTAGCGGAAGAGACTGACAATTTGGCTGCAGTGTGGTAGGTGCAGTGAGACTGGGGGTGCCTGTCTTGGGCTTGGTAGACAGGGACGCTCCTGCTGGTGGAGCAGAGGTAGCCCCACTTGTGCTTTGAGATCTTGGAACGGTTGGATTGGTGGAGGTGATGGGGAGGTGAGTGGGAGGCCTCCTGGCCAGGCCTGTTGAAACATCCTATCTCTCTCCTTCTCTTCAGACTCTGCTGGTCTTAGACTGAGTTGAGTGAGTCTTGAGAGCTCCATTTCTCTTCCAGACTGGAGCAGACACCAATGCCGAACATGTTTGGAGGCGGGCCCTTCAAGATGGCATTGCAGCAGCTGGCAAATGAGGTATGAGAAGGAGTCTCGCAGACCCCTTGTCAGCTATGGAAGAGGAAGAAAGGGTGGCAGAGAAGTTGCCTTTCGAGTAATAAAGGAGCCCTACTGCTGACCAGTGCTCTGCGCATTCTCCCCTGTTCCCAGCCTGTGGCTGAGCCCAGGATGCAGGGATCCAGCTTGTTCTTTGGGGCTGTTGGTGCCCAGGCTGAGAACCTGAGACCTAACACCGGGCAGCCTGAGGGAGCTGGTTCCCACTCATCCTTGAGGCTACTGCCAAGTGCCCTCAAGGCAGATCCAAAGTAGGGAGAGACACAGGCCCCAGAACAGTGAGCCTGTTATGCTGACCCCTCTGAAATCCTGCTGACCTGCTGCTTTCCCTTTCAGTTCCCTTTCCCGACCAACATAGTCCTGAGCAACCTGTGGCTATTTCAGCCCCTTGTAAGCAGGTAAAGTTTTATCTTTCTGCCCCTCATATCCCCCACCCCAAACCTACCCACTTCCCAGTCCCCTCTCTTTGGCTTAACTGGGCCTGACTAACCATCCCTCAGCCACCAGACACTACATCTAATTCGTACATAGGACATCCCTCCTTGTCTTAAAGATCTCCAAGGTTCAGGAAAGGGGGTAGTCCAACAACCCATTCTTTCTTTCCATTGTACAATGTCTTACCTTAGTCCTTCTGCTTTAGGTTGATGGAGAGGAATTACATAACCAATGCGCTGGTCAGGACCACCACAGCACTCACCATGTTCAATGCAGGGGTCAAGGTAACACCACCTGGTTCCTCCCACACACCCCTCCATCCCTTGGCTTTATCTCCTGGCTTCTCCTTCCTTCTCTGGTTACAATTTGAATAGTAGGAAGGCCCAGCACTGAACTGTCCTGTGTCATCAGATGGGTAAGCCTCAAGAGCAAGGGTTCTAAGCTGACGTCTACAAACTCCGTGAAATTGCTGGCCAAGTTTCATATATGTGCATTTCAGGGGCCCCCCTCAGGTTCTCTGGGTCTGTACCCCTTCAAAAAAACAACCATTACGCTGGTGTGAAGAGGCATTATTTGGGAGTTAATTCTTGTGACCTATACTCATTCAACATGTAACATATTAATTTAGCATTTTGGTCACATAGGCTTAAAGATTCCCAACCTCCCTACCACCTTTTTATTATTCTTCCTCATATTTTGGAAGATTTATTCACCTCACAAATTTAATGAATGATGAATATATTTTCCCCTAGTGTTACCCTGAATTGAATGAGAGAAACTCACCTGCCATTTAAAAAATCTATAACATTTGTGATATACATAACACTTAAAATACATACACTGTCATTCCCCAAAATACAGTAAATATTGGGTGGCCTTTGCAAACGTAAATTCTATGAGGTTTACTTTTATTTTTGGCCATGCAGCGAGGCTCGTGGGATCCTAGTTCCCCGACCAGGGATCAAACCCCGGGCCCTCAGCAGTGAGAGCGCAGAGTCCTAACCACTGGACCACCAGGAAACTCCCAAGGTTTACATTTTATAGAAATAAGTTTCAGGTGAACCAACACTTTGATAATTTTTTTTCCAAGAACTACTTTTCAGCAAATTGGTCTACTTCCAGTTGGACCAGCCACTAAGGGGCTTGTCTGTTTGAACTAGCCACGCTAGCTCGCCTGGGCTGAGGCCTTTCTGAAATCTGGAAAGGAGTTAGACCATTCCAATTTCTACCAGTACCACCAGCACACATTCAAGGAGCACCATTCACCTAGAATACAGTGTGGCCTTGTGGAGCCCTGGTACTGTGCAGCCCGGGTTGAGTGTAAGTGAATGGTGCCTCAGAATTCACTCCTGACGTAACTGTGTGTGTCAGCCAGGCCCGAGTGTGTCTGGCGTGTCAGCCAGGCCCGAGCTGGCTTCACCAGCTGCCTAGAGAGTTCACCAAAATAAGAGTACTGTGTCTTTGCATTTGAATGGTGTTTTTATCTGTCCAGAATACTTTCACATTTGTTATTCCATTTGGTCCTCCTCACAGAGGATTATTGCCCCAATTGCCAATTGAAAGACAGAGACACAAAGAGGTTGTCATTATTCAAAATCACATGGCTAATTTATAACAGCCAGTTCTCCTGTCCCTAGCCTGGTGCTTTTTTTGCACCATACCAGTTCAAAGAAAGATAGGCAATTGGGGAATCTGTTCTCTCGCGGGCTCTGGGGAAAAATTCCCTCCATAGCTTAACTCTCTTCTCCAATTAGTCTTGGATTTTTCCTGGTCAAACAGAGAACAGAGTCAAATTTTGCAGCTGGATGTGGGAAATCACCGTCACCGTCACCACCACCATTATCATGATCAACCCCCTGAGGGCCACGATGGGGCCTCAGATGCTCTGGGCGCCCTATCCTGAGTAAGGACTAACGCTGACCGCTGCAGAAATGTCCTGGGTGCCCTGGGAAAGAGCACACACAGAAGACTGCCTGTGGCACTGCATGGGGCCAAAGCAGAGGTGTCGGTGCGCTCCCAGAGAAAGCAGTCTTTCTCTGAGCATCTCTCTGTGACCCCCTCCAGGACCAAGAAGCATGAAAGTCTGGCCTGAAGCAGAGACACACCTCTAGCATTGAACACATGTCAAGGGCCCAAAGAAGACAGGGGCTGACTGAAAAAATTAAGCCTTGGATTTTTCAATCAAATCAGCTCCCTCTCCCCTTGCAGGTGGTAGTTGGCACTTCCTGGGCAGGGGTCAGGTGTGGGGGGCTTGAGGTCGGCTCAGCCAGGATTTGTGGGTCTCTCTCTAGGTGAATGTCATCCCCCCTGTGGCCCAGGCCACCGTCAACTTCCGAATTCACCCTGCACAGACAGTCCAGGAGGTACGTACCATGTGTTCCTGACAACTGAGTCAGCGTCAGTGAGATGTGTCTGTCGGGACTGGGGTGGAGCCGCAATCCCAGGGCTGGCCCAGGCTCTCATTTGTTCAATGATTTTTCAAAGGCTTCCTATGTGCCAGGTGCTTGGCTGGGATAGGAGATCTCTGGCTTGGGGGAACTTGGAGTCTGGGGGTGGGAGATGAATGATAATAATAAGTGACAAATAGAAAATGATAACAATAGTAGCAAACACAGGCAGTGAACTTTCTGTGCTCTTGGCACTGTTCTCAGGTAGACACATACTCATTTAATCCCTACAACCACTCTATGAGGTAGGAAATATATTATCCTCATTTAACAGGGAAAACAGAGACACAGATAAACAGAGGAGGTAAATAACATGCCCAGGATTATACCTCCAGCACTAGTTCCGGAGTCTGTGCTTTTAGCCACTACACTATACTTGGATTATAACAAATAGGGCTGAACAAATTACCGCAGGACCAGTGCAAAGAAGGGGGCTGATGCTACCTCTGAGGATCAAGAAAGTCTTTTGTGATCACTAGAAATCTGAACTGGGACTTAAAGACAAATAGGACTTTGCTAGAAGTAAGACATTCAGAATACAGCTAAAATAAAGTCTAAAGAGTTGGATAACTTGGGGGAGAAGTAATGGAAGATGAAAATGGAGTTGTCATTTGGGGATCAAGGCCTTGTATGCCATGCCGAGGAGTTTGGGCTCTAATCTGTGGACAAAAGGGAACTGTCAGAGGTCTTCAAACAGGGCTGTGATAGACTCAGATTCTTTTTTAGGGAGACAGTGCTAGTGGTGACGCTGAGGAAGCCCTGGAGTAAGAAGAAACAGTTAAGCTGTTGCAACATCTCAGGCAGTGGGTATAGAGGTTTGAACTAAGGCTGTGGTCATGGGGTGAAGAAGGTACCCACCAGAGGTGGGTGTGAGAGTTGGGTTCAGCAGGTCGCTGTGTGTAATGGATGTGGGGTGAGTGAAAGGCAGGACGGCCCCACGGTTTTAAACCTGGGTAGTTGGCCAGGTGCTGATGCCTTTAACCAAGATTGGGAATTCAGGAAGAAGAGCAAGTTCACAGAGAAATAAAAGGGTTTAGAAATTTGAGAAGCTTCTAATATATTAATAGGCAAGTATAAATACCTCAGATCTAGAGAAAGAATGAACTAGAGATAGAGGCTGGAGTATTATTAATTGAAACCTCTACAGCCAATAAAATCCCGTGGGAAGGGTGTGTGAAGTCTGGAGAGAAGAGGGTTGCGGACAGCGCCTTGCAATGTTCTGCTATGAATATCAATTTTAAAATTATAAAAATGAATGTATAATAGCAAACCGTGATGAGTGCTATGAGGAAAGGGGGCTGGGTGCTATCACAGAATATAGCAAGGAACCAGACCTTGTCTGTGGGGTCAGGCAAGGCTTCCCTAAGGATGTGATATTTGAACTGAAAGCTAAAGGGTGAAAAGAAATACACAGAATGTTTGACATCTGTAGGAAAGGCTAGCTTATTTAAACATCAGGTTGAGCTAAAAAGAATTTCGAAGGTAAATCTGATCCTTCTGAAAAGGATCAAAAAAAGCAACGTAACAACTGTCAGATGAATACTATGTTCCAGGATTAAGCAAGGTAAGGGTCAGGTCATCAAGGGTCTGCCACATTTAGACTTCTGTGGTCCTTTCTCCCTGCGGCCTTCCCTACAGAGGAGGTTGTGTGTCCTCACACAGGGGTGGGAGGCACACCCCTCATTGCAGGGGTTGGGGGGATGAGTTGACAGCCAGCCCAGAGTCACCCAGCATTGGCAGGGATCTGGGACAGTGTAAGCCCTGGGCTCTGCTGCTTTTCATCCAGTGCCAACCTTTGTCCTCTCCCTGGGGACTCATGGGACCAGGAAATCACTGAATTCCCCTCACTGAGCTGCTTTCCACCAGTTTTTTTTCCATCCTCATTCCAACTCCATGCCCTTTCCACGGGCTGTTTTCCACCAGCTGGGGCTTTCATCTTCCCAGGTTCTGGCACTCTTCCCTCCTCTCCAGTCCCCTGCCACAGTGGCCTTCCTTCCCGGCCTATCTCGTGAAATCTCCGGAATCCTTAGGCCCATCCTGCTCACCTGCCCCAGGGAGGAATGCAAAGCCCCTGTCATCCCAAAAGCACGCAGCACCTCTTTGTCCTGGTCACTCCTCTCCCTCGTGCCCCAATTCCATGCATCAGGGACACTCCCTGCTGGTCTGAGGGCCGAGGGTGCAGAGCCTTGCACTGGATCCGATGGAAACATAAATGGCTCCCAGAGCCCTCTTCCTCCCTCTTTAGCTGGTCTCTCCCATGTCGTGGATGTAGATAGGTCTCCGGCACCCATCTGTGCGGAACAAGCGCCTTCAGAAATGTAACAGGCTTCCATGTAGAAAGGAAAGTTTGTTCTGCATGGGCCTCAGGGAGTAGAAATAAGGCCACTGGGAGATACTTCAGGGAGCCCCCACTTAAAGGAGAGTTTTGGAGTATGGCACCTTGGATGGTAATGAGCTTCTCAGAGGCTGGATGTCCACCTATCTAGAGTGTTTTACAGAAAATTCCTTTCTTCCTTCATTGATTCATTCACCAAGTGTTTATTGAGTGGCCACATGGGCTAGACATTCTTCCAAGCACTTGGGAAAATGGTGAACAAGCCAAGATTCCCATTCTAAAGGGGCTTAGGTGCTAGTGGGTAGAGACAGCAGTAAGCAAGCAATCAAACTGAAACCCAAGAAGGAGCAAAGACCTGGGGGCAGCATTCAGGCAGCAAGAGCACAGGCCTCTAATCTCAACAGAGATGAAATCCTGCTGATGTGTCTTGTACTATTTTATCCTGTGGACTCTACAGAATATTTAAAAAATAAATAAAAAGAGGTGGGGGGGAGGTTAGATGCTACAGGAAGCCATATCTCAGTTCATTATTAGGAAGACATTCATAACAGGGTTGTTCAAAGGTGGAATATATTAAAACACATGACGGTGAGCTTTCCGCCCCTGGAAATATTCAAGGACAAGCTGATGACAGCCTGTCATAGACGATCTAATGAACAGCCTTTCAGTAGGATAGAAGCTGGTCTTGCTAACTCTAAAAGACCTTACCAATTTTAAGTACACATTGTCCTTGCCTTCAACGAATTTATCATTCACTTGAGAGGAAAATACAGCTTCGCATAAAATAGAAAAGAGCTCAGGGAAATGAGGGATCAATGTGCTCTACAGTGACCCTTGAGGTCCCTCTTACCATTGATGAGTCCCTTCTCTTAGTCCCATCCTTGTGCCTCTGATTATTGCCCAGGGTGGTCCCTCCATTCTAAACAGGCAAATAACAGCTAATGGAGTGCCAGGAACCAGCCTAAGCACGTTACATATATTCCGGTAGTGGTAACAACCACCTTACCAGGTAGGTGCTACTATTATCCTCCTGTTAACAGATGAGCAAGCTGAGGCACAGAGGTTAAGCAGCTTGCCGAACATCACACAGCAGTAAGTGGCTGTCTGTGGCACAAAGTTTGGTGTTACTCCTCAGTTTTTGTACATGCCCCTCTCCATGCTCAGACTGCCTCTTGCCTCTTCTCCATCAGTTTCGTATCCTTCCTTCAAATTCTGGCTCAAAATTCATACCACAAAGGAATCCATCTTAAATGAACACCACCCTCTTGCTGGCTCTGCTCCACACCACCTCAACCTGTAGGTACTTTGGAAGCAGTAAAGCATCATCCCTGTGAAGTCAGACTACGTTCAGATACCCAGCCCAGCAATACTAACGGGATAAACCTTGGCAAGCTCCTTAATGAGACAACTCCCATTATTATTTTTATTGGTTCACATCTTTTAAAATGTGTGTATCCAACATTCATTGCATGCCTTTTATGTTCTTCGTACTGGAAATATAGAAATGAGGTGTTTGGGTCAGGACCTATCCTAACAGCTGGTGGGAAACCTTGTGCTCATTGAGGGTGGTCCAATCTGTGTGCCGTCTTCAATTTCTGGAGGCAGGAACCTTAAAGTAAGTTGGGACAGGGAGCAGCAGACACTTCTGGGGATGACTTCAGGAACCTTTCCAATGGGTCAAGAATATATCCAGACTATATATTAATTCTTGTAGCAGAGTATTAGTGACATAAGTGCTAGAGTGAAAATAAGCTCTGACAAGTGAGTTGGCTCCTACCCCTAATCCAACAGCAGGGAATTTGGTTTGCTTTAAATGGTGGTTTCTAAGCCAGAATTAGGAACCCTCATTTTCTTCCCAGACTCAGCTCATAGCATGCTTCTAGGGGACAGTGACCTAAAAGTGGTCCTCTTGAGATAATGCCCCCCAGTTATGAGACAGACACCCCCCTTTCTAGGGCAGAGATGGTTCTAAAACAACTGCTGATCAGATGGGTTGAGACTACTGCTGGGGCTTTCCCTGGGTGGCTGAGTGGGCTTGGGGGGCCACCCTAAGTCAGCTGCCTGGTCCATTCCCACATGGCTCCACGGGACCTGATCCTCAGGGTCTGGTCTACATCCTGCCTGGGACCAGGACTTTTGCTGAGTTCAGCTCTAGTCATTTCAGACTGAATTTTTTGGAAGCTTCCTCAGGTTCCTTCCTGAGGAAAGGAGGCACAGGGAGAAAACTTGACTACCAGTCCCCCAACTCCTGACTTCTTGTCTGTTGAGCTCATCTTCCTGGCTCCAGTGCAGTTGGTCTCAAAGAGGAAGCAGGGATGCCCAGAGAGAAGAAAGAAAGAAAGTATATGACCCTGTCACCATCTGTCAGAGACTCTCCCAGGCTGAAGTGAGGCCATCACATCTATCCCCCTCTCTCGAGATGGTTGAGATTTCCACTGTGCTGTCTCTTCTACATTTTCACCCAGCCCATGGTTCTCAACCCAAGGGAAAGGACCCAATTTCCTGATTTTCCAATCCCCCACCTGCCTCGTGGCTGTTAAGGCAACCTCCCAAATATTTAACCTAAATCTACCATGCTGTAGATTTCCAGGAAGACCAGCCCTTCTATCTCCTACAACCAGTCGGCTGAAATTGAAGTCCCAGTGCCAAAATGAGTCTCCTCTGTAAACTCCAGGGCTCTGCCTTGCTGGAGAGAAATCAAGACTATTTAAATTCATACAGTACTTGGATAGCAGATTAATAAATCGAACGCCCTTTGTTTCCTCCCTCAAGGTCCTAAAACTAGCCAAGGACATTGTGGCTGATGACCGGATCCAGTTCCACGTGTTGAATGCCTTTGACCCCCTGCCTGTCAGCCCCTCTGATGATCAGGCCTTGGGCTACCAGCTGCTCCGCCAGACCATACAGTCTGTCTTCCCGGAAGTCAACATTGTTGCCCCAGGTAATGACTTCATCAGCTGTGGCTGGGGGGAGGGGGGGCTGGAACTGTATCCTGTCTAATATCCACTGCCCCACCCCCACCCCAGCTGTTCAGCCTGGAAACAGCTGGCTGCTTCCTCTCCTGATGGGACTGGAGCTGTATTTTCCCCTCTGAGTAGAAGTGAAAAAGCAAACAGGAAAGGATCAGAAACAATAAATTAGGTCAGCCAAGCCTGGGTCCTTGCTTAACCTAGGCCAGCCAGTCTGGCATGGAGGAGAGGATCAGCTCCGATTCCCCCTCCTCTGGAGGAGCCACAGAGGGGGCCAGGTTCCCCATCTGGTTCTGATCCACTCTAGGATAGCAGTTCAGCAACAGAGCTCAGAATCCTCAGCCCAGAAACTCCTCCTGGCTGTACCACCTGAATTAACCCCCTTCACCTGTCCCGGTAGCAGCGCCGCTACACCACTTTCCCAGTCTTCTGGCGTACCTTCCAAGTCTATGCTGTATAGACGGTGATTCTCAAATTTAACAGGAGAAGAGGATCACCTAGGGAATTTATTAAAATGCAGATTACCTGGACCCACTCCCAAGGATTTAGGTTAACCAGCTCTGGAGAGGACCCCGGAATCTGCCTTTTTAACAAATACCCCAGGGGATTCTGACACCGGAATGATGACTGACCACAGTTTGAGAATCTGTGGTCTGTGATGTGAGGAAGAGATGCTCTAATGTGAAGACCTGTGTTCACTTTCCTTTTATCTAGCTTTAATCATGGATCCTCTCATTTTCTAAGCTAATATTAATACTTAGGACCTGCCCCTGGGCTAGGCATGGGCCCTTAAAGAGATTACAGTGAAATCCTGCACCCATAAGCTCCTCGGGTGTGGGGGAAAAGAGCAGCCTTGTTTTTTAATCAACTTCAATCAGATCCACTCCTCAGAAATTCAACCTCAGACATTATTGAAGCCTCCAAGCACCACCACCACCACCTGAATCAGGCCCTTGGGGTCTTATGCGACAGCATAGCATCAGGATCCCTTAGTCCGTGGTCATCAGTCCTTGTGGTTGCCTCTGAGACATCCATTGTCCTGGCCACAAGGTCACTTCAGGTTGCAGATTTCCTCGGATTCCCTGGCCTGTCTAGGGGGTGAGATCTTTGACTCTAGACCCAAGAACATACCCTGAATGTACCCTCTTGAGATTTGCCACCTGCTTGGACTCCTGCCACAGAGCAGGGCCTGGGTCCCCACCACCTAGGAACCCTGGCTTGCACACTCCCAGATTCTCCTCTCTTGGCCCTCAAAGGCTCCCTATCTTACCCTCTCCTTTCTGGGGCACCTGCCATAATCCCATCAACAGAGTTGGGCTTTTACAGAATAAAGATAGGCAGGCATCAACTAGCAGAAATCCCCAAAGCCAGGAATTGTGAAGGGGCTGATTATCCATTTAAAACCAGGAGTGGAAAGTAGAACAAAACACAAATTACCATCCCAGATCATCCCACCACACTTTAACTGATGTTCCAGGGGGTCTTTTTTCAAAGAACACTCCTACTGGGGAATGGGGTGACCTGCTACCTTCAGGAGAGTGGGACACTAGAGAGTATCCTGGGACTTTCCAAACCTGAAGTTTGACTCTAGGAAGACAGAGTCATCCTTCAGAGGACAAGAATAACAGGAAATTATGTTCTACTTGAAGAAGATTGCATTTTATAGCAGTAAAATTCCCCCAGAGAGTGTTTATTTCTGACCTGGGTGATATACAAGAAAACTCAGGCAATAAGGAAGATGTACTTAGATTTCTGGATATCTAGATTTCTAGAGTAACCTGGCTATGGGTATGAAATGATGCTGTTGGCCTCCATGGTCATCACGGAGAGAGGGCACTTTGGACCATTCAAGGGATGTCTCATTAATGCCTTTGGGAAGATATCCCATGTTCCCGGCTGCAGTGGTGTTTTAGAAAGGTTTTGAGAATGGGTAGCCTGAAGGACAAAAATTCATAGCCTCAGCCTTCCAAGGAAGGGCCAGACATCTTCTGTGGTGACACAGGGGTCCCAATTTCCCAGGTAGCCCACCTGCCACCACTTCCTTGGCTTGGCTGCTCACATAAAGCCCCATTCCTCTTGATTCTTCCTTTCTAGGTACTTGTATTGGCAACACAGACAGCAGACACTATACGAACCTTACCACTGGCATCTACCGGTTCAACCCCATCTACCTGCAGCCTCAGAGCTTCAGCAGGTGAGTGAATGGAACAGGTTTGGACAGCTTGGTGGAGAGAGGAGATACATCTGACCTGTCCCTTTCCCACGCCGTTCTTCTGACAGTCCACAGAATGGGAGAAACCCAGGGTTTGCACAAACTAAAATAAAGATATTATGGAACCCAACTGGCCAATTTTCCTGAGCACCAGAGTCTTGCCACTCCCCAGAATGAGTGGGAATTGGTGACTGTTTTCAGGGATGGAGATAATCAGATGACCGGAGAGAACCTGGAAGAATTAGGACCCTTGAGCGCTAATCCCACCTCTTCCTCCCTTTGAGAGAGTGCTTCCCCTCTGGATCTCATTTTCTCCCCCAAGAGGGGGTACTCCAGAGTTCTCAATTTCCAGTCAGTGAAATGCAGACACATTTGAGGTCAAAGGTGGGCCTGTGCTTTGAATTCTCAAAAGAAAGCACAGTGTAGGGGTCTGAGACCTATGCACTAATTTCAACTACTGCATGTGAATTACTACTTTGTGGGTTCTTCGGCAAATTTTTAGTCCTGGGGTATGAGGGGACGATTGCCATTTACCTCTCTGCTCTTTACCATATGCAGCTCCGATTTCCTCAACATAAGTCAGTTGCCAATAAAACAAAACTATTTCAATATGAGCTTAAGAACAGATTTCATGGGGGTTGTTCATTTTTTAGTGGGGGTAGGGGAAGGTAGCTATTCTTTATTTCCTTTCATCTTTGAGGTTACATGTGTGGTTATGTTGTGTTGTGTTGTGTTGTGTTGAGGCAGGTTGTGGGCATCGGATCTGGAGGTGAGGTTCTAGGTGAAGTAGAGAATCCATAGGTACCCTGGGCAGTTGCCCTCCCTATCCACTTGTGCCCCTAGTAATGTGGGGTGGGGGGGGTGGCTGGCTTAGACATAAGTCTAGCTGGAATTCTGGCCTTAGAATTAAAAGATAACTTTCCCTCAGAGGAGAAATTATCAAATGGATTCCAGAGCAGGAGATGATTTGCAGTCCTCAGGAGTTTATTATTATCTGCCCCCACTGTTCTTCGCCATGGACACGGATCCTGGAGAGATGACCAACATGTCATATGAAACCTCGCTTCCTACAAAGGGCTGCTCCCACCTTGCCCACTTCCTACCCCTGGAGGGTCAAAGGCCAATGGCTTCAGGGGATGTAGGGTGGGGAGTGCTCTGTAATAACACTTGTACTAGAGCAATGGACTCTCCCCCCCAAATCTCTTTCCCTCAGCATCCACGGAATCAATGAGAAAATCTCAGTCCAAGCCTACGAGACCCAGGTGAAATTCATCTTCGAGTTCATCCAGAACGCTGACGCAGACCCAAGGCCAGTTCCTCACCTGCACGAACTGTGAGGTCGGGGAGCCACAGCTGGATCAGGGATGGCTGATGCTGGGCCAGGACTAACCCAAGGGGGAAGCCAGTGTTGATGAAACTTTGGGTCAAAGTCACATCATGATGACCTCACCCACCTGCCTTGCTCACTCCTAAACTCACTCAACACTCAAGAACAAGGCCAGGGAGGAGGGGAAGGCCAGCAGGAGCCCCGCTTCTCCCTTCCTCCCGGCAACTCCATCGCTCAGCCGACCGGCATTTACTGCCTTCTTGTCACTACTTTAGAAGGTATCTGGCCTGTCTGTCTCACCCTGGTGATCTAACTGCTCCTTGTTAAGTCCTGACTGAACAAATGCAGATTTGAAAAATATCAACCAGATTTGACCTTCTACAAGTGTTTAATTTAGGGCACGCTTGTTGGGCTGCCTTTTCCAGGGCTTATATCTTTCTTCTTGCTGTAATTTCCTTTCCTCCCCCAGCCCCCGCCCCGTCTTCTTGGATTGTTTAGCCGGCTCTTCATCTCTCCTCTCCTGCCCCTGCATCCCTCCCCTTATCCTCCCTTTTATTCTACCCCTGGAGGAAGACTTAGTCAAACTATGGTACTCCCATAATTGCCACAACAATTGGTCAAATAAAATGGTCTATGCCGTATCAGCTGGGGGGTAAAGCGGAGGCAGGGGGCTTTGGAGGAACCCCGGACCTCCTGGTTCTGGAGGCTGGAGCCTGGAGAAGAAAGCCTGTGTCCTCGGGCTCCTCCCAAGGGCTCCCTGGGCTTTGCTCCCTCCCCTGCCCTGTTCCTGCCACCTGCTGCTGCTGTCCCACCCCAGGAGGCACTAATCTGTGGAAACATTTCCCTTGCACATCCCACGGGCTGAGCTCCCAAGAGAAGGGCAGCCTCTCTCTGGAGCCCAGGACCAGCAGGACGTTGGCATCATGTCCTAATTCAGACTTATCAAAGAGAAGTGGAGGACATGGGGTGGGGGGACTGCCTGGAGGGGCTCTGCTCTGGCTGGTGGGCCAGGGGGAGGGGCGAGCTGCCCTCCGTTAGGGGACTGCAGAGCTCCTGTCTTTTTTCTCTGGAATCTAAGCCTGAGCATATTGGAGTCTGCTCAGTAGCTGTCAGGTGGGGAGCATTGAAAGGCAGCATTTCTTGGCTCAAGGCTGGGAGCTGTGCTTTGTGGATCACAAGGGAGTCAAGGTCATGGAGGGAGACACAGAGGGAGCTGAGACCTGAGAGACTCCCTCTTTTTTTCCTCTCCAGGCAAGGACCTTCCATGCCTTCCTGGGGTTTGATGGCAGTGGGCTCCTTTTCCCTCCTCACACTGCCCGGCCCCTCCTGCCTGCCTGTGGATGTGAGCTGTTCTTAGGAGCTGGGGCCTAATGGAAAGTGTTAGAAACACAGTGCAGGAATTATTTGAGGCTTTCTGCTACTCCCCCTAAGATTCACATTCCTTCCCTCGCCTTCCCTTTTCTGGCCAATTCAGTACTCATTCAGCCTTTGTTAGAGGGTGAGCTGAAGAACAAAAAGGATTCTTCACATTTGGGCAGAGCTGTACAAAGTGCTTTCACAACACCTTATCTCATCGGAGCCACATAAGAACCCCCGTGAAGAAGGCGTCATTTTTCTTACAGAGGAGGAGTTGGTTATCAGAGAAGTTACGAATCTAGCTGGAGGCAGTTTCAAACCCATGTCACCTGGCCCCAAGCTCATTGTTATTCCATGATCCTATGTGACTGATGAAATCTACTTCCCATTGATTATCTTATTTAATACTGACAATCACTCCAAAGGGGTTACTGCCCCTGTTTTTAACAGATGAGGCAACTGAGGCTCAGAGGTTAAGTAGTTTGTCATGCAGGTGTTAGGGGCAGAGTCTGTCTGCATCCAAAGCCTGTGCTAATAGTACTGAAGAGGAAACTGAGGCTCGGAGAAGTCATTTGCCCAGATTACACAGTTCTTAAGGGGCAGCCTTAGAATTCAAATGCAGCTCAAAAATCCCCAAGTCCAGTGCTTTTTCGGTCACACCACACTGCCTGCCCCAAGAAAGCTGTGGAGTCTGGCTCATTCATTCTGACCCAGGGAGATCTCAAGGGCAAAGGCTGTTCTACTGTTGGATTTGGTTCTTAGCTCAAGCTCTCTGTTCCCCTGGCTGACCTCTCCCTAGTCACATCTCTCTGTCCATCTGCCAGCATTCCTTACACACCCACCCCCTGCTTCTGGGTTCAGCTCTTCCCCCTTCTTGAGTCTGGGGACAGCCAGGTCTCTAATGATCTGTGGGATAACTGGGAGAAGAGTGAGCAGGGAACCCTGTCCCTGTCTGGTCTCACCACTCTCTTCAAGCATCAGAAACAATAGTGTTCTGAGCCCCCGGAGTGGGAAGGAAAGCCTTGAGAGGGAGCTGCTCCAAATCCTGGCTCTGAGAACACAGAAATTCCAGCCCTGTGTCCCCTGAAGTTTTCTGGAAAGAGCAGTTGAAAGTGCTGGCCAGAACAACGTGAGCCCTAAGATTCTGGGCAGGATGGGCCAATGAATCTGGGACTTTCCTCCACCCCTACCTTCATCCATCTGCCACTCCCCAAGTCCACCTTGAAAGAGCTTCAGCAGATAATCACAAGTACACCGCACACCCCCATCAAGGACTTAGCTCTAGCTTCTCACTCATACCTCCCTAAGGTTGGAAGGAAGACAAAATATTCATAAGCAAAGAGAGTGGGAAATGAAAGGAGTAAATTTTGGCTGAAGTCCCTTGATTTTGAGCCTGAGCTGCTGAAAACTTGGCCATTCTAGACCCAGTATTCTTTTCTTCCAGAGGAAATAAGAGAGACAAAGTTCCTACTGAAGAGTTGGACACTTCATTAATTTTTTCAAATTTTAAACCTAATTAAATATTTTAATAACAATGAAACTATTTGCAATTTTTGTGTTCAGTGTCCATAAGGCTATCAATAAAAAGGATAAGTATCATTTCATATATGTGACATCTACACCTACAAATGTAAGAATGCTATAAATTACTTAATGCTACAAAATGTTCCGCAACCACCATGTGCAATGTTGCGGATATTACACTAATTCATGAGTTCCTCCAAAACCAGAAATTGGGACTCAAAGAGGAGCAAGATAATGGTCGCTCAGCACTCCTGGGAAATAACATGTCGCGCAGGAACCTATTACCATCATGCTATCCGAGAGGAAGGACTTGACAAGTCAATTTTCTTTTCCCTTAGCTAAGCACTTTGACAGCTGAATTCCTCCCTGCACTCCAAAGCTAGTCTGTCTCCAAGTTCACAGTGACACAACACACAAACCTTCAGGGCATTTCAGATGTAATTTTTTTTTTTTTTCTGAAGACACAGGGCAATTTATGTAAAAAAACGTTTCTCTAGGGCCTGAACTATGTTAGTCTTAGAAATATGTGTTTAGGGTGACAGGTGCTCTGTGCCAGCATTGAGTGCTGAATCCCAAGTGACAGAAACACCTCTAGGTTTTTAATAGATTTAGTTCTTTTGTGGCTGTAATCTATGGTACCTTCTAAAGCATGAAGCCCATGGCAAGGAGCTCTCTTGCCCAGGTCTAAGAGATAAGGTCTTATTTTATATACCCCATGGTGCCCAGTCGGAGGAATCAGGAAGGCCTCTGTGGTAAGGAGGTCATGAATAAGCTAAGACTTCAAGATTGAATAAGAGTTAACAAGGCAAAGAATTGGGGAGAATGGGGGGGGGGGGGGGGCGGTGGAAGATGTGCCAAACAGAATAGAGTGTGCAAATGAGAGCCTGCTGCCTTCAGGAAACTGAAAGGAGGCCTGTTTGGGCCTTGTAAGTCAGGATAGGAATTTTGGAACTTGACTTAAGGACAATGGGAAACGGAAGAATAGTTAAGAGGTTATTTTTCCTTCCTTCCATCTTTCCATCCTTCTTTTCTTCCTTTTCTTCCTTCTTTCTAACACTTACACAGTGATTACTCTATTCCAGGCACTGTTCTAAATAATTATATCTATGTATATCTATATCTAGATATAGATAGATTTGTGTGTGTATAATCATTTAATACTAATAATTACCCTGGGAAGTAGGCTGTTGCAACGTAACAGTTGAAAAATTGAGTCAGTGGATTGGAGAAAGGTAGGTGTATTAAAAAGTTATTTAGGTTAGTCATTAGGGAAATGCAAATCAAAACCACAAGGGATACCCCTTCACATCTACTAGGTTAGCCATAATTTAAAAAGAGGAAAACAACAAGTGTTGGTGAGGGTGTGGGGCAATTGGAACCCTGGTGCCTTTGCTGGCGGGAATGCAAAATGGTGCCGCTGCTGTGGAAAACTGTTTATTGTTTCCTCCAAAAGTTAAACATAGAATTACCATATCACCCAGCAATTCCACTCCTAAGCATGTACTCAGAAGAACTGAAAACATGTATTCAAACAAAAGTTTGTACTCCTAGCAGTACTATTCACAATAGCCAAAAGGTGGAAACAAACCAAATGTCCATCAACAGGTGAATGGATAAACAAAATACATTGTATCCATACTGTGGGCTATTAAGTCGCCATGAAAAGCAATGACACATGCTTCAACATGGATTAAACTTGAACTCATTATGTTGAGAGAAAGAAGCCAGACACAAAAGGTCACATATTACACGGTTCCACTTTTACGAAACATCCAAAATAGGAAAATCCATAGAGACAGAAATCAGGCTAGGGATTGCCAGGAGCTAGGGGGAGGGGGGAGGGGGGAGTGATTAATGATTAAGTGGTTTCCTTTTGGTGTGATGAAAATGTAACTAAATAGAGGTAATAGTTGCACAATATTGTAAATGTACTAAATGCTAACTGGATCGTATTTTTTTTTAATTGAAGTATACTGATTTAAAATGTTTCACGTGTACAGAAAAGCGTACACGTGAAACATTTTTCTTTCATTTTAGGTTATTCTATATTTTTTTCAGATTCTTTTCCATTATAGGTTATTACAAGATATTGAATATAGTTCCCTCTGCTATACTCGTTGTTTATTTATTTTATATATAGTAGTGTGTATCTTTTAAACCCAAATTCCTAATTTATCTCCCCCCCCTTTCCCTTTGGTAATCATAAGTTTGTTTTCTATGTTGGTGAATTGTATGCTTTTATTTTATTTATTGAAGTATAGTTGATTTACAAAGTTATGTTAATTTCTGCAGTACAACAAAGTGATTCAGTTATATATACATTCTTTTTTTAAATATTATTTTCCATTATGGTTTATCATAGGATACTGAACATAGTTCTCTGTGCTTTATAGTAGGACCTTGCTGTTTATCCATTAGCAAGTGAATTGTATGCTTTTCAATGGTTGATTTTATGTTATGTGAATTTTACCTCAATTAAAAAAAAAAAATCAATCCAAAAAAAAGTCTTTAGGAGGTGGAGCCAATGGATGGCACTTGGTGATTGATGGATGGTAGGGAGATGGAGAAATAGAGGAAGGAGTCAAGAATGACTCCCAGCCAGCTGACTTGAGCAAATAGGAGAGTGATTACATTTACTGAGAAGGGGAAGACTGAAGAAGGAGTAGATATCTAGGAGATGACGAGCTCCATTTCGGATATGACAAGTGGGAAGTGTTGAGGCACCCAAGTCCGGAGCTAAGAAGAAAAGTCTAAGACAAAGATATTTGGGAGTCATCAACATAGCAACATAAATTAACACTACAAGAATAAATGAGACTCGATATCTAATGGTCTGATCAAGGAAGAAGAACCAAATTTGTACATTTAAATTAGCATGTTAAAAGACACGTCTGATAAGGGACTGTTATCCAAAACATACAAAGAACTCTTAAAACTGAACAATAAGAACCCAAACAACCCAATTAAAAGATGGGGCTTCCCTGCTGGCGCAGTGGTTGAGAGTCCGCCTGCCGATGCAGGGGACACGGGTTCGTGCCCCAGTCCGGGAGGATCCCACATGCCGCGGAGCGGCTGGGCCCGTGAGCCATGGCCGTTGAGCCTGCGCGTCCAGAGCCTGTGCTCCGCAACGGGAGAGGCCACAGCGGTGAGAGGCCCGCGTACCGAAAAAACAAAAACAAAAGAAACTGAATAAGAACCCAAACACCCCAATTACAAATGGGCCCAAGGGCTTCCCTGGTGGCGCAGTGGTTGAGAGTCCGCCTGCCGATGCAGGGGACACGGGTTCGTGCCCCGGTCCGGGAGGATCCCACATGCCACGGAGCGGCTGGGCCCGTGAGCCGTGGCCGCTGAGCCTGCGCGTCTGGAGCCTGTGCTCCAAAACGGGAGAGGCCACAGCAGTGAAAGGCCCGCGTACCACACACACACACAAAAAAATGGGCCAAAGACCTTAACAGACACCTCACCAAAGATCCACAGATGGCAAATAAGCAGGTGAAAAGATGCTCCACATCATATGTTATCAGGGAAATACAAATTGAAACAGTGAGGCACCACTACACCTGTTATAATTGTAGGCCAAAATCCAGAACACTGATGACATCAAATGGTATTGGGGATGTGAAGCAACAGAACTCTCTTCCATTGCTGGTGGAAATACAAAATAGTAGTCACTTTGGAAGACAGTTTGGTAGTTTCTCACGAAACTAAACAAACTCTTACCACGTGACCCAACAATCGTGTTCCTTGATATTTACCCAAAGGCATTGGAAAATTATATCTACACAAAAACCTGCACATGTATGTTGACAACAGCTTCATTCATAATTGCCAAAACTTGGAAGCAACCAAGATATCTTTCAGTAGATGAATGGATAAACAACTGTGGTACATCCAGCCAATGGTATATTATTTAGTGCTAAAAAGAAATGAATAGGCAGAGCACAGAGGATTTTTAGGGCAGTGAAAATACTCTGTATGATAGTATAGTGAGAGAGGTATATCATTATACACTTGTCCAAACCCGTAGGATGTACAACACCAAGAGTGAACCCTAAGGTAAACTATGGACTTTGGGCGATTATGATGTCGGCGTTGGTTCATCCTTGGTGAAAAATGTACCACTCTAATGAGTGGTGTTGATTAACGGGGGAGGTTATGCACATGTGGGGACAAGGGGTATATGGAAAATCTCTGTATCATTCTCTCAACTTTATTGTAAACTTAAAACTGCTCTTGAAAAATAATCTTTGGGCTTCCCTGGTGGCGCAGTGGTTGAGAATCTGCCTGCTAATGCAGGGGACACGGGTTTGAGCCCTGGTCTGGGAGGATCCCATATGCCGCGGAGCAACTAGGCCCGTGAGCCACAACTACTGAGCCTGCACGTCTGGAGCCTATGCTCCGCAACAAGAGAGGCCGCGATAGTGAGAGGCCCACGCACCGTGAAGAAGAGTGGCCCCGGCTTGCCACAACTAGAGAAAGCCCTCGCACAGAAACGAAGACCCAACACAGCAAAAATAAATTAATTAATTAATAAACTCCTACCCCCAACATCTAAAAATAAATAAATAAATAAATAAAATAATCTTTAGGGAATTCCCTGGTGGTCCAGTGGTTAGGACTCGGTGCTTTCACTGCCGTGGGCCCACGTTGGATCCTAGGTCAGGGAACTAAGATCCCATAAGCCACGTGGTGTGGCCAAAAAGAAAATAGTCTTTAAAATAGTAGACAGTGTCAGCAAAGGCATTAAAAATTAATATAAATTTTAAAACATAAAGCCTCTATGTTCAAGGACTTTGTAGCCTAGTTGGGAAAACAAAACCAACACATCAAACAATACGTCTTAAGTTGTGTAACTTAATCATCAAAGACTACATTTCATCTTTCACCCTCCACTTCTCAACATGCGTGCAGCCACACGTTGAAAACTCTGCTGTTCCTGAAAATGCCACAGTCTCCCTTGCTTACCTGCCATGTCACTCAGTTTCCTCTAAATAGAATGCTTTTCTCCTCTGTTTTCAATTCTTCTGGGCATATACTTAGCAGTGGAATTGCTGGGTGATATGGTAATTCTGCGTTAAGCTTTTTGAGGAAACATTGAACTATGTCCACAGCAGCTGCCCCATTTTACATTCCCACCAGCAAACGGACAAGGGTTCCAATTTCTCCACATCCTCACCAACACTTGTTATATTTTCTGGGTTTTGCTCCTCCTTTTTTAATGAGCAACCTAGTGACTGTGAAGTGGTATCGCTTGCGGGTTTTTTGTTTGTTTGTTTTTAATTTATTTATTTGGCGGCATTGGGTCTTCGTTGCTGTGCATGGGCTTTCTCTAGTTACGGCAAGCGAGGGCTACTCTTCGTTGCGGTGCGCGGGCTTCTCGTTGCGGTGGCTTCTCTTGTTGCAAAGCACCGGCTCTAGGCACGCAGGCTCAGTAGTTGTGGCACACGGGCTTAGCTGCTTCGCGGCATGTGGGATCTTACCAGACCAGGGCTCGAACCCATGTCCCCTGCATTGGCAGGCGGATTCTTAACCACTGTGCCACCAGGGAAGCCCTCCCTTGTGGTTTTGATTTGCATTTCCCTAATCACTAACCTAAATAACTTTTGAATACACCTACTTTTCTCCAATCCACTGACTTGGTTTTGAGCTGTTATGTTGCAACAGCCTACTTCATAGAGTAATTATTAGGAGTAAATGAGTCAATATGTAAATCCACACAGGAAGATTCAACTGAAGCATCTCCATGTCTTTGAAGACTTCCAGAGCCTTCCAAGTGTTCAGTGTTTCCTCCTATGACAAAGGCATATTGTTCTAATATGTAGCCTTGATTGAGAACCACAGGGTTGGGGCACTGTTCCCCAAACTGGTCAGATCATGGGAGTCATCTCGTGCACTAATTAAAAGGGTGGATTTCTTGGCCTGGCACCAGATCTTTGGAAACAGAATTTCCAGGAGAGAAGCCTGGAAACCTATATTTTAAAAGAAGTGCCCACAGGAGATTCCTATGACCAAGCCTGTTTAGGAAACCCTGGGCTAGCAGACAATCAAAGGGCAGTAAACACAGAGGGCATTTTGAAACTAGATAATCTGGTTTGCAAAATATGATCTTGCATCCTGTCTCTGGAAAGATCAAGCTTACTCATCTTTGGCCGATAACTTACTACAGGAGTGCTGCCCCCCAGACTATCTCCCCACCCACGTCCATGTGACAGAGATGGTCCATCTTTAACACTTTGCAGTTAGGAGTGCCTCACACTCTGTGAAGTCTAGACCTCAGTGTGAGTCCCAGAGAGAGCCTGAGCTGCCCCTTCCAGATGCCTAATTCTTGTTTGTGGCTCTTCCTCTTTGGTGAAATCATACCAGTCCTTACCGTGTGTGGGAAATGTTCCAAGTGCTACGGCATCACTAATATTCACAGCATCTCTAAGAAAGAGAGTAGTGTCTCCATTTTTTAGATAATGGCTCAGAGACATAAAGGAGTTTGCTCAAGGTCACATACCTAATATGTGACTGAGCATGGATTCAAACCCATGTGATTGCAAAGCTGTGGCACATTCCACTCTGCAACTCTGCCTCTCTCACAGATTACTTCATCTCCCCAGTTATAGCTCACCAGACTATTTTGCTTGCTGTTAACTCTTCCCAGTTATACCCAGTAATTTCAGAACTGCAGTTCCAAAATACCGGGAACCATCCAGCCTAAAGGAATCCAGGGAGAGTACCCAGGGGGCTTTGGGAAAGGAGAGCTCAGTTAGAAGAAAAGGGGATGGTGAGAGCAACTAGCTTTGAGCACAGATGGCCACACTTCCCCATCCACCCCCATGACTACATCCTCCTAGAACTGAATAAAGCCGGAAGGGGATATCACCTTAGCTCAGGGCAGCAGGAAAGAAGTTGACCTCTGGGAGGGAGATAGCTGGGGAGGGGTTATAGCAAAGGGAAAAATGGGAGGGGGCATCCCTTCCCCAGCAGAAACAAAAGACAGAAAACTTTCCAGCCATGTCAGGCTAGTCTTGTGACTATACCATGCTAGTTAGGGGATCCAGGATTTACAGGGCTCTGGAATTTTGTAATGTTTCAGGATAAGCATCCAGGTAGCTCGTGGAGAAGCCATTGGTAGATAGCGGCTGTTCCTGAAAGAAGGCCAAGGGACCTGGAGGACCTCAGGAGGGAAGCTAAATGAACCATATATTAGAAAAGTGCCAAGCAAGACTGAAGAGGGCCGCCCACGGAGGTACTTCCCTCCCAGGCTCCTCCACTGGCCCCTGGCCAGTGATCAACACCTCCTCCTTCCCCCGAATCCTCCACCCCCGCCAACAATCTCATACTCTAAGCGAAACGCTGTGCCTGCTATACAAGTGCCATTTCATGACACTTCATCAACCCCTCTCCGGCTAAACTGCTAAGTCCCCAAGCTTATCCTATATAGAAAATTCTGGAGCAGCTTCTAGCCTCATTGTCTTCAGGAGGGAGGGGATGCTGTGAGGTTTTTGCAGTGTTGCAAGGGAGCAATTTCTCTTCTGTAGTCATGGGAGTTGGTCAGACTTCTGACCTGACCTGGTATCAGCTATAGCTGAAGGAGGGGAAGGAGAGGACAGTGGAGAGAAAGATGGTGACAGAACACTGTGAGAGAACACAACAGGCCTGGGGAAAGACTTCCTGGAGATGAAGGGGCTGGCAGTGACTCAGTGGTCTTTCATCTTCACAATGGATATTATAGGCTATAACGAAGTTAAAGCCAGTTCTGAAGAAGAAAGTTCCTTATTGGGGAGGTAGGAATGAGACCCCACAACCAGTCTCAAGGCATCTCCTTTGGAAAGGAAAAGTGTAGAAGAGCTCTCTCAACTAACAAGCTTTAAGAGTAAGCAGGAGGAAAGCAATTATACCCCAATAGAGATATCTAAAAAAAAGAGTAAGCAGGAGGGGATTCCCTGGCAGTGCAGTAGTTAGGACTCAATGCTTTCACTGCCGGGGGCCCCAGTTCAATCCCTGGTGGGGGAACTAAGATCCTGCATGCCGAGCGGCTCGGCCAAAAGAAAAACAAGAGTAAGCAGGAGTAGCGTCTGCGTGACCTTGGAGGCTCTTGTCATACAAAGGTCCACTGTGATGCTCAGAGACCCTTACTGTCTCCTTGACACCACCACCCCCTCCAGCTCCGAGTCTCTCCTTCTGAAGTATCTGGCTGGCTTGCTACCTGCTTGTAGTTCCTGTCTTTTCAACTGTGCCCTCTGCTCCCTACATCCCTGCTTCTCTCTTCACAGACTGTAGCTATTTCTGCTTTTTTCAGTAGGGAAGGGCTGGGTGTCTTCCCCTTCCCAAGGTCACAGCTGGCTGGGCTGGAAGGAAATCTGCTCCCTCTATCCCCTTTCAGTGTTTGGCCCTAGGAATCAGCGCAACACAGGGCAGACTACCTGAATGAGTCTCATCCATCTCATCCATCATTCATTCCACACATTTATTTAGTACCTACTAAGTGCTAGGAGCTGGGAGTACACTAGTGATCAAAATATAGTCTTGTCCCAGTGGCCCTGAGGCTTTGGAAGACCCCAAAACTGGGGCCTTCTGTATTTATATACTCATAGAAATATCTGCAGTACCCGTAACCAACAAAGAACTCATATCTGAAATGTATAAAGAAATCCTATAGGGCTTCCCTGGTGGCGCAGTGGTTAAGAATCCGCCTGCCAATGCAGGGGACATGGGTTCGAGCCCTGGTCCGAGAAGATCCCACATGCCGCGGAGCAACTAAGCCCACGTGCCACAGCTACTGAGCCTGCGCTCTAGAGCCCCTGAGCCACGACTACTGAAGCCCATGCGCCTAGAGCCCATGCTCCGCAACAAGAGAAGCCACCGCAATGAGAAGCCCACACACCGCAACGAAGAGTAGCCCTTGCTCGCCGCAACTAGAGAAAGCCTGTGCACAGCAACGAAGACCCAACACAGCCAAAAATCAATAAATAAAATAATTTAATTTTTTTTTAAATCCTATAAAGCAATAAGACAGAAAGCCTAATAGAAAGTGGACAAAGAAATGGACAAAGTACTTGAACAGATATCCAAATAGTAAATAAATATATGAAAAGGTGCTTAATCTCACTGGTTACCAAGGAAATGCAAATCTGAACCACAATGAGATACCACCCACCAGAATGGCTAACATTTTTAAATCTTTATAGATCGACAGTACAAAGTGTTGATGATGATGTGGAGCAACTGGAATTCCAAGACACGGCCAGCAGGAGTGTAAACTAACATGAGCACTTTGGAAAATTATTTAGTAGCATTTATTGACACTAAACATATAAACATAGCCTATGACCCAGTAAGTCTGTTCCTAGGTATATATCCAACAGAAATAGAAACATAAGTGTACCAAAGGACAGAAACAAAACTGTTAGAGCAGCATTATTGATAACCATCCCAAACTGAGAACAGCCCAAATGTCCACCAGAATAATAGAAAAATAAATTGTGGTATATGCATTTAATGGTGACGAAATAAAATTCATATTTTATTCCAAGACAGGAAAAATTTAAACAAAAAAGTTTTCTCTCCCATTTGGGCCTCCTCCTTCCCCTTTAGTGTGTATCGTGCATCTGTATTCACCAGACCTCCTTAGGAGATAACACTCCTTCTCAATCTTGTAAGGGGTCATGATGACCCACTGCTTTATACTGCAGATCTGGATTGCGTAAACTGTCAATATGTCATTTGGTGTGTAAACCTTTGTCTCAAAAACGTATGTAACTGTGCTTTGACCTTTAATGGGCAGAACAGTCCTCAGAGGTTTCTGAAAAACTGTCTCCTGAGTTATAATCCTCAGGTTGTCTCGAATAAAATTTTCTATTTCTTTCTCAGATTGACTATTGATTAATTTTTTCATCAGAGCATCTGCAATGGCATACCACACAGCAATGAAAATAAATGAGCTACTGCTACCACAACAATATGCATGAATTTCACAAACATACTGAGTGACAGAAGCCAGACACAAAATAGTACCAACTGAGGGACTTCCCTGGTGGCGCACTGGTTAAGAATCCGCCTGCCAATGCAGGAGACACGGGTTCGAGCCGTGGTCCGGGAAGATCCCACATCCCACATGCGGAGCAACCAAGCCCGTGTGCCACAACGACTGAGCCTGCGAGCCACAACTACTGAGCCCGCATGCCACAACTACTGAGCCCGCGTGCCACAACTACTGAAGCTCGGGCACCTAGAGCCCGTGCTCCGCAACAAGAGAAGCCACCGCAATGAGAAGTCCGTGCACCGCAATGAAGAGCAGCCCCTGCTCACCGCAACTAGAGAAAGCCCGTGTGCAGCAACGAAGACCCAACGCGGCCAAAAATAATTAATTAATTTAAAAAATAGTACCAACTGAATGGTTTCATTTATATAAAGTTCAAAAGCGGATACAACTAACATATGGGATTAGATAGAGGTTAATTTGGGAAGGAAGGTGGCATAGTGACTGGGAGGAGACATGCGGAGGGCTTTGGGGGTGCCGGTAATGGTCGAATTCCTGATCTGGGTGGCCATTATACAGGTACGTTCACTGTGTCGTAATTTGTTGACCTGCACACTTAGGATTTGTGCACTTTCCCATAGGTCTGGTATACTTCAATTAAAAAAAAAAACTCACAGGAAAGGGGGAACTGTTTCAGGGGGATAAAAAAAAAAGGAGGTGGGAAGGGAATAGAAGGTAGATCAAGATTTTACATACAGGTGGCTTAGCTGCGGCAAGATGAAAAGGGAGCAGGGAAGACTGTTGAATGGAGCAGGAATTGTTTCCAGCCCCTGACTGAAAAGTCTCCAGATACATCAACCTTAATTCCCCACCCATCCCTACACCACCTATTGAAAAACTGATCCTTTGGAAGAAACCCAATGTTTCCTAGTCTAGCCGTTACTTCTGTCTCCAGGCGGAGAGACTCAGTGTTTGTAGCCAAAATTAGAACCCCAGTTTTGACACTGACATTTTCTCTACTAGGTGCTGTGAGACTTCAGGCCCTTGATGCAAATTCCCAGCAGCTAAACTGGAATAATCCTGAGGACTAGAGTGGGAGATGAGGAGCTAGGTTGTACACGTTTGCCATCCTTGCCCAAGGGAATCACCTGCCCCTGTTGCTGTGTGTGCTGGGGGGTGCGTGTACTTCGGAAAGAGGAAGGCGCAGCCAAAAGCTTCATACCCAGCACTGTGTTCTCTCCCCAGGCACTCCTCTACTCCAAAACCCATCCAGGGGTCTAGAGTCATGCTCGAATGCACCCCTTAGCCACTTTCCGGGAGGAAAATGACAGGAAGGAACCACTGGTCACAGGTTCCACTGACAAGAGGGGAAAACCTGGGGGTGGCGGTTCCCTTATGGGGGAGGCGGTTCCTTTATGGGGGAGGTCACACCCCCTGCACAAAAACATCCCCAAAAGAACCTGTACTGAAATTGCGTTAGAGAGGTAGAGATACCCCAGGGAGGAAGTGGCAAACGGCGAAATGGGAACACCCCTCTTTGATCCCATAAGGTGCGTCAGGGAAAGTTGGACTTCGTTTAGGCAGGGACGGAGACATCTCTTCCCATGCTGCCACCAGGATCAGTGGGTCAGAGGAAGCCAGGCTCCCCCCCGCCCCTACCTCAGTTGCTGCGTGTGGGACCACAGCGGTGAGTCTGACCTCTCTTCCCGCCCCTTTCAAGGCTGGGACTTTATTAAGGCCGGTTCTATCAGGCTGAGCCACGCGCTTGGAGGAATGCGGATTCTGGCGGAAGCGCGAGGAGACTAGCCAGCAGGAGAGGAGCTGTGTCCGAGAACAAGGTAGGGACGGTTCTCTCCGGGAACCAAGCGTGGGGTTAAGAGCACGGGGATGGCTGCTTGAGGCCCGGAGGTCAGAGCTGGCTGGCTTCACGGGGAGGTTTCCCAGTCTCCCCGGCTCAAGGAAACATTCAAGATGCAGGGATAGACGTGCACAGGCGCACACGGCTTTAAAGAGCGAGGAAAGGTCCCAGCGCGGCGGGGCGGGCCCGAGGGAGGTGGCAAGGCGCCTGGAGCGGGAACCTCAGCCAGCCGGCGGATGGGCGCTGGGGCCCGCGAGCCAGCCTCTGGCTCCAGTCGCTCCTCGCACTGCGTTTTGCTGGCGCCCCGCCTCCGCGGCTCGAAGCGAAGGAAAGGGGCCAGGCCGAGTCTGAGCCCGCCCCCTCCCCCGCCCCCTATTGGCTGCTGCAGTTGTCCATCCAGAATCTATTTTTGATGGGGGGGGGGTGCCACCCAGTCTGCCCCAGATCACGTTTGCCCCTAGCAGCCAACCAGTCGGGCCCAAGTCCCCGGGCAAGAAGCCATTGGGGGCGAGTGAGCTCGGCCCCACGGTCCCCCGTCCGGGTCCCCCAGCCCCCGCCCGGGAGCAAGGCGGTATATCCTGCGCTCCCTCCCTGACCACCTCCCCTTCGTGGAAGCGGAGCGGCGGCCTCGCAGTAACGCAGAGGCGAAATGTAGCGAGCCGGGTGTCGCGGCTGGACGCTCGCCTTGGCTGGGGGTGTGGGGGGCACGCCGGAGGCCGAGGAGGACTGCCGAGGAGGAGTGATGAGAAGAGGGGGATCCCTGCACCCCCCAAGACCACGGGTCCCTGCTGCCACACGCCAGGTGCCCCCCTTCCTTCCCAGCGAGGGGCAGGTCAGTCCTGTTGGGTCTAGAGGGTGGGTGGCGAGGGCGGGAGACCTGGAGCGCAGCGCATTTGCTGAGTCTGAATCGGGGAGAGGCGGGAGGGCCACCCAGATACCTCTCCCTCCCGGGGTTTGGGGATACTAAGACGGTCTTTTTTGTCCCCTCCTCAGGGCATCCTGGGTCACTTTTGCTTCTTTCATCCCATGGCCTTAGGCCCATCTGAAGTCTTCGTTACTGGAAGGAGTGGGGTGAGGGACTGGCTTCTCTTCCTTCGAGCCCCCCTTTCAGGTTAGGTGACCTGCCAGGAAGACGGGAGGAGGAGGGAGGGTCAAGTTTTAGCGGACTCAGAAACTTTTCTGGCAAGGGGCAGTGGACTGTCTTGCTCAGAGGTTTCCTCCTGGATCTCTAGTGAGGGTTTTTGAAAGAACCACAGGACAGTGTTTCAGGAGACTGGAAAAGGGAGTCCTGGTGACATGAGTGACTAGAAAGAGAAAACAGTTCCCATGGGCCAGTTACTGGAGTTTGATCCACCCTTTCCCAAACAGGAGTTGACTAATTGTGTGTGTTTGGAATACTTAAGGACCTATTCATCTTTCCTAGGGAAATTCTCTTTAAATTTATTTTTTACTTGGAGAGCTATTCTGGTGAGCTGGAATAAGGTGGGATCAAGGCCTGGGGATTCCTTTAGGCAAGAAAAGTGGGGCCATTACAGCTAAAGAGACATGCATTTGGGAGCAAGTGCATTTTGGCTTATGCTGCTTTGCTTTTTATTTTGCTTTGTTTTATTTACTTATTTATTTGGATGGTGCTTTTGTTTTTTGTTTTTTGAGAATTACATTATATCCAACTCTCAATAACCCTGGGGAACAGGGTGAACCTAGAGAACTGAAATGTGTGCATAATAACCAATAGTTTTACCGTCTTTCCCTTCAAACTGAGATAACACCCTTGTCCTATCTGACAAGCTCACAAGGCCAAGAGCAGGGGGAGAGAAGTAGGAACAGAGGCCTGGATCCAAGTCAGTGTCTGGGCTTTCTGTAACACTGTTGACTCTCAAGGGCAGGAGTGGGTAGGCCTCTGGCTCTTGGCCTTGGTCTGGCAGCCTTGCCCCATTGCCCAGGAAGTCCTCCCAGTTGTTGTTTTTTTTTCCTCAGGGGCTGGGGCTTTTAGGGGTTGGGGGACCTTCACTCAGTGATCAAATTCTCCCTGCTTATTTGCCCTGTGTGGCTATAAACAATCACTTTCAACAGCAGGGTGGCTACAGGGAGCTTGTGACTGAATTTGTAACTGACCCCACTGGGAGACCACACCTTAATAATCTTGGGTTCTTAATGGGCATTCAAGAAGGGATCTCCCCCAGGACATCCCTTCCCATCCCCGGTCACTGAGAAGGCAATGCCAGGGTCTCCTGCGCAGCATCTCCCTAATCCCAGGCTGGCCACATCTCATTGCTGTTGACCACCGTGGTGGTCCCTGTGAGGCAGTGGGTTGCCTGTTGGGAACATGGCAGGCATAGTGCCCTCTGGGCATCTAGATGTCACAGGGCAGGAATGGGTGATTTAATGAAAAAAAGGAAGGCAAATAGCAAACTCTTTATGCCTGCCTTGTGGGAGGATTCTCCCAGTAGGAGCTGTCCTTTGCTGTATCGTAACATTCTCTTTTTCTTGTCTTCTTTCTTCATACATAAGGTGTTCCATACAGATTCTTGTGACTTTAAGGACCAGGGATTTGGGAAGGCGCAAGGTCTTCCCAGGAAGGAAGGACATCCCTGGAAAAAAGGAGAGAGACAGCAGACAGTGCCCTGGGACCAGCAGAGCCCGAGGAGCTGCGGGAAGCTGAAGGAGCCCAACCAGAGGCGGGGGAAGGAGCCACAGCCCCAGGCCGAGGCTGCCTTCTGAAAGATCTCAACTCAAGCTACTTTAATGAAAGAAGGGCCACCTCAGAGGGCACCCCAGACTTAGCTGGGCTCTTCTACTCTGGATGGCCCTTGCTCTGAGAAGCCTGCACTGAGAACCTAAGAAGTTGAGAGGCCAGAGGAGCTTCCCCCAAGCACAGCGCTGGCCAGCTGGGTCAGGCTTCTGCACCCCTAGCGGCCGGCTGCAGAGCCTGGCGAGGGGTCTCTTGCTCCCCTCCAGCTCGTGGCTTCAGTGCTTGATGGGGCTGCCTGCTGGTGGATCAGTTTTTGCAGCACCTGACAGGAGCGGAGAGCCGTGGGAAGAGGTCCCGCGGCGACCAAGCCTGGGTTCACCCCAAGACTAAGTTCTTTCCAGAGTTAGAAAGGGAGAGAAAGCAAACAAAGAGAGAAGAGTTCCCCCTTCTCCTCCTCCCTTCCCGTCATGTCCTCTAAGCCGGAGCCGAAGGACGTCCACCAGCTGAACGGGACTGGCCCTACTGCCTCACCCTGCCCTTCAGATGGCCCCGGGCGAGAGCCCTTGGCCGGGACCTCAGAGTTCCTGGGGCCTGATGGGGCTGGGGTAGAGGTGGTGGTGATTGAGTCTCGCGCCAACGCCAAGGGGGTTCGGGAGGAGGATGCCCTGCTGGAGAACGGGAGCCAGAGCAATGAAAGTGACGACGTCAGCACAGACCGTGGCCCCGCACCACCCTCCCCGCTCAAGGAGACCTCCTTTTCCATCGGGCTGCAAGTGCTGTTTCCCTTCCTTCTGGCAGGCTTTGGGACTGTGGCTGCCGGCATGGTGCTGGACATCGTACAGGTAGGACCTGGGGAGGGCAGCTCTTGACCCCGAGCCCGGAGCCGCCTTTTCCTCCTGGGAAACTGTCTCTTGGAGCTTTTCTTCCACCTCCCTGTCAGAAGCAGCTACTGTTTCCTGGAGTACTTTTCCCTTTGGATCATGTCCTTGGCCTCTTCTTCGTCTAGTTACTTTCTACAGAAGCCTTGAGGAAGCTCAGTAGTCCCAGGGAGGTGGTCAGGGCAGTATTGCTTAACAGAAGCAGAATTGGTTCCAGAGCTCAGGCTTGGAAGAGGAGAGATGGAATAGGGTTGTTACCTGCCATCCCTCCTGGGCATTTCTGCTGAGCCCAGCTCAGTAGGAGACATTTAGATAGGTCTCCTCTTTATACTTTCTTTTCCCTTTACTTTGGGGTTTCAAGGATACCCACAGGAGAAAGCTCAGTTTCAAGTCTCCCCTTCATCCCCCTGCTGGGCAGGAGTTTGTCCAGCTGCCAAGAGGGTCTCAAATTAAGTGGGAAGGTTCTTAAAGGCATTTTGTGTTGCTTGTCTGCCTGTAACCTTGGCAGGATCTTGCTGGGGATTGGGGGTGGGCACATGCTGTCTGATACATGATTTGCGGGGGTGGGGGGCAGTGTTGGTGTGATGAGACATAGAAGTGCTAATTGTGTGACATATATGGGGACAAAATATAATCTCTCATGGAATCTCTCAGGAGGACATGGAGTTCAGCATCCCCTCCCCTTTTCCCCTCCAACCCTACCAACGATGCATGTGGTAATACAGAGAGTCCTGCTGGCAAGTCTCACCAGGCCCTTGTCCCAGGAAACAGGGTGGTTGGTTCTAGGTGGTTCTTTCAATGGTGTCTACCTGGACCACTTTGGCTTGAGTCCTTAGGAGAATGCTGCAGCTTTGGTTGCTAATGAGGATGACATTTATGTCATTCCTGCTCTCTCCCCTAACCTGTTATCTGGGGGATTGTTCCTCATGTCAGAAGCTAGGAAGGCGGGCTTTGGATTCCTCCCCCTGGTAGCTGCTCCTTCTAGGGCAGCGAGTGGAGGTAATGGGAGGAGGAGAAATGAGAGCAGGGTAGCAGTTCTCCACCTCTTCCATCCCTTTCCTGTGGCCTTGGTTTTCATTCTAAGAGTTTTCCAGTTCTGGTTTGGTGCCTCCAAAGGGTATAGAACCAGGATCTGGTGGTGACCTGGAAAGGGGTTGTTTTCTTTTCTGGATAGTAAGAACGGTAGTGGGGAGCATCTGTTGGCCTCTTCTGTGGGCCCATGAGGTAGGAACCATAACCATCTCCATTGTGTAGATAGGGAACCTGTGGCTCAGAGGGATTAGGTAACTTGTCCCTGGTCATCTGACTCAGAACCTATGCCATTAACCTCTATGGCCTTCACCGTGGCTGTGGTTCGCCAGTTGGTTAAAGACTCTGGGAGGGGTCTGCTCTCTTTGTCTTTCCCCGAAGAACAGCGTAGACTGGAATCGGGAACAGCTGGAGTTACATTCTAAAATAAGCAAAGAACAAAAGTTCTTAGAGGGCCCCTCCCTCCCCCCATCTCACACACCGAAAAGACTTCTGACACCTTGCCCACCTCCACCCCTCACCCACGGTCCTGAGACATTGAGAAACCCAGGTAGGGAATCTTTGGAGCCTGACCAGTGTACCCACAGAGGGCCAACATTTGCCCTCAGTGTGGCACCTAGGCCCACCCCAAAGCTAAGGTCCAGTTGGTATGGATGACAATGGCTGGTTTGTTCTTGTCCCCGTCCCCCCAGCCTCCTGCCACAGCTGGTCTGGAGCAGGCCCTGCAGATGGCTGCAGTTATATCATGGCAGGGGTGGGAGCAGAAAGATCAGGGACCACAGGGAGATTCTTATTCCATATCTAAGGGGGCAAAAGCGGTGTGTGACAATCTCGGATTCAGGAAAAGCAGGACAATTTCTAAGGATTCACACCGCATTCCCCCTTCACAAGCTAAGATGACCTTCAGTGGGACAGAATCTGGGGCCCTAAGAGGCTGGGGCCATCAGGAGGAGCTGGCTGTAGAGTGTCCCCAGTGTCTCAGAGCAGCTGAGCAGAAGGCCATGTTGGTACAGATGTCTCCTTGGTCCAGGGCACCCCCCTTTTTTCCCCACTGCTGCAGAAGCCCCAGTCTCTTCCCCAGGCCCATTTCTCTCTCCTCTTATCTGCCCTCCTCTCCACTCAGCCTGTAGAACCAGCCTCTGCAGTGAGATAAGGGGCTGGCGTACTGGCCAAAAGTAGGAAAGGTTTAAGTGGACTGCAGTCTGCTGCAACTTCCCCACCGTGGCTGAAAGTTCCCATAGCATTTGGGAAGGAAAGCAGGACTGGGCCCAGTGTTGGAATTGAAGGGGGTTGGGATCTGGGAGCCTCCATGCTGCAGATGCCCTGCCCCACCTCCTGGTTTGGTCCTAGGCGGCTGCAGAGCATCTCACTCCCCTCTTCTGTCAGCCTTTTGAGGGATGGGGGTGGCAGGAGGTGGTGTGCCAACCTTCACTGGAATACCCAGCTGTGTTAAAACAGGTGAGACTCCCAGCTCCTTATCTTGACTCACTCCTCACTTGCTGAGGATCCCAAGGAAAGGAGACAGCCCCTCCCCGAAATACCTCCTCCTCTCGCTTTTCTTTCCTGCTGTGTATACAGAAGAGTCTACAAAGATGAAAGTGGATGGCAAGCATGGGCTTAGGGAAGTGGAGTGGGAAAGAAGCGTTCCTCTCATGGCTGGCCTGCCCCCGTGGCTGCTGGCATTCCTGGCTAGGACACTCAGGTTCCACATGTCCACCCCTGTTATCACACTTTGTACAGCCCTCTGTACCCGGGTGCTGCCCTGAGGCCCTTCTCCATGGACACCTAGAGGATGTCTGCAGGTGGCAGGGGAAAGCCTCAGGTGAAGGTTGGGTTTACTCTAATCTGAGCTGACTTAGTCCTCACCCTGAAAGGTAACTCCAGCCCACCTTCCCAGGTTCTCCCACAGCCTGGTTCTCAGAGCTGCTAGGGATCTTCGTCTTCTTCATGTCCTTGACTCCAGCTTTTCCAGGCTGTGACTTTCTTCCCTGCTGCTGTCTCCCTGGAGGGGAAGGCTCAGGGCAGAACACTCAGAGGCAGGCAGGGGTCTGTCTTTGAGGCCAGAAGAGGCGAGGGATGGAAGAGGCAAGATGGAAGTATCAGGATGAAGTAGCAGCAGGGCCACTGAGGTGTGAGACTTAGGGTAATTGTTCTGAATTGGGATTATTTCTAAGTGTGAAGGGAACTGTCTCATCCCTGAGCCCCAAAATATCAGGGCCCAGTGAGCCCTCACTCCCCTGTATCCACGGACTGCTGCATTTCTGAGAAGCAGTGTCGATGTGTTCTGTCCCCACTTCCCGCCAAGTGCTTCCTGGAACGTGCCCTTTGCCATCCCCAGCGGAGCAGGAAGGTGTGGGTGAAGGCTTGGCTGACTGGTTTGACCTCAGGGGCAGGCACTTCCAGCCAGGATGAACAGGATGGGCCTGAATTAGGCCAAAGGAGGAAGGAGAGACACTGTCGGGCCCCTGCCCATTCTACCCACTCCTCACCTCAGGGCAGCCTGCTTCCCGGGCTCTCTCAGAGCCGTGTGTGTGTGTGTGTGTGTGTGTGTGTGTGTGTGTACATACATGTCAGAGGCTCCCCTGCCTGAGCTGTGTCTTTGAGAGGCTTTGGTGGGTGAAGAAAATATGTGTGTAGGCATTGGCTACTTTGACCCGAGTGCCAGCTCAGGGCGTTGCTGGGTAGGGGCACAGGGGGTGTGAGGTTCCGGGCTGTATCCTGGCTGGCCGGGAAGACTTCTGCATAGGGCTGTCATTGCAGCCGCTGGTTCTCCTTTCCTGTCTGTCCCGAATCTTATCGCTGCTAAAACCCTATCCCTTCTAGGTCCTTATGTAGTTGAAGGAGAGCGTGCCTGTGAGCTGGGAGATGCAGGGATTTGGGAGTATTTATAGTGGCAGCTGGAGGGGCTTAGCTGAGCTTCATACATTTTTTTTCTTAATCATAAAGACAAACAATATACCTTACAAACAATTCAGAAAATATTGCTGGCATACACTTGGAGTATTTCTTTCCGTGCTCCTTCACTCTGCCAATAAGTACACATATTTTACATTCGCCTACCTGGAGATCAAAGCTTTACACAGAGCCTGCGGCTTGGAAGCTGGGAGGGGTAGGTGTTATGCAGTGAGGAGGGGATACGAGGCTGGGCTCTTGAGCGGAGCTTCCAAACCACCCTTATAGATCAGCCACCCTTATGAGGGGCGGGGAGGGGAGCAGAGAGAATTCTTCGTCTCTGGAGCTGCGTGTCCAGTTGAGGTGAGGGAGGAGGAGGTAGAGCTGAGCACGGCCTTGCCTGCTGGGAGCTGGCGCCCCAGAGCTATGTGCTGGCCTTGTCCAAGAACAACAGTCCCCGAGTTCCTCCAGCGTAGACGGGGCTCACTGGGGCTGCCTTCTCTTTGGGGGCCCAGGGATGAAAAGGGATTTGCATCCCTCCTGGCTCTTCCTGTGGGTGCCTGAAAGCTCAGCAACTGTGGCTGGGGGACAGGCGGTTTCTTTCCCATCCTTAGTTTTCAGAAAGAAGAGCCTTCCCTAAAAAAGTCCTGCGCCTTCCACCAGTGAGGAGCTAGGCCAGGAGCTCAGGTACAGATACGCTCCAGCCCTAGCGAGATGAGCCCTTCCCCTGGGTCCTGGTAGGGACTCCCCCTGCCATCAACACCCCACACACACCCACAAAAAGAACTCTAACAGGAAAAGAGAGGTCCTTGCCTTTATAGGACTCCCCAGTGTCCAGCCTCCCCTGGACTCTAATCCTGGCCTTAGCCCCCTCTGATTTCCGTGCTCCTCTTTTTTTTTTAACTGTGGTAACAAACACATAAAATTTATCATCTTAACCATTTTTAATGTATAGTTCAGTGCTGTGAAGTATGTTCACATTGTTGTAAAACAGATCTCCAGAACTTTTTTATCTTGCAAAACTGAAACTCTACACCCATTAAACAAACATGAACTTCCCTTTTCCCCCTCCTCCTAGCCCCTGGTAACCACCATGCTACTTCTATTTCTAGGAATTTGAATATTTTAGATGCCTCATATAAGTGGAATCATATAGTATTTGTCTTTTTGTGACTGGCTTATTTCACTTAATATAATGCCCTTTTTTTTTTTTTGCTGTTCGTGGGCCTCTCACTGTTGTGGCTTCTCCCGTCGCGGAGCGCAGGCTCCGGATGCGCAGGCTCAGCGGCCATGGCTCACGGGCCCAGCCGCTCCGCGGTATGTGGGATCTTCCCGGACCGGGGCACGAACCCGTGTCCCCTGCATCGGCAGGCGGACTCTCAACCACTGCGCCACCAGGGAAGCCCAATATAATGTCCTTAAGGTTCATCCATGTTGTTGCATGTAACAGGATTTCCTTCCTTTTAGGGCTGAATAATATTCCCTTGTATGTATAGACCATGTTTTGTTTATTCATTCATCTGTCAGTGGACACTTGGGTTGCTTCTACCTCTTGGCTATTGTGAATAATATTGCTATGAACATGGATGTGCAAATATCTCTTCGAGACCCTGCTTTAAGTTATTTTGGGTATATACCAGACGTGAGATCGCTGGATTGTATAGTAGTTCTCTCCTTAATTTTTTAAGGAACTGCCATATTGTTTTCCATAGTGGTTGTACAATTTTACATTCCATCGACAGTGCACAAGTGTTCCAGTTTCTCCACATTCTCACCAACACTTGTTATTTTCTATTTTGTTTTGTTTTTTAATCATTGCCATCCTAATGAGTATGAGGTGATATCTCATTGTGCGTTTGATTTGCAGCCTTGCTCATCATTAACTATAGAGTTGTCAGTGCTGGAATTGCCTTTAGGGACCATCTGATCTGGTCCCTGAAGTGTACCTTTTATAGTCAAGAGCTCAAGGCCCTTATAACTTGTCTAAGGTACCCCTGCTGGTCTCTGTGGGAGGATGTTGGGGACACAGCATGAGGCCTATCCTTGTGGTCTCTTGTGGGAGACCCACGGCTCTCAGTCCAGTGCCTTTGCTCATTAGAGCACTTTGCCTCCTGACCTTGATGCTCTGATCAGCCTGCATACCTCTGTCTGGCCTCCTGACCCCTCCCCTCTCCAAACCTGAAGGCTTTCCATTCTTAAAACAGATAAAGGCACGGGGAAAGGAATCCACATTGCCCTCAGGGCAACCCAGTCCCAGCCTTTTTTGCAAGTCTTCAGTTTCAACGGCAGCTAAAGTAGCTTTCAAATAACCAATCCTGGCTCCTACATTTTTCCTACTTAGCAGTAAGGAGTGCAGTGCTCTCTGAACCTCAGTTTCCTCATTTACAATGTGGAATAATAATAGCTCCTACCTCACTGGGTTGTTGATAGGCTGTAATGAGAAAATGCACATAGAGCCTTAGGCTGGCACATGGTGCAGACCTAAAAGATGTTAGCTGAAGAAATAGGTAGGAGAGCCAGGCCTGATGGTCTCAGGGCTGGAATCCCTGACTCCCAGTCCAGTGCTCTTCCTTGCAGGGGTACACTTACCTTTCCTAACTGAGAGATTGGGGCAGGTCTGTAGGGTGAGAGAATGCAGAGGAGGAATGAAAAACCTCTTGCAGACCAACACTCTGAGGTTTGGGGGCCACGGTGTTAATTCAGAGCCTGTTCTAAAGGAGAGCTGCTGTGGCTGAGGCACAAAGCCCTTGGAGATAGATAGAAACCAAACAAACTCTCTAATCTCCTCAACCCCAGCCCCATGGAGCCCAGTGCTCAACAGCTGAGACAACACCGCTCAAGGCTGAGGCCACAGAGAAACCAGACTGAAGACAATTGGAAGGGAGATCGCAAAGGAGTTCTGGGGTGTAAGCCAGCCTGGGGTGACTCAGCTGTGTGGGTCCCTGCCGTCTTCTCCCCCAGCTCCACAAAGCAGGCAGAAGAAGCAGAGACGGGCTAGGGCCTCCTGACTGGAAGGGACCCTCCACGTCTCCCCTGTTCTGGGTGGCGGGAGGGGGGGCTTTGTTGTTTGGAGTACCACGGACTTGGTTTGCTTCCAGGGTTCCTGGAGGAAAGGCGTCTGACGTGCTCACTCCCTGCTGATTCCATTTTCTCCTCAAGCCCCTGCTCCCAGACTATCCAGTCGTAACCGAACAAGGGCTCGTGTACCCACAGCACAGAAAGCCAAACTCTGACAGCAGGTTCGCAGCAAAGTAAGGGCTTACTGCAGGGCACCAAGCAAGGGAGTGGGAGACAAGCCTCAGATCCACTCCCACTTGGTCTCTGAGTGAGGGGGATTTAAAGGGGAAGAACAAAGAAGCTGGGGTTAATCATCGTCTTGTGACATTTCTTCATTGTACTTTTGGGACTCAGAGTTTAAGAGTCTATGGTCTGGTGGTCCATGACCCAAGGGTCTGTTAGCTCATTTTGACCTAGAGAAACAGCCTGAGTCTGTACTTTAATGATGTTATGATTGACCTCAGAAATCTTGGTCATGTGACTCTGGCTGATTGGTGTTCAGTTAGCACAGGATTGAGGTCAGAAGGGACAAGAAAGGGATTAAAGTTTTGAATAAAGACATTAATCATAACCTTGGAACAGGAACTCACTTTTAGGAGGACTCAGTTTCACGTTCAACCTCGATGCCAGCCCTTTGGGGCCCTGAAATGCCTGGGTTCTGTTTTCACCTTGCAGCACTGGGAAGTCTTCCAGAAAGTGACAGAGGTCTTCATCCTGGTGCCTGCACTGCTGGGGCTTAAGGGGAACCTGGAAATGACCCTGGCATCAAGGCTTTCCACCGCAGTGAGTGTCCTGGCTGGGAGGAATGGGACACACAGAGGACTCGGGGGCAGCACAGAGCCTGACTAGGAGATCACCACAGGCCTTTCTCAACTGTCCAGGTCTGCAGTGTGGGTCTGGGGTGGAAAGGAGTAGGGAGACCCCAGGCCGGTTGTCCTGCTCCTGGGCAGGAGCTCCCTGCCCAGAGTGGTTCCCAGGCTCGGTTTCTGGATGTCCCAGCCATCCTTGGCCTCCTGCCCCACCCCCTGCTTCGCAACCCGCCTCGTGACTGTTTGTGCAGCTTTGACAGGCGAGCATCATGCTGGTCCCTCCACCTGCACAGATGGGGGCCTCCTCTGATCTCCAGCCCTACTCTGCAGCTGGGCAGGAGCAGAGCCAGGCCTTCCCAGCCCCCCTCCAATCCCATTCCCTTTCCCCCATGGCAGGCTGCTCTTCTGTAAGGGAATAGATGAAGAGGGGCTGCTCATCACTCCCACCTCCCCAAACTCTTAGATCGGCCGTCATGGTTCGGAGACTGAACCAGATACAGGCCCCATGGGTGGGAGGCAGGAAGCAGTACAACTCAGGAGGCCAGGGGAGCCAAGTGACAGGGGTGTCCCTGCACGGCCATGAGCCTGGAGAAGGCAGCAGAGAGAAGTGGCAGCCAGCCTAGCCCTCCCCAACTTGCCCTCCTGGCCTGTTCCCATGCCGCCTCACTCCTTCCCAAACACTCTCGTGGCCTCCGTCCTGCACCAGCAGCTGACCTTTCTCCCCTAAGATGGCAAGCTGGCTTCAGAGCCAGGGAAGGATCAGGTCATTTTAACCCATGTGGGAATGAGCTGCCCAGGTGAGCAGGGCAGAGCATGGAATCGGCCTCTGCTCAGTGGCTGTCCTGAGAGGAGGGGAGAAGAGGAGGCTGCCTTGGGAGCCCCCTTCCCAACCCCAGCCAGAGGCAGGAGCTCAAGGCTCTTTTGCTCCTTCCCTCTCACCCCAGCCCCTCGACCCTGCTTCACTTTCCCTGGGGGTCACGTCCTGGTCCCAGAGTCTTAGGTCACATGCACTGCCTGCTGATCCAGGCAAGGTCCTAACGGATGGAGCTGCAGGCCTTTTCCAGCCTGGAGCTCCAGACCCTTGTCCTCCCTCTCCCAGGCCAACATCGGGCACATGGACACACCCAAGGAGCTCTGGCGGTTGATCACTGGGAATATGGCCCTCATCCAGGTAAGAGAGCAGGGACCAGAGACAGCGGGGCTAAGCTTCCTCCCTGGTCAGGAATTTGAAAGGCTTAAGTCAGCCCCTGCCGGCTCCTGAGTAAAGCTCCAGCATCCTGCTGAGCTGGCTTCTCCTGAAGGGACTCCAGGAGGTAACCAGGTTTCCCAGGAAAACAGCCAAGATGGGGGGGGACCCCAGTATCTCCACTGTCAGTTCTTGGCTTCCGGTGGTGCAGAGGGCTTGTGTCCCCACAGATCAGACTCAGGAGGAGACTCGGGAGTGCTGAAGGTCCTTGACTGCTGTTGTCCCATCTCCCCATGAGGCCACACAGGTTCCGAACTGGGAGTCTTCCCCGTTGAGTCCCAGGCCTTGTGTCTGGACTGAAGTCTCAGGCTCTATTGAACCTCCCCCAATCCCCAGAGGAACACTCATTCAGCCAGTAACATGTCCTGGGTTCCTGCAGGGTGCACTACCCAGTACTTGTGTCTGGTGTGAAACTAAATAAATAAAGACATCATTCCAGCCTGGGAGGACTGGACAGGCCAGCCCCGCCTGCCTCCTGGGGCTGCTGAGGGCAGGAAGAGGTCTGGCTAAGTGCTCAGTGACCTCAGCTAAGACACGCTCTGCTCTCCGAGTTACCACTCCCTTCCTCAGGTGCAGGCCACAGTGGTGGGCTTCCTGGCGTCCATCGCAGCCGTTGTCTTTGGCTGGATCCCTGACGGCCACTTCAGTATCCCACATGCCTTCCTGCTCTGTGCCAGCAGCGTGGCCACGGCCTTCATTGCCTCCCTGGTACTGGGTAAGGAAGGGAAGGGAGGGGCAGGGGTGTAGGAAGGGCTGCCCCAGGGGTGTCAACTAAACCTCCAGTCTCTCTTTTTGTTGGTTGATACCCCATTATCTCTTCTTACCCTGCCTGGCCCCTCTCCTTCCTCCCCAGGCATGATCATGATTGGAGTCATCATTGGCTCTCTCAAGATTGGAATCAACCCAGACAATGTGGCCACGCCCATTGCTGCCAGCCTGGGAGACCTCATCACCTTGGCACTGCTCTCAGGCATCAGCTGGGGACTCTACCTGGAGCAGGGTGAGGCTGAGGCAATCAAGGGTGTGACCAGGGTGGACTCCTGGGTGGGATTGGGAGAGATGGTAGTGGGCTTGCACATGTGTAAGGATTTCTTCTATGTTCTTAACTATTTGGTTGGAGCACAGTTTGTAATAACTCCCTGCCTTAGAGAGGTGAGGCTAAGTACTTATCTCAAATTCATGCAGGCAGCAGGAGCAGGGGTGAGAGTATTTGAGAAATATGCTTGGTGCTGTATATTCTCACTTATCTTGGAGGGGTAAGGGGGTAAGGGCAAAGGAAAGGAACTAGAGGCTGGAATCTGCTTGCAAAATGAAGAAGAAGAGGGGAGATAGGGATTTCTGGGGAATCTAAGCAAGAAACCTAGGATCTGGTCTGTGCCCCTAATAAGTTCAATGTCTGAGGAGGTTTCACCTTGGTTTCCTTATCTACAAATGGAAAAGGCTGGCCCCATCCACCTCCCGGGTTTACAGTGAGCATCAAATGAGGTAATACATTTACTGGCATTTAGTGTGGTGTTACTGTTGATCAGTTGGGGCATTTGCAGGCTGAGCCAGGGGGAGGCTGGGAGCAGGGAGCCGCAGTGCTCACCTCCCTCCCATCTCTGCCTCTCTCAGATGTCTGGCAATATATCTACCCCCTGGTGTGTGCCTTCTTCGTGGCCCTGCTGCCTGTCTGGGTGGTGCTGGCTCGACGGAGCCCAGCCACAAGGGAGGTGTTGTGCTCAGGCTGGGAGCCTGTCATCATTGCCATGGCCATCAGCAGGTAGGCCCGGGCTCTTGATGCCCACCCTCCCCCTCCCCCCTCCCTTCCACAGACTCACTTTTAAGCCCCGGAAAGAGGAAGTGTGGCACAGACCCTAGAAATGCCTTCAACACTGGATCAGTCACATGTCCTTCCGGTGCAAGTGACAGAAGCCATCTGAAATGGGTTTCATTAGAAAGCAGAACACACTGGCTTAGAGAACTAAAGAGGCACAGCTGGATTCAGGGACATAAATGATATCATTAGGGCCCCAGTATTCTCCATGTCTCAGCTCTGCTTTTCTCTGTGTTGGCCTGCAGCTTCAGGTTTGCACTTCCTTATGCTTACTGATTCCAGCAGGGATTCTTTCTCTCAACGATTCTGCAGGGTCCCATTATAGAATGTCATTGGCTGTCATCCAGTCATGTGGCTATCCCTGAACCAATCACTGTGGCCTTAGGGATGTGCTGCTCTGATTGGATGGGCCTGGGGCCTCACCATCATTGGAGCAGTGTCACTCGAACCACAGTGACTGAGTTTGAGAGAGGTGGTTCCCTGAGGAAAAGCCCAGCACTGTTACCAGAAGGGGAAATCATACTGAGCAGGCAGAGCAGCAGGCGGCTCCTCTAGCCAACTTGGGAGGTGGGTAAAGGAGACAGCTGCCTGCCCCAGCTTGCTCCGGGTGCTGCGCCAGTGTGTATGTCAGGAGCATCAGCTGGGCTGGCAAGGGGAGGCGAGGACTGGAAGGACAAGGGACTCCTGGGAGCCACCTTGCTGCCCACGTCCAGATGGACCTGTACCTCTCATCCCGAGGTCCGGAACAGAAGCCTTCAGTGGTCTTTGTGTCTTGTCTTTGTGTCTGTGTAGTGTGGGAGGCCTCATCTTGGACAAGACTGTCTCAGACCCCAACTTTGCAGGGATGGCTGTCTTCACACCTGTGATTAATGGTGAGGTCTTGGCATTAGCTGCCTAGGGGAAAGAAGAGGGCGGGATCAGAGGATTTAGGGGGCTTTGTATCAGTCAGGCTTCTAGCAGGCAAGAGAGTCCAGCTCAGATAGTTCACGACTTGAACTGCTACTTGAAACTGTTACTGGAACCAGCGCATGAGCATTGCATACCTGGGTCCACGCAGAGCTTTGGAGAGGGGCTGAGCCAGGCAGGGCCTTGTCCCCTCGGCTGTGTCTGACCGCAGGTGTACACTCTGCATTGATGGAGAAGGCAGGCTCCCTGAGTCTGCAGATCCACCTGTGTCCCTTCCTGCACTTTCAGCCGTGTTAGGAGTACGTGGGACTGCCACCTCTCCATAGCATGGGGGATGGGAGGAGCCTGGAAGACTCCCTGGAAGGAAGGGTGTCTTTGTCTTCCTTCTTAGTGTCTCTTTTCCTGGGGCCTGGTGAATGGGTCATGCCCTCCCCACTCCCCACCCCCACGTCTCAGGTCTTACGTGTCTCCGCAGGTGTTGGGGGCAATCTGGTGGCTGTGCAGGCCAGCCGCATCTCCACCTTCCTCCACATGAACGGAATGCCAGGGGAGAACTCTGGGCAAGCCCCTCGCCGCTGCCCCAGCCCTTGTACCACCTTCTTCAGTCCCGGTAATGCCAGAGTCCCCACCTCCTAGGTTCACTCCATCACTTCAGAAACAGCTGGGGCCTGCATATGTAGGTTCTCCTTCTCTGTTGGGCTGTATGTACCAGCTGTTCTGGAGGGCAGAGCCCAGGCAGGAAGGCTGTCCTTTCCTGGGTCACCCTGGGGGCTGGGGACCATGGGATGGAGACATAGAGATAGTCAGCTGTCTGCTGCCCTGGAGTGTAGCGTGGTACCTCCTGACTTTGAAAGGCCTCTTGGAGCCCGTTCTCCTCCTCCCCTTCTCCTCCTCACACCATCTCTCCCCTGGTTCCAGATGTGAATTCTCGCTCGGCCCGGGTCCTCTTTCTCCTTGTGGCCCCAGGACATCTGGTGTTCCTCTACACGATCAGCTGTATGCAGGGCGGGCACACCACTCTTACACTCATCTTCATCGTCTTCTACATGACAGCTGCACTGCTCCAGGTACGGACTGGCAGGGGCACGGGGGCGGGGGCCAGGGCTGCCCTGCATGGATGGGAGGGGAGGTCCAGGCTTGGCCCAGAAAGAGTCTTCCAACTCTTTCTCTGTGACTGTGTGGCCGGTAAACACTGGACAGGGGCTCAGGTGAACAGGCTGTAGTTCCAGCAAAGTCACTAACATGCTGTGTGACTTTTGCTCAGTCATTTTACTTCTCTGAGGCTCAGTGATACATTTGTAAATTGAGAGGAGTGGACCAGAGGTGGTGGACTTCAGGCAGGTGCCACCCCCTCTTGCCTGGCCACACAGCTCCATGTGGTTCTGTTCACATGCTGGGGTTCCTTGGGAGATTTCATTTGAATAAAGGGTTTCACAGCTTGAAAACGTGTCAAAACCACTGCACTAGATAATCTGTTGGATCCCATCCAACCTTGCCATTCTGTAATACTAGGATGCTTTCTCCCTGGCTTTTTATTACCTTTTTTTCAACTTTTTGTTCTGAAATAATTATATATTCTCAAGAAGTTGCCCCCCAAAATGCAGAGAGATCCCATGTACCGATCACCCAGTTCCCTGCAGTGGTAACATCTTGCCATAATTATAGCACAACATCAAAACCAGGAAATCAGTGTTGGTACAATGCACAAAGCTATTCAGATTGCACCAGTTTTAACATGCACTCATGTGTATGTGTGTGTGTGTGTGTGTGTGTGTGTGTGTGTGGTTCTAGTGTGTGTGTGTGTGTGTGTGTGTGTGTGTGGTTCTATGCAATTCTATCACGTGTACATTCATGCAACCACCACCACAGTCGAGATACAGAACAGCTCCATCACCACAAGCCTCCCTTATGCAACCCCCTTATAACCAAACTCACCCTTAGTATCACATTTTCAATTTCTACAGATTTGCTTTTTGAATAGGTAATAACAGTCACATAGTTCAAAAAATTTGTAAGGTTCGTAGTGAAACCTCAGTGAAAAGTCTTTTCTCTGCTTTTTCCAGCCATCCAGTTCTGTTCCTCACAGGCCATTGGTGTTATCTGTTGCTTTTTTTTTTTTGAAGTATAGTTGATTTACAGTGTTGTGTTAGTTTCTGGTGTACAGCAAAGTGACTCAGTTTTATATATACATATACATATATATATATACACACATATATATATAAAAGAATATATATATAAGAATATATATATATAAGAATATATATATATAAGAATATATATATATATAAGAATATATATATATATAAGAATATATATATTCTTTTCCATTATGGTTTATTACAAGATACTGAATATAGTTTCCTATGCTATACAGTAGGACCTTGTTGTTTATATCTGTTTCTTATGTATCCTTCAAGTTTATTCTATATTTATGCAAGCAAACATACATATTTTTCTTATTTTCCTCCTTTTTTTTAAATGCACATGTAGCACACTATACGTGCTGTCCACACCCTGCTTTTTTCACTTAACAATTTATCTTAGAGATCATTCCACACCCATATGTGAAGAACAGAACACCCTGACTTTTATGGCTGCATTCTCTCCTGTTGCATAGACGTGCCATAGTTTCATTTAACCAGTCCCCTATTGATAAGCCCTTATCCATAACTCCAACCCCTCATCCCCAACTTTAGAAATGTTGTGTGTTAGGACATCCTAGCAAGGGCTGGGCCAACCACATGCAGTTTCCCCGCGGCAGTTATCCAAGTTGCCACGTTCCATTGTGAGTTGGGGTGAAGCACATTCGGTGGGAAAAGGGAAGGTGTGTGTACCGAGGGTCTGTGGCTGGAGGGTAGCCCTTGGCCACGTCGGGAAGGATGGGCCCTGCTTCATTCCCCATTGTGAACACGCTGGGGGACACTCTCACCTCTACTGTCTTCTCTAGCCTGTGCAGGGCCGGAGCATGGCACTTGATCCCCTCTAAAGGTTCTTCCCGATCCCCTCACTGCCCCCGCCCAGCCATGTGTCCCAGGGCCTGCTCGGGAGGCTGGAATGTGGGGACAGCTGCTGCCATTCCCTTCGTGGGACACGTCCCAAAGTCCTTCTGGCCACACTCTTTATTTGGGATGCTTCTGCAGCTGCTGGCCAGGGTGTGAAGTTATGGGGGGCTGGCCCTCACCCAGGGCTGGGGCCAGGGCCACAGGAGTCCAAAGCAGCCGTGTGTGGGGCAAGGTGGAACGTGAAGGTGCTAGAACTGTAACCTCTGGCTTCCTTGGAGAGAAGACAGGAGAGCAACCAGGTTTGCCTAAAAATAGGTATCACTTCTGGCTTCTGGATCCCCCAGTGGCCCTGGTTCCGGCATCTGAGCCCCTCAGGGCAGAATTTGCATACCACAGTATTTACAAAGTACAGTCAGGAGTAAAACCTCCCAAATGACTGTGTTGGAGCTTTACCGTTAGAAACCGTTTCATTCTCACGCAGATGCAGTCATTTGGGGATCCCCAAATGTCAGGAATCATGCAGACTATATCAAAGATGCAGGCCAGCCCACTCCACCAGAATATTTTAGACCGAGTTCATCACCAACTTAAAAGTGCGTGTGAATCTTGTTAAAATGCAGATTCCGACTTAGGAGATCCAGCGTGAGGCCTGAGATGCTGCATTTTTCAGAAGCTCCCAGCTGTTGTTGATGCTACTGGTCCTGGGCCCACTAGCAAGGTTCTAATGTAGATCATTCTTAATTTTCTGTAGTAATGGAAGAAAAGCAAGGGCACAGATAAATCAAAGCAGCAGATAATCCAAAACGTCTTTTGAATTGGTATGCACTGTCTGCTTTGTATTTAGCCGACTCATTCTTAATTCTGTTTTGCTAGGACTAATGTTAAAATAAACTTGCATTCTCTGAGCCCACAACAGCAGAATGGGAAGGGTCAGGAGGAAGGCAGCTTGGGATAATCAACTGTTACTCAGACAGCTGTGCGGGCAGCAGCCTCAAACGCCGTCCTTATTCCACTCTGCTCTGAGGACAAATCCCTGTATGAAAGGCAAACTCCAACCCCCAGCCCCCTGCTGGGCTCCCAAAGAGGCCAACATGGCAAGAATTGGAGTGACCTGAGGATAGGATGACCCAGAATTAGAGGCAAGAGGGCTGAATTCCTGCAACCAGTGGGATGTCAATTAGGAAGCCTCTTGTTTAGTAAATTTGAGAGCAGAATGTAATGCTGATGTGGGAAACTCCACGGAGTAGGGGCCTCTTCCTCCCCAAAGAACTCGAATTACTCCTGTCATCTGTTCAAGGTGGTCACTGTGGGGTGAAGGAACATAGAGGGGTTGCTGGGGCAGAGAGACGAGCTGTCCCAGCTTAAGGACTGTGGATAGTCAAGCCTTGTGATGTAATGAATGGGTTGATGGCATGGCCTCTGTCTCCCCCTGGAGAGAGGGGATGGCTGCAGGCTGGGCCCTTCTGTTTCTCCAGGTGCTGATTCTCCTGTACATCGCAGACTGGATGGTGCACTGGATGTGGGGCCGGGGCCTGGACCCGGACAACTTCTCCATCCCGTACTTGACAGCCCTGGGGGACCTGCTTGGCACTGGGCTCCTAGCACTCAGCTTCCATGTCCTCTGGCTCATTGGGGACCGAGACACGGATGTCGGGGACTAAGCCTGGTCACTCGGCCTTCTCTCCACCTCTCTGCACTTTCTGTGTGAAATTTTTTTTGGTTTCTCTTTCCCCACCCCACCCCACTCGACACTCCCACCTCTTTCTAGGACTTCACTTTGATACCGAATTCTCATTATTTTCAATGGGAATTTTTATACATTGAGCCAAGTTTGTAGAGCAAGAATTCAGGCAGGACAGATGGACTGAGATGAATAGTACAAGTAGATTTTTGAGACAATCACCAAGTGCAGTTTCATGGTGGGTGCCTCCAGGTGAAGTGGATTGGGGCAGGGGTTTCCATCTGGGATCTGGGGACATTTGGTTTAGCTTTAGCAAACTCAGCCTCTGTGAGTGAGCTCTGGTTTTGGGGGTTTGTCTTTCTTTTTTTCTTTTCGGTTGAACAGAGGGATAAATGTCACTCTCCCTTCCCCTCCCACACACACATACTTTTTCTAGAAATGGACCAACTTCAAAGCACTAAGCAGGAGACAGCTGCTCCTGGCCCCAAATAATCCTAGCCCTATTCTCTACCCTGCTCTCAAAAAGAATGAGGTGAACTCCTTAAATTGTGTACATGCTCCTTACCCAATTGCCTGATAAATACCACCAGCCCCTCCCTTTAATCTTCTTTCCAATTGATTGTCTCATTCCGGAAGATATGAGCAGTGGCCTGGTCTCCCTGTTGACCCACGTCTACCCATAGTTTGCCAAGATCTACATCCTCCCTGGGCCCAGAGAACTGATTATCTCTGTTCAACCTTTATCTCTAATTGCTTCTAAGCACGACCTTTCCCAGAGCTTGCCGGGTTGGGTTCCAAGATTAGGGATGGAGGATGGGTATGTGAAAAATGGTTGGGAGGTTGAGGGCAACCAGGGGTATTTCACTGCTGCTGTTCTCCTGAAGACATAATCACGTGGTCACCTTAGACCCTGTCACTTCCTGAAATCGCTCATTCTTTCATGCCATGGAGGTCAGTTTTCCTCTCTCTTGGCTTCTGCTCACATTCATTATTCATTCACTCATTCATTCATTCAGCAAATACACAGCCTCCCCAAGAGCAGCTCTTCTGCAGGCACGGTCTGAAACATTTGTTGAGCACTATCTGTTGAGTGCCTACTACGTGTCAGGTCCTGTTTGCACAGGCACTGACTAGCCAGCAGTAAGGGAAACACAGTTCTAACCTCGCCTCGTTCCTAGATATAAAGGCCATGTGCCCTTTTCAATCTGGCAGAGAGTTTCCTCGCTGTATTTCCATCTTCGTCACCGAGCCAGCTTCCGCCTCTAGATTCCACTCCTGGATCCCACTTGTGCACAACACTGACCACGGCTAGAGCCCCTAGCCCCATTGCTCAGCCACTGCTGATTTCCCTAAACTCCCCTTCCTCACCCTCCCTTCCCCCCATCTCCTCACCAGCCACGCAAAAGAGGATTCAGAACTAGAAGGCTGGATATCAACCAACTGCTTCCACTTTTCTCTGCCCAGCACAAGACTGGGAGAACACTGGAGTCTGCACCTTCCCCACACGTTACCGTGAACAGATCAGGATTCTGTTGTCCACACTCACATGTACAAATCTGGGCGTTTGGATGCAGGTTTTTTTCTAGCCTGTCTATCCACAGCTTTCCCTTAAGCCCTCCGCTCTGTAGCCTAAAGGGCCCCTCTCCAGGGGAAGGCTAGGCAGTGACCCTGACTTTTACCACTACCATGCCTCATCCCAGGAACTTGCCCTTTACTTCCAGAGACTCCTCTCCCTCCATTTCCACCCAGGCCACCTTCCAGAGCCTAGAACTTTAGAATTGGAATCATAGAGGTTATCTAGCTGGGGTTGTGTCCAGCAGAGTTTATTAACACCAGCCTGGCCTTGTTTCTGCTCTTCCTCAGGCCTTCTTTCGTCTTGTCTTCCACCTCCAAACCCACTTGCACACAGACTCTTATACAGGCACCAAAACCAACTCTTCCGCCCCTGAGGCCGTGCCCCTCTGGTGTGCAGTCACCCCTGCCCCAGTCACTCACCGCTTCCTCATCTCTGGAGTTCAGCCAGGCTGCCCTGGGGGATTCCGGAGTGTCCTTTGCCACAAAAGCAAGAAGGTAGGCGTGCCCCAACCCCTGAGTGTGTGAGCAGAGGGAGGACTGCGGGGTGAGAGGGAAAGAAAATGGACTTCATGACTTTCATGGAAGATCCATTTCTTTTCCCCCGATTGCACAAACTGCATGGACTTGTGGCCTGGCTGTGAGGAGCAACATTGGTTTACGCTTCTGTCCTTAAAAAGTTACAGAACTGTGTCCTATGACAATTATTTATAGTGACTATAACTGAATTGACAAATGTCAACGTAACTGATAAATTATATTTGGTAAAATAAAGAGGACGTTTATTTAGGTGGCTGGTGGTTCCTGTGTGTCTCATCAAAAAGCAGCTTCCACTGTTGCTTTGGGCCCCCTCTGTAGTCCCACCCCCTCCTCGCACAGAAGTGGAAAGGGGCCAGAGTGCGACAAGAAATATTTCTTAAATACAGAGATGCGTGATAGAAAACATCAGCCATTTATTGAGAAGCAATCAGTGCTGCTCTGGGACATATTCCAGAAGCCTTACTCTGTCCTTGCTCTCCACACACTGACTCAGCCTCGGTTGGGGTATTGTGCAAAGGGTGCAAGCACCTATGGGTTAAGATTCCTTCCTGCCAGAGGTTTATAATCTGCTTGGGTCAAATAATAATAGCCATTCTTTGCTGAGTACTTGCACATGCTTTCACTGTGCTCAACCCTATAAACTCTTAGCAATTTACAATTGACTGCAAAGGGTTTAGAGTCAGGTGTGAATTCAAATCCCAGATCGTCTGCGTTGATCTGTGTGACCTTGAGCAGACCATTTACCCTCTCTGAGCTTCAGTTTCCTCATCTGTACTAATACGTATTTCCTAGGGTTGTTAAGCAACTTCAGTAAGATAATTGACATAAAGGACTAGACACTGTGCCTGGCATACACTAAACCCCAACATACTAGTCAACTCTGAAGTGAGGGGGAGGTGGGCCAATGACTAGGCAATGTCAATACTATGACCATAGGGGTAACCCGAGGGTTGCTGGGGAGCAGGCAGACGGAAAGGACACCTAACCAAGTCTTGAGGGGCAGGGAAGTCTTAGAGGAAGCCAACAAGAATAGGAGCAGCATGTAGGAGGAGAGAACCGTCCTGGAGAGGAAACAGTAAGCTAAGCAGAGAAGTGAGCCTGGTGCTTTGGGGAACTACAAATGGTTCGCATGACTGGGGTTTGAGGGCAGGGGGTGATAACACAACCCTCTGAGACACACACACGTTTGTGACGAAGCAGCTTTTCTGAGATGGCAGATAGGGAAGGGCAGAGTCACGGTGCAGTCCCACCCAGATCTGTCTGACTCCAAAGCCTCTGCTGGGAACCACTGCCCGAGCAGGACACGCTCCCCCAAGGATCCTTGACAATGATATAAAGCACAGAGTGCTGAGCATTACCCAGCTTGGTGATCAGCCCTTTTTTTTGAGATATAATTGACAAAGTTGTAATATATTTAAAGTATATAATGTGATTTAATATATGAGTACATTGTGAAAGGATTCCCCCCATTGAGTTAAGTAACACATCTATCACGTCGCATAATTACCCTTTTTTTTCTAGTGAAAACATTTAAGAAATCAGCCTTTTATAACGGGCCTGGACTCTGGGACTAACTCTTCAAAGCAGTAATATGTTAGTAAGGCCATTAAGGGTTAGTGGAAAGAGGATAATTGCTTGTTAATTATTATTAGTATAATATTTAATATATAGTATATTATACTCTGTGATATACTTTTAAATAATAGCCTCATTTACAACTGCAATATTATCTCTCAAAACTTTGCAAAAAAGATATTATCACCATTTTACAAGCGAGAAACTGAGGCCCAGAGAGGTTAAGTGTCTTGCCCAAGGTCATAGATTCACACCCAGGATTCTCTCAGCCTGGTGCCTTCCCACCATGCCTGGAGCCAGACGAAAGAGGTGTCCAAGGTGTCCCTGTGTAGAGAACATTAAAACGTACTGAAATGGTCAAAAATATGGTGCCTGTTATCTGTTTTGCCCTTGAGACACCTTGTATTGCTGTAAAATGATAATTGTCTACAGAAATAGACAATATCTTCCAGTGGACATTTAAAAACAAGCCTCCCAGGCGCCAGCCTATCCCTGATGATATTTTTGCAACATAATTACAGGCAACACCACCAACCCTGAGATCAGTCAGCTGACAGTCTCCTGAAATCCCGCTGTCTCCAGCTAAAATTCAGTAACTGAACAATCACAGTATAGTGCTGTTTAGTGCACGATATGTTATTACATTATCTAAAGATAAAATATTTTAATATGACTCCCAAGAAAATATATGGCTTGATTAAAAAAATTTTTAAGGGCTTCCCTGGTGGCGCAGTGGTTGAGAGTCCGCCTGCCGATGCAGGGGACGCGGATTCGTGCTGCGTTCCGGGAAGATCCCACATGCCGCGGAGCGGCTGGGCCGATGAGCCATGGCCGCTGAGCCTGCGCGTCCGGAGCCTGTGCTCCGCCACGGGAGAGGCCACAACAGTGAGAGGCCCGCGTACCGCAAACAAAAAAAAAACAAAAATAATTTTTTTTTAAAAGCTAGTAAGAAAACCAATTGCAGGGAGTTCCCTGGTGCCCTACTGGTTAGCATTCCCGGCTTTCACTGCTGTGGCCCGGGTTCAGTCCCTGGTCGGGGAACTGAGATCCTGCAAGCTGCGCGGCATGGCACAAAATGCAGGAATGTGAGAACCAATTGGCCAGAGAGAAAAACAATCCTAAACATAATTTGAAAGACTTTATGGCTATATTCATGTTTAGTTAGGTTGGGTTGACTAATATTGTCTAGTTATTTATTGGTGTTTTCTTTTAAAAAGTTAAATGAAAATAATCCCAAATAAGTAAAAATTATGTCATATTCAGACGATAGTATAAGTTCCTTATTTTGAACATACTAGAACAAATTTCTTATTTTGAACATTACAGAAATTATTTTCTCTTAGCTCCTATCAAAGAAATGTTGAGCAAGTAGATAGAAAACCTTGCTTTAAGGGAGCTCCAAATTGTGACCTGCCAGGGACACCCACATGTTTATCCATCCTTGACTCTGCACAGACTATCACATGTGTGACTTTCAAGTACATTACCTAAGTTGTTGACTACCTCACAAATTACTCAGAAATCAAGTATGTATCTGGTTTTTAGGAGTTAGAAATCTGTGGGAAAAGCAACTAAGTCAAATATGAAATATTAACTAAGATTACCAGGCCAAAAATCAAACCAGCCTTCGATACAGGTTCAGGAAGGCGCAGGGGAGAGATGTCACCATTGCCTGAGGTATTCTCAGGGGACCCAATCCCAAGCCTGGAACACAGCCACTGATCTTCTCCCTTGGGACTCCCATGCTATGGAGGACAGAACAGCACATCACGTGCCCACCTAGGCTTCTACATTCTCTATCTTTTGCTTTGCTTAGCATCCAGGTTATCTTTTTCCTGTGTCAGGGTCAAAGATGGTGGCCAGAATCCTCTGGGATACCCCGGGGCATCACTAGAATTCTCCTACTGCTCCAGTGAGGCACAGCTGCCAGCTGCCTTCTCCAATCAAGGCAGATTCTTATTTTTTGAGCTCAATAAGTAAGAGTCATCATGTCCACTTTTGGAATGAGGCAACTCTTAGAAAACATGATGAGGATGCTATACTCTTCTTCTGAGAAGTCACCCTACTTTCCTCACACAGCTTAATTTTAAATATAATAACAAGCACAAGCTTTAGAGGTAGACATAGGTTTGAATCCCAGCTTTCTCAGCTCTTTTGATCCCCAGTTGTCCCTTCTGTAGAATGGGACAGCAATGCCTTCACTGTGGGGCTGTTGAGCACACAGAAGTTTCAATAAACAGAAGCTTTTATTATTATTATACAATGTTGATTAAAACGAGAAGAGAAATACTCAGAATATAGAGTTTGGGATGATATGAAGGAACTAGTGAATTGAGAAGTTAATAGACCTGGACCCACCCTGGATTCTGCTCATTAGTGCCGTGGGTGCAGTTGAAATTGGACAAAGTTGTGCAGTGTGGCAGACCAGCCAGGTTCATAGGTCTCCGTTGGGTAAGTGCACTGTGACCCTGACCCGGCTTCATCTTCAGTGGCCCGAAAACTCATTCCCATCCAGAAGTCATCTCAGGGAGGCTGACTTAGGCCCACAAACTCACAGAGGCCTGTGCGTAAGACCAGATGGTCAGTGGGCCTGACACACATGTAAGCCTGACCAGCACATTCCCTCCCTGGAAGGAAGCTACCCAGGAAAAAGGTGATCAGAAGGTACTCAGAGAGTTGGGAATCTTAACAGAGAAGTTTGTTTTATAACTTGAAAATGTAATGGTGTCAGGCCTTGTTAGTCAGCTGCGGAGTCTCCACAATAGGGACACCTGACAGACAGCCAGATATTCCCTTAAGACTAAGGTGTCTGCCAGACAGAAGCCAGAGATGTGTAGCCACCCTTCTCCTCTCAATGTCTCCTTTCTTTACTTCTAAGACTGACCAACTTCCCTTCAGATCAACACATTTCTTCTTTAGATATGTTCATACTCCAATCAATCTAGTCTTCTGCCTAGGAACCTCTCATTACATGTTGATTTTAGAGTTTAACACAGTATTTCCACGTTCTTGGTGGAGGGGTGGGGGGTTGTCAGTGGGTAACTAAGGGTGGCCTATGGGTACAATAGTCTCTGGCTTGCTCCCCTCTTTCAGAGTTGACAGGTCATAGAAAATTAGAATCATCTGTGTTAGAAGGGAATGCCTTCATTATATAGATGCGACTTTCTCAGTGACACGTTGACAGTTGGGGCCACACACTCAGCTCTTTAAACCAAAAATTCTCCTCTACCCCTTTTCCTATCTTCTTCCCCTGGTTTTATTTGGGGTGGATGGGAGGGTATCCGTGGAAGAAGGCAAATGTGGCAACACAAGCAGTAAAAACTAGGGTATAGTGTTTTCCCTGGATACTCCCAGGCTCAAAGCTAGCTGCAGACTATTGGGTACAAGCCCGCAGAGGAGTGATTGACACATTGCCCTTTGAGCCCACCAGCCTCTCTCTAGAGGGTTTCCTAGGGCACCTTGCTGCGGAAACTTCTGGCTGAATGCTTAGCTGGGTCACAGGCATTCCTGTGCTTCTGCTTCCTGTGCCCAAAGCAATCACCACAAAGTTATGATTACTTAAGTGAATCTGGAGTTTGGGGCTTAGGGACAGCTGCAGCCCCATGGCCTGACCCTTCTCTGGGTCCATCCCTCCCATCCGTGCTCCTGGGCCACGTGCTGTATCACTTCAGTCTCCATTTCATGTTACAAAGCATTTTTCCACCTTCTTCCTAGCACAGGGGTGGAGGCTATGGAGATTATATAAACTTTCTCTTTTTTTTTTTTTTTTGCCACGCAGTGCAGCTTGCAGGATCTCTTAGTTCCCCAACCAGGGACTGAACACAGGCCACAGCAGTGAGAGTGCCAAGTCCTAACCACTGGATCACCAGGGAATTCCCTAAACTCTTTCTCTTCTATTTGAAGTCAAGCTCCCAAGTTCTTAGGCGATTTCCTAGTGCTGGGTCACTTCTTTAATAAATATTTATTGAAATCATATGGTAGTCATCACCAACCTGAAATTAGTGATGTAATAAGCTATACACCACCTCCTTTAGGTAGGGCTCTTGCCAAAAACGTTTTTCCAGAATCTAATCTTGAGAAAACAATCAGACAACCTAGAATACGGATTGACAACCCAGACTCTCTACAATACAACTCTTTAAAAAGAAAGTCAGTGTTATGAAAAGCAAAAAAAATGGCAAGGGATTACTGTAGATTAAAGCTCTCCAATAGAACCGTCAGTGATAAGGAAAACAGTCCACGTCTGAGCTGTTCAATATAGTGGCCACTATTACATGTGGCAACTGAGCACTTGAAACGTGGCCAGTGTGACTGATGAGCCGATTTTAAATTTATTTAATTTCCATTAATGTGAATATAAATAACCACGTATGGCTACTGGCTCCTGTATTGGACACAGCATAGTTCTACATTAAAAAAAGACTAAAGAAACAAAACGACCAAATGCAATGCATGAACTTTTATTGGATCCTGGATCAGAGGAAGGGAAGTGAGAAAAAAATATTTCAAGGGATATAGATAAATGTGAATTTTTTATGATATTATTGAGCTAAAGTTAATTTTTTTAGGTGTGATAAGGGTAATGGTATTGTTACCGAGCCCGAGCTCCTACTGCTTGCGCACAACAGGCCGATAAGTGGAGAGCTGAGTTCTTGGGGCACGGAATAGCGGCTATGTTTGGAAAGCCAGATGACCAAGAAGATGATGGACTAGTGTTCCAAAGAACCACCTTACCCTAGGTAGAATTCAGGCTTCTTTTATACTAACAGAGAAAGTGGTGTGGTTGGTTGTTGAAATGTCTTGGTGTTGGTGATGTAATCCTTTGTGCTTGCAGCTGTCCACATAGGTCAGATCACCATGTTTCTATAAACCTCCAACAGGACAAATGTTATTCTCTGTTCTGCAACTTTTTATCTCTATATGAACGGAAAAGTGTTATACTTACTTTTAAAGGTCAGAGCCTGGACTTCCCTGGTGGCAGAAGTGGTTAAGAATCTGCCTGCCAATGCGGGGGACACGGGTTCAAGCTCTGGTCCAGGAAGATCCCACATGTCACGGAGCAACTAAGCCCGTGCGCCACAACTACGGAGCCTGTGTGTGCTCTAGAGCCCGCGAGCCACAACTATTGAGCCCACGTGCCACAACTACTAAAGCCCATGTGCCTAGAGCCCGTGCTGTGCAACAAGAGAAGCCACTGCAATGAGAAGCCCACGCACCACAACTACAGAAAGCCCGCACACAGCAACGAAGACCCAATGCAGCCAAAAATAAATAAATAAATTTATTTTAAAAATAAATAAATAAAGGTCTGAGCCTTGAGAATGCACTATCCTGTATATTTCAGGTGATAGGCAACATTCTTAACTTACAGCAAAAGTAACAGAATACAAAGGTTAAAGTAAAAGAAACAGATCTAATATGGAGTCAGATTTGTTCTTCCTTATACAGTATTTTGGTTTTATAGGAGAATTTAATTATTAGGGCCTATGTACTAAAGTATTTAGGGATGAAGTGTGTGCTACTTACTTTCAAAAGGTTTGATATGTATACACAAAGAGACAAAGCAGATGAGGCAAAATGTCAGTAATTGAAAATCCAGCTTTAGGACATACTGATATACATTATACTCTTCTTTTAACATTTCTATGGGTTTGAAATTTTTAAAAAAAAAAAGTGGGAAGTAAAAAGGAGAGAGGCAGGCACCAATTGGAAGTGTGATGGTAACAGAGCAAGGCTGACCACTTCCCCAGCTTCCAAAAAGCTGTGTTCCAAACATGTACCTGTAAATCTGTTGTTGGCACTCTGAATGTGCTTTCCCTCTCTCTTATTTATGACTGTCTATCTGGGAGACTGAAGCTTACTATCGAAGAAATACAATACCCCTACCCCCACCAAAGGAATTGTCACTCCTTTAATAGAAACTCTGTGACTTGGGGGGATACCAGGAACTTGCTAATCTTCCCTCTTAAATCCTCACTCTTCACACTTCTGATTTGGCAAACTTAAAGTAGCTCCTCTTACAGACAACCGGGGCCAAAGCCAAAATTTTGTATTTGAAATTCTTGTTTACTTTGCAATGTACTATTTGCATATAAGTTAAATAATTTTAAATTGGTCACACAGTTAAAGGAACACAGATCAAACCGATTGTAAATGCTCCAGGTGATGAATAAGGGTTGCAATAATAAGGGAAATATTCCTAAATCGGTTGATGCATAAGTCAGGCTTTAAAGCAGCATTTCTCAAAGTGGAATCTGGTCTGGGTATCACCTCAGTACTTGACAAAAAGGCAGATTCCCCTGGGTCCTACCACAGCCCTGCAGAGTCAGAATGTTCATATTTAACAAGCATCCCCAGGTAATTCTTATGCACACTAAAGTTTGAGAACCCAAAGTATGGTAAGATTTAGGTGTGTGAAAAGAAGCCTGAAGGGTATTCTGATAGGTGAAGCACCCCGAGCGAAGATACAAAGTAAAAAATGAAATTGGGCTTTTAAAGAGCAGAAGGAACATCACCTTTTGGAGGGGGAAAATTCCCGTTTGAGATCAGGTGAGATAGAGTTGTTAGGTAGGGTGGGGCTTTGGACACCAATTCAGGAAGGTTGGACAATTTTTGGATAATTGGTAGACAATGAAGGAACAATGATGTTTTAGGAAAATCATCCTGAGTGGTTGTACAGGATGCACTGAAGATTTTAAAACACTAAAATCAGGGAGATCAATAAACAGGTTTCTGAAGATGATCCAGGTGCGAATAATGAAAGCCTGAACATGAAAGTGGCACTGGATACAAAGCATAAAGATGGGTGGGAGAAATGTCTTTGAAGGAAGGATCAGTAGGATGTGGTGACTGACTTTTTAAAAGGGAGGGGCTGTAGAGGAATGTGTGTAAGAGGAAATATTAATAATGCTCACTACTACACACTACTATATATAAAATAGATAACTAATAAGGACCTACTGTATAGCACAGGGAACTCTACTCAATACTCTGTAATGACCTATATGGGAAAAGAATCTAAAAAAGAGTAGATATGTGTATATGTGTAACTGATTCACTTTGCTGTGCACCTGAAACTAACACAACACTGTAAATCAACTATACTCCAATAAAATTTTTTTTAAATGCTCAAGGTCTACAAGCAAAAACAAAAACCTAATAACAAAGTTTTAAAATTGGCTAAGGAGTTGAATAGATTTTTCTCCAAAGAAGACATACAAATGGCCAAAAAATACATGAAAAAACGTTGAATGTCACTAATCATCAGGGAAATACAAATCAAAACCACAATGAGATATCACTTCACACCTATCAGGATGGCTATTATTAAAAAAAAAAAAAAGACAACAAGTGTTGGCGAGGATGTGGAGAAATTGGAACCCTTGTACACTGTTGGTTGGAATGCAAAATGTTGCAGCCACTATGGAAAACAGTATGAAGTTTCCTCAAAAAACTAAAAATAGAACTATCATATGATCCAACAATCCGATTTCTGGGAATTTATCCAAGAGAATTGAAATCAGGATCTCAAAGAGATGTTGGCACTTCCATGTCCATTGCAGCACTATTTACAATAGCCAGGATAAGGAAGCAACCTAAATGTCTATCAAATGATGAGTTTAAAAAGTAGTATATGCATACAGTAGAATATTATTCAGCCATTACAAAGAAGGAAATTCTGCAATAAGCGACAACATAGATGAACCTTAAAGACATTATGCTAAGTGTAATACCCAAGTCACAGAAAGACAACTACTGCATGATTCCACTCATACGAGGTATCTAAAATAGTCAAATTTATAGAGTCAAAGAGTGGAAGAAATAGTGGTTGCTAAGAGCTGGGGGGAGGGGGAAATGGGGAGTTACTAATCAATGGGCTTAAGGTTCAGTTAAGCAAGATGAATAAATTCTAGAGCTCTGCTGTACAACAGTGTACCTCTCTTGCACACTTAAAATTTTGTATTTTTTGTATTGTATTGAATACTTTAAAACTTAAGAGGTAGATCTCATGTTAAGTGTTCCTACCACAATAAAATAAAAATGTTCAGGTCTGAAGCCTGAGTGAAAGGAAGAAATGATGAGGCCAGTGACAGAAATAGCTGTTTTTGTGGTGATGCAGTGAGAGGGAGGCTCTGGCAGGACAGCCAAATGGAGGCACCCTTATAGCAGTTGAACAGAACTGATCGGAGATAAAGATATAAATAAAATTTAGACAAAGAGAAATTTGAAGCCAAGGCAATTCACTAAAGTAAAAAGTTTAAAGAATGATCAGCTCAAGGAACAAGACTCAAGCCTTAGGAAATTCTTAGGGAGTGATGGGATGGAAGGAAACCATGAAAGAAAAAGGCGATCATCACAGAAGTAGGAGGATAAACAAGAAAAAGTGTCACAGAAGCCGCGTGAGAAACAAATTTCAAGGAGTGGTCAACTATGTTAAAGCCAATGGGAATTGAGAAAAGACCATTGGAAAAGGGAACTGAGACATTCGGAAAAGATGAGTAGCCTAGCCTGAACTTCCTTACCTGGGTAACAAATATTTTGGGCTAAATACATTCATTGTGAACCGTGCTGATGTTCTCTCCTCACAGAACGTAAGAGGTAGCCTATCAAGAGATCTAACCGGGGCTGTTTTCCCATTGCCCTGTTGCTTTTACTTCTATTCCTGGGAAAAGTATAGAAAATGGAACTTATTTTCTTCGCCGTGAAGCTCATGTCCCCTTAACTGCTACCTAAAGGGCAGGCAGGTCAGAAAAGTTACAGGCTAAAATATTAAAAGTATCTGCAAAACTGTAGTTTAATCGTTATTCATGAGCAACAGCAACAACTGGAGGAGGGCTGCCAGTGTACTCCAATTAGCTTCCAGCCCAAATGATGTGATGACTAGAGATTGTGGAAGTGAGGATAAGGAACCGTCTGTTGTTTTCTGTCTATCTTTACTGCAGTAGCTAGTTATTAAATATTAATAACTAACATTTAACGACATGGGTTTTCCTAAGAGTCAGCCTTTTAATCTGTCCTTGAGTTTGACTGATATTGGGTCTTTGGGGGAAAATATAAGAGCTAGGCTTCATAATGTTCACAAGATCCTGGATATGTCCATCCAACTGAAAGAATAGGAAATAGATTTGGAGCATGAGGGATGAGGCTTGAGCTTTTATTAGTGGAATAATGTATGGCATCTATGGAATAATTTTTAATCTTAGCTCCATAAAACTTTTAAAGATAGTGAGAAATCTATCTGGGGACGGATTTAGGCAGGTGAAATCATGTCGAACAAATCGCTTCTGAAGGATCTTCTCTATTCCAGAATTATTTTAAAATAAGATTCCAAACGGTTGAAACGATTTGAAACTTTGCGTAGTTTTTTAAAAAAGAAAAATAGTGCATTAACTACACTTCCCAGGAGGCCAGGCGGGCGAGTCTCCTCACTCGCCTACTTCTCTTCACCGCGAGGTAAGATGGGAAATGTAGTGCCCCAAGCAACGCTGCACGTGACGCACGCGGAGGAAGGCGAGAGGGACTGCTCCGCCTGGTGCGGTATGGGGTCCGGGGAGTCTAGTTGTGAACGTCTTTTTCCCCAGAATTTGGTTTTTGCAGTGGGGGGAGGGCCCCCATCTTCTCCCTGACCGTGAAATGAGCTGGCCTGGGTTCATTTGCCCGCCGGAGCAACTCCGGGGAAGTCCCGGTGGGTGAGACACCGTGGTGCCTCATCCAGTTTCTCGGTAGCCGGGCGGGGAGGGGAAGAAGGTGAGAACAGCAGGGGGCTAGCAGCTTGCGCCCTGCGCCCCACCCAGGCTGCGGCCGCCCGGGGAGGAAGCGCGTATAGGTTGAGTGCGAAGTTTCCTTTTTGGCTTTCTCGTCAGAGAAGCCCCAACGGGCGGTTCGGCGGGAATGCCAAACTTCAGTTTGAGCGGGGTCGCGAGCCAAAGGGTTTAAAATAAGTTACTCCCCCCACTTCCCGCCGCCGTATAACGTCCATCCCGCTAGCCATGGGCAGCCGCGATCACCTGTTCAAAGTGCTGGTGGTGGGTGACGCCGCAGTGGGTAAGACGTCCTTGGTGCAGCGATATTCCCAGGACAGCTTCAGCAAACACTACAAGTCCACGGTGGGAGGTGAGACGTCGCTGCGGGGGCGGGGTAGACGAGAGGCCGGGATCACGGGACTTGAGCCGCGGACTCAAGTGGGGTGGGGAACGGGGGATTTGGTGTCTTTGGGTCCTTCCCCGGGCCTGGCAATAGGTGTCTGTGTTCCTGAAGGGAGGCATGCTGGTGTTTGATTTGCATGCCTCTCTTGGGTTTCCCCCAATTAAGTTTTCCCAGCCTGAGCTGATTGTCTGGAAAGAGAGCAAAACTGTGACGATGGGAAATGAGGGCGGGTGGATGAGAAAATGAGCGATTGCTGCGTTTCGCTAGGGAACTCAGGTCTCCTCCTGCAGCCTTCCTAGCGGTCACAGGCACATCTCTGAGATCAGGAGAAGCAGCTGAGACCCTCTGGAGCGCCTGGTTAGGTACCAGTTGGGGCTGTTGTCCTGCCTCTCACGGGAGTTACAGACAGCTGTTGATGGAACAGAAAGGTGTTTAACCTGGCCTCATGGAGCCTAGCTTTGTTATGGAAATACCTGCATGGGAGGGCCCCTTGGCCACACAATCAGATGCTTATCAGGGCTGAAGAGCTGTGTGTTTTTTGTCCATCGATTGCTTAAATAAAGACTAGGAATTCTTCCTAGTGTAAAATATACCACTTTTCTGACCTATCTTCCCACACACACACACCGTTTTCTCTCAAACTGGGGAGATGAAGGAGGCAGGGAAGACCAAGGGTTAATTCCTTTCTTTCCAGTTTGGCCTTTGGACTCAACTGTCTTTTCAGAAGTAGAAAAATGCCTTCTAATTAGAAGTTTAGATGGGAAGAGCTGGTGAAGAGGGAAAGTAACAAACATTTATTTATCTCCATTAAAAGAACATTTTTTAAGGAAAAAAATTGCAGTAATGTAAGTTTTGAAATTGTGTGCTAGTGTTCATTCTGGAATTTTTTTTAATTAACGTGCATTTACATTTGCAGTTAAAACACCCTCCTTAAGAACATTCATCAAGGGCTTCCCTGGTGGTGCAGTGGTTGAGAGTCCACCTGCCGATGCAGGGGACACGGGTTCGTGCCCCGGTCTGGGAAGATCCCACACGCCGCGGAGCGGCTGGGCCCGTGAGCCATGGCCGCTGAGGCTGCGCGTCCGGAGCCTGTGCTCCGCAGTGGGAGAGGCCACAACAGTGAGAGGCCCGCATACCGCAAAAAAAAAAAGAGCATTCATCAAAATTAAAGGTTTAAAGTTACAAACAAACAAACAAACAAAAGTTTCAAAGATTGTTTCCTGACCATTCTGCCCCACACTGCTCAATAATATGAGGGTCCCTATTTCATGGATTTGGTTTAAAAGTATCCCACTAATTTTTAGCAATTGTTGTAGTTTTCCTTTAGTAGAGAATATAATTGACTGGCTAATTTTTTGTTCAGTGTTTATTCTTAATTTTTCCTAGCTTTTATTTCTGTCATAGACGTGGAGAAATGTATTTCCAAATCTCAGAAATTATCCTGTTGCTGTCCTTATCAAAAGCTCTCCCCCGCAGCCTTAAGTCATGGACTCAGCATCTACAGATGTGGCAGTAGATTCCAGCAGTGCTCTTAAGCATCATCCATGGAGTATCTTCTTCCTGGTGAATCCTCTGGGACCTTTTCACTTTATCCCATTCCTGCCCAAGATAATTCCTACGGCCTTATGGAGAATGTAGAATTCCCTGAGGGTGTGTTTTTCTCATAATACAGTTGGACTAGAAACCAACACTGAAATGTGGAAGATGCAAAAGCCAACCCACTTACCTCATTTCCCTCTTCTACCCCATCATCCCTTCCCTGAGAAAACCCCCTAAATCTCCCAGAAACTGTTTAACCTGAGATTAGGAGTTGTTTTTATAATTACTCCCATCCTCCTATCCCCAGCCTTAGAGACAAGTAGGATCAAATACATTGGTTTGATGAGAGAGTAAAAGCTGGAGATGCCTTCGGAGATGCATGTGAATTACCTGTCCCACACTTAATACATGAGTGTGGGCTCATCTCAGTCCATTGAGGGCTTAAAAGTAACCAAACAAATAAATAATGAATGAATGAATGGGATTAGAGTTGTGTGTCTCTAGGGTTGTAATTGCATATTTGATATGACTTTGTGGATTTTTTAAGGTAAATTTAATTCAAGTATATTATACATAAATTTTCAGTGGATTTTGCTCTGAAGGTTCTCCAGTGGTCTGACTCAGAGATGGTGCGCCTCCAGCTGTGGGATATTGCAGGTAGGATGGATAAGACTGGACAAGAACAAGGAAGACATTTTGGTTTAACCAACAAGCTCTCGGAGAAAAAGTGGGACAGGGAAACCAAAAGTTTTTTCCTGAAGCTGGAATGATTGAACTGCTCTGAGGACGTATAAGCTGAATAGATGTAGAGCTTTTGTAGATGTTTTCTGTAGATGTTTTGCCCTGAATAAATGTAGAGCAGTCTCTGTGTGGGTGAGGGTCTGGCAAAGTAGTGAACTGTCCAGACTGTAGGTAGGTGCTCCCACAGCAGGGGGAGGGGGTGCTCTTTCTAGGTTTTCAGCTGACCTTGGTGAGAAACAAGAAAAGAGAAGACAATAATAATAATAGCTAATCCTTATTTATTACGTGCCAAGCACTTTTCTGAGCATTTTAGATTCACCGACTCATTATTAATCCTTACAACTATCCTATGATAAAAAGCTACTGCTTGCTTCCCCACTTTACAGATGCTCAGTCTGAAGCACCGAAAGCTTGACTTGTCTGAAGTCACATAGATAGTAAATGACAGAGCAGGGGTTTGGAATTGGGTGATCTGGGCGCAGAATCTGGACTCACCCACTACGCATACTGCCCTCTCTCCCACAATGAAGATGGAAAGGGCAGGGTGTCAGGGAGGGTTCCAAGGCTGGCTCTCAGGATCACCTTCTCAAGAACTGTCTCCTTACTTCCCAGGGCAGGAGCGCTTCACCTCTATGACCCGACTTTACTATCGGGATGCCTCTGCCTGTGTTATTATGTTTGATGTTACCAACGCCACTACCTTCAGCAACAGCCAAAGATGGAAACAGGACCTGGACAGCAAGCTCACACTGCCTAATGGAGAGCCGGTGCCCTGCCTGCTCTTAGCCAACAAGGTACGTGGTCGATATTGGAAAATGGCCCCCGGCCTCAATCCGTGGTCAGAGAGTAAGCGTGTCTAAAATGCACTCTGACTGTGGGTATCCACTTGCCCTTCTCTACCTCCTTTCAAGAGATGTTGAGACTTTCTTTGGGAAGAATGTTGGCTGTAGATTTCAGATGCTGCTGTTCTAGCCATGGGTGGAACTGTTTTAAATCCACACGTATCCGAGCAATGTTTCTATTCCCAGGAAGTTTATGGTGTTGCCTTTTATTTATTTTCTTTGCCAGTGTGATCTGTCCCCTTGGGCAGTGAGCCGAGACCAGGTTGACCGGTTCAGTAAAGAGAATGGTTTCACAGGTTGGACAGAAACATCAGTCAAGGAGAACAAAAATATTAATGAGGCCATGAGGTGAGTAGCTCATACTGTTCTAGGGATAGGCACACAGATTTACCCATCTTCCACTGCAGCCCCTTGGACCTTCTTTCCTTGTTTCTGAGCAAACAAGAACAGACTGAGCCACTGGAATGCCAGCTCCTGAAGGTCAGGGATGCTGTCTTCTCTCCTGAGATAACTGGGGACAAAGGGGCATTTAAACCTTGTGGCTTTACTGAGTGCCATCTGGTGACAAGACAGATAATATCTGCCGTTTCTCCATCCAGCTTCTCAGGCTTGTTTCTTATTTGTTTTCTAGAGTCCTCATTGAGAAGATGATGAGCAATTCCAGAGAAGATACGTCTTTGTCCACCCAAGGGAACTACATCAACCTGCAGACCAAGCCCTCTTCCAGCTGGGCCTGCTGCTAGTAGCGTTTGGCTTGTTTTCCCTCCCAGTTCTAGGAGATCCTTCTCTTCCCTTTGGTTGCCCACCCAGCAGTTTTACTAAGTACATTTGAACCGTCTGCTGCTGACGGTCCAGCAAGGAGGGCCATCATCACTAAGAAAAGACGCATGGGACCCATGGGCGTTTCTGCTGCCTCTGCTGCAAGTTGCCTGTCACTTGCTGCTGGCTCACGGGGCCCAGTCAGTGCCTTCTGTCCAAAAGAGATCATCTCATCTCTCAATTTGTGATCTGGGATTTTGTGGGAAGGATTAGAAGTCAGCATCTGTGTTTTACAGATCATAATTCTCACCTACTTTTGAGCATATTTTTCCATTTAATGTATATTGATATCTCAATCTGATAGGACTTCAGACTGCGAGGAAAATGAGATCAAAGGTCATTTCCCAAATTCCTTGTTGATCATTGCTTTCAGATTCTTTCTGTCTTGGACTTTGAATTTAAACACCTGATTCTGAGATACAGGAGAAGTGGGGCTGGATATCTATGGGTTTAGGGCTACTGGAGGTAAATGAAAGGCCCCTCACTATTTCTTTAAGCTTCTCAAGTCATATTAGCTTTCTTTTGTCTTGGTTTTAAAAATAGTTAACCTTTTAAATGATCTGTCTTTGGTTAGAGCGATTCTTTCCCCAAAAAATTAATTCTCACTTTAAGGTTTTCTAGTGTCTCTCTCCCAGCGGGATGGGGACAGGGTTTGCAGGTTGATGCCTTGCCACGTAATGCTGCAAGTGACATCAGTTGGCCGTGGTACCCTGAACTAGGTCTATTCCTCACAGCTCTGGGAGTCTGAATGGAAGAAGAGGGTCAGGTTAACAGAACAAAATCCTATGGGACAACTTGCTTAGGAGCACTTTGGGTGTCTAGCACTTAACAGCCATAGAAAATAAATATTATGTATAGACCTTTGCCTGGGGATGGAGAGTAGATAGACAGAAAATCATTAGGTAATTTAAGTGCTAAATTGGGTGGAGTTTTTAGTATCAAATCACTTCTAGACAGTTTAATTTGTTAAATTCTCACAGGATGGTGATTTATAACCTGCCCAAAGTTATGAATATTCTCAGTGAGCTCAGGCTTAGAGCTCTTTGAGAGACACTTACCTAAATAAGTGTTCTAAGTCAGTGGTTCCCAAATCTGACTAATGAGAACCACCTGGGAAGTTTGTTTAACGATTTTAAAATAAAATGTTTTAAGATTTCTGTTTCCCAACCTCAAACCTACTGAACCAAAATGTCCAGGGATGAAGCTTGGGGATTTGTTGTTGTTGTTTTTCAGAGTTTCCCAGGCAATTCTGATCAGCCCGGTTTGGAAACCCTTGCTGGAGAACGTGGTAAAGATGCAGAGACCCAGGCCTTCCCTGGGCTTCTGTAGGCTCCATTAATTCTCCAGGTGATTTTGACACACACCAGACTTTGGAAAGCACTGTCCTAAGAGAGATCAGAGGCCAAATATCAGAGCCTTCGGTGGTTTGTTTGTTTTTAATGCCAGTTGTTATAAATTTTGCAGTCTTCTGAGACCTTCAGGTTCTCTTGTATTACTCTTTCCAGGTAGGGTTTTTATTACAATGATTCTGAAAATAATAGTGGAATAACAAGTTCTCTATGAAAATAAAATTGATTTTTATTCACTGGTTCGAACCCCTGAAAAATCACAAATAAATGGGAAATAAGTATTGTATTGATAGTAGTTATTGGCCTTCAATGTGACTTTGTTATTTTATACTGATAGAGTATTGTGGAAATGGAGACTTTATTTTTTAAATACCTTCTTTAAAAATGAAGGTTATTTTTTAAATACCTTCTTTAGAAATGAAGGTAAGGGCTTCCCTGGTGGCGCAGTGGTTGAGAGTCCGCCTGCCGATGCAGGCGACACGGGTTCGTGCCCCGGTCCGGGAAGATCCCACATGCCGCGGAGCGGCTGGGCCCGTGAGCCATGGCCGCTGAGCCTACGCGTCCGGAGCCTGTGCTCCGCAATGGGAGAGGCCACAACAGTGAGAGGCCCGCATACCGCAAAAAAAAAAAAAAAAAGAAGGTAAGTGTTATTCTGTTTATCTATTAATTTACCAGTACTGATCGCCTCATTCCAATTCAGAACTTGATGTAACTTCTCAAATACTGCAATGGTGACCATTTAAAAAACTTGAATATGCTTTCTTTTCCTACTTGCTGACTGAGGATATTCCTGCCTTTTCAAGCATTGCTAGAGGCTGGCCTGCCAGCCCTTCTGGTTTTTCTCTCTCAGTTGGTCAACGTTATGGCCCTGAAACTAATTAAAGAAGAAAGTGAAATATTTCTCTTTATGTCCCTATCTATAAAGAAAAGGGAAAGCAATTAAGATAAGGAAGAAGAAAATATTTACATGGTTAGAAATGTGATTATACTAAAAATAATTAGATTCTATCATTTGGATGCTACCTCCTGGATAAAAATTGTTTGGAACATGGATATCATTGTAGCCCTTCCCTAGAGAAATTTCCATATTTGAGACAAGATACCCCTTCAACCATCCACCTGGTCTGTGGCCAAAGAGAAAACATAAGCATTCCTTGCAGACTGTTCTAAGAGACCCAAGGAAAGGCTGAGAATAGAGCTGTGGGATTGTGACTGCCCTGGCTTTCAACTTTGAACAGAATAGCTGAGTGATCAAACAAGCCAGGAAAGGAACCCTAAGTCAGGGAAGGCCCCTCAGCATAAGTGATGGTTTGCTGTTTTGTACTGCTAATGAGCCGGAATTGCTCCAAGATGCTGTTACTCACTTTCCTTTCCTATTGCTAGGGAATATTTGGGTTCCTTATTTTTCCCTCATCGCCAGATTTAACTGTTTTCTTTAGATGGTCTGTCTTCTGTCCTCAGGACACTGTCCCATCTAACAGGAGGCTCTTCCTGTCTGTTGTCCTTTTGTAGGCAGTGGCCTGCTTTTGACATGATCTAAGGCCATGGTTAGAAGATGTAAAAATCTCCATGGTAGGTATTCTGTAAAATCTAGTGACTAGATTGCTCAGGGAAATAAACCTCTGTGCCCTTTTCTCCTTCACCCCGCTTGGTTCACTATGTATAGGAAGAGGCCTCAGCTGTGTACATGACTCATTTATTAAAACCAAATAACCCCCAAGTTGGAATGGATAGGAAGCCACTAGAAAATGTGTATTGGGGACTTCCCTGGTGGTACAGTGGTTAAGAATCCATCTGCCAGTGAAGGGGACACGGGTTCAATCCCTGGTCTGGGAGGATCCCACATGCCGCGGAGCAACTAAGCCCGTGCACCACAGCTACTGAACCTGCGCTCTAGAGCCCACAAGCCACAACTACTGAAGCTCGCGTGCCCTAGAGCCTGCGTGCCGCAACTACTGAGCCTGTGTGCTGCAACTACTGAAGGTCGTGTGCCTAGAGCCTGCGCTCTGCAACAAGAGAAGCCACCGCAATGAGAATTCCGTGCACCGCAACGAAGAGTAGCCCCCACTTGCCGCAACTAGAGAAAGCCCACGCACAGCAAAGAAGACCCAACGCAGCCAAAAACAATGATAAAAAAAAAATGTGCATTGGAAAGAACTTTACATGTATTTTTGATTCAGCCATAAATACCAGAGACTTGAGAATATATCTACATATGACCTTTGTTGTTGTTAGAAAACCCTGCCTTCTCTTTGGCTTTCAAGCATAATCTGAATTCTGTTCAGTTTTATCTGCAGAGTTTCAGTATAATACTGGTATTGCTCCGTTTAGGGTTCTCCAGGGAAACAGATCTAATAAGATATGTGTGTGTGTATGTGTATGTAAAGGGATTTATTACAAGAATTTGGCTCATGTGATTATGGAGGCTGGCAAATCTAAAACTTATGGAGCTGATGTCCCAGTTAAAGTCCCAAGGCTGGCAGACTGGAAGAGCTGATATTCCAGTTCAAAGGCCACCAGGCAGGAGAATTCTCTCTTACTTAGGACAGGGCCTTCAACTGATTGGGTGAGGCCCACCCACGTTAGGGAGAGGAAACTACTTTACTACAACTACCAATTTAAGTGTTAATCTCATCCAAAAACACCCTCACAGAAACACCCAGAATAATGTTTGACCAAGTATCTGGGCACCCCATGGCCCAGTCCAATTGACACACAAAATTAACCATTACTTGCACTTAACGGTACTTTACTATGTGATGGTGCTGTTTTGATAACTTTTCTTCATACTCAACTTTAATTTGATTCACACTCATCCGATTAGGAACTAACTACATATTAATGGGAGTAAAGAAGAGAAAGCAGACAGGAAAGGAAGACGATAAGATAGACGTTTTATGATTTATCATGATATGAGAAGGGCAGCCCAGTAGCACTGGATACCAGTATCTGACTTGGTATAAACTCTTCGCTCAGCTCTGTGAGTTGTGTGTGCTTCTTACACTGTCTTGGAAATAAGAAAGCTGATAGTTCTCATTTTATGTTTGAGGGAACAGATATCTCAAAATTTGACTAACTGAAAGGCAGCTGGTTGAATTCGTAATAAAGCCAAGACATAACTGCAAATCTTCAAGTTCCCCATCTCCATTCTGTCATTTAGGTTTGTGTGAAGCATTTGACCTGAAAAACCTATTTTAGAAAATAAGCCCAGACATTTAGAGAAACAGAACTGGCCCCTTTTGGGTTTGAAACTCTTAGTTTGTGTTATATAGACTTTGAGACCATGTTCATGTGTTGAATAGAGACGTGTGTAATTAAATTTGGAGCCAAATTAAGTGCAGGTTGAATAGCATGCAGCACAGATATGTCCTGAGATGTTTGACAAGTTCCACTTACTAAGATATGTCACCCAAGTGCAGTGACTGTTATTTAATTTTGAACATCAGCTTTCTTGTTTGCAAATACAGGGATTAAAATTTTTTTATTCTTTTCCATTGTAGTTTATTACAAGATATTGAGTATAGCTCCCTGTGATACACAGTAGAACCTTGTTTTTTATTTTTTATATACAAGTACAGGGATTTTAACAGCCATTTTATTTTCGACTGTTGTTGCCAGTAGTTGACATCTGAGTGTTTCTGTAAGCCAAATACATATTCTTCTAAGCACTTCACATGGATTATTTTTATTTTCACAATGACTCTATGATTCTACATATATAGACATTTAAGGCACAAAAATTAAAACTGCTCAAGGTTAGACAGCTAGGGAGTGGCGAACGGATTTTTTTAAATATTGCTTCTGGTTTTTTTTTTTTAATATAAATGTGTTCATTTTTGGCTGCGTTGGGTCTTCGTTGCTGCGTGTGGGCTTTCTCTAGTTGTGGCGAGCAGGCAGGGGCTACTCTTCGTTGGGGTGCGCGGGCTTCTCATTGCGGTGGCTTCTCGTTGCAGAGCACGGGCTCTAGGCACGCGGGCTTCAGTAGTTGCAGCACACAGGCTCCGTCGTTGCGGCACACAGGCCCTAGGGTGGGCGGGCTTCAGTAGTTGTGTCTTGTGGGCCCTAGAGTGCAGGTTCAGTAGTTGTGGCGCACGGGCTTAGTTGCTCCATGGCATGTGGGATCTTCCCGGACCAGGGCACGAACCCGTGTCCCCTGCATTGGCAGGCGGATTCTTAACCACTGCGCCACCAGAGAAGTCCCTGGCAAACTGATTTTTAACTTTAAGCAGTGTGACTCCAGAAACTCCCTTTACTATAATACACTGCCTACCATTTTGTATGTGTATGTTTTGATGGTGGCATCCTTGAAGTTTTCCCACATAAATATTCAGTAAGGTGGGAACAAAGAGTAATTTATTAAATGTATATACAGGTTTTCAAATACTTTTATGATGAAAAATTTAAATCTACTCATTAAGGAAAATGGAGAAAAGAAGGAAAATCCAAACCACTATAGACCCAAAACCCAAACAAAACCTCTATTTGCATTTTGATAAATTTGTGTTCAGTCCATTGTTTTTAATGCAAAGATTTTTTTGTCATATATTTGTATTTACACTTAAATCATTTCTGATTACATACCTTTTATGTATCCAGTATTGCAGTAGGAGTTGTGGGGGATATAGAGATCTATGCCATAGAACTTCAAAGAAGGAGGGCAAGAAATGTTTCTTAAAGGGAAGTAGGACAGGAGATGGACACCAATCGAGAAAGAGGTGGGATAGGATTTCAGGTTGGGAAGAAAGGGGGTTTCGAATTTTTACACAGGTTTGAGAAGTAGCCAGTAGACCAAAGGGCTCATGTTGTAGAGCAGTGGGAAATAAGGTTAGAAAGACTGTGGACAGATTATATAGGTCATTAATTAAGCAATAGTGGCACACGTACCATGTGCCAGGTACTTTATTAGAAGCACGGGATGAGGCCTGGGGAAGAGCGTTTATCATGGGAGCTGTAAGGACATATTGAAAATTTGAGTGTAAGAATGCCATGAGTGCTGTGCTTTAGGAAGGTAGCATTGTCTGTTGTATCTACCACATATTCCAAAAAGAGAAGAGAAGCTGTTGCAGTAGTTTAAGCACGAACTGGTGACAAGGGACATGGCGAGTGAAAAGTGAATTTGAGAAATGCAATGAAGAAAGAATCAAGAGGTCTCTATACTGAAGACAGTGAGGGCTTGGGGTGGAGTCAGTGACACCAAGGGGTTGAGCCCAGGTGATTAAGAAGAAGGTGCTTCTGGCAGAGGTGCAAGAGTCAGGAAATGAATGTGGGTAGGGGAGATAATTTGTTTGGCATAGATAAATTGAGCCTGTGGGTATTCAAGTGGAAATATCTGTTAGGCAGTCAGGATACTCGCTGGAACTCAGAAGCAGAGGGGGGGGCAGTAGTTGGTAGAATGATGCCCATACTGGGCATGGTCAGAATACATCAGTTCTCCTAGGAATGGTTAGGAGATAGTGGAGAAAGAGCGACAACGCCTTGGACATTCACCGTGGTCAAACATGACTGTCATCACTGTCACCTTTTCTCCATCTGTATGCTGTGGGCAGTGTTTGTTAACTCTGTTCCCAGGGCTCAGGGATTGTTATGTTCTAGTGGAGGAACAAACCAGCTGTTGGATTTGGGGTTTTTCCTTCAGTGAAGACAGTGTGATCCATGCTGCCTCCCAGAGTGCTTCACAGTGTCCAAACTATTATACCTTCGCAAGGGAGCCCTTTTTGTTGTTATTGTTATGCCAATCATGTGAAGGCTGTAAGGACCAATATAATTATCCCCATTTTACAGGTGAAGGAGCAGAGGCACAGGAGTTTAAAATTTGCTGAAGGTCACCTAGGTAGTAATTCACAGTGCTCAAGGCCAGTAGTTTTCATTACAAGTTCAGTGCTCTTTTTTGTTATACCTTGGGGTCTCCGCTTTCAGCACTGTTCACTTAAAAGTATTTGTTGGTGGTTTAGATGGATAAGGCTCTGTCTTCTTCAATGTTACAAGGGCAAGTTTTCTATGGATTTTATAGGTGGTGAGCAAAGCAACAAGTATTAGTCTTCTGGGGTTTCTTCTTCAATTTATACTGGATGTCAAGTTGTACATCCTTTTTATTTCAGTGGTAGAAACCCATCTAAACTTAGGTCTTAACATTCTAAAAGTAGAGAGGAAGATGGAAGTCTGGAGCAGAAGAAATATACACTTTAGAAAATGAATGTAAAAGTTAAAACTGGGGACTTCCCTGGTGGCGCAGTGGTTAAGACTCCGCGCTCCCAATGCAGGGGGCCCGGGTTTGATCCCTGTTCAGGGAACTAGATCCCACATGCATGCCGCAACTAAGAGTTCACATGCCACAACTAAGGAGCCCATGTGCCGCAACTGAGGAGCCCGCCTGCTACAACTAACAAGCCCACCTGCCACAACTAAGATCCAGGAAACCAAATAAGTAAATAATTTTTTTTAATAAAATGAAAATAAATAAATAAAAGTGAAAATTGATTTTGGCCCAGTTTTTTTCTGGCCGTGACCTGAGGCAAGGGAGCATCCTCTTTAACCATGCACCCATCTCCAAGCAGGTTTTTGGCCTCTGGGGTTACAGAAAGACTAACCAGACACACAGCTCTTCTATCCCACCCTTTCTTGTGAGTATTGTGATGGGGCAGAGAGTCAGCAGGTTGGAAGTAGAAGAGTAAAAAAGAAAAAGCCTAAATTTTTACGAAGCTCCCGGCAACTATAGCATAGCGTTGAAGGAAGTGGGTCTTTTTTTTTTTTTTTTTTTTTTTTTTTTTTGCGATACGCGGGCCTCTCACTGTTGTGGCCTCTCCCGTTGCGCAGCACAGGCTCCAGACGCGCAAGCTCAGCGGCCATGGCTCACGGGCCCCGCCGCTCCGCGGCATGTGGGATCTTCCTGGACCGGGGCACGAACCTGTGTCCCCTACATCGGCAGGTGGACTCTCAACCACTGCGCCATCAGGGAAGCCCGGAAGTGGGTCTTTGATAGGGATAGGGAAGAGCCATCAGGCCCATCACCCACATGCTGCCAGATTTTTTGTTTGTTTTTTATTTATTTATTTGGTTGTGCCAGGTCTTATTTGCAGCAGGTGGGCTCCTTAGTTGCGGCATGAATGTAGGATCTAGCTCCCTGACCAGGGATTGAACCCTGCTCCCTGCACTGGGAGCTCAGAGTCTTAACCACTACGCCACCAGGGAAGTTCCTGCCACTTCTTACTGTCTTTAACATATGCAGGGGAGAAGGAAAAGGCTACTTCTCAAAATATAACTAAAATCATAGGAGAAATTAAGCATTGGGTTTCAAAGCCCATTAAATCTCATTTCCAGGGAGAAAGAATAACTGTCTTTTCTGTCTCCTGAGCCTGTTTCGTTTTCACAGTTTCTCATAGTTTTATTACATGTATTGTCTCTTCAAGGTTAACCGACATGCATCTAAGATCTAACCTGTCATATGATCAGTGTCTTTCTTTAGTTTCCTACACACTGGCTGTGCTTGAGACGTGTCCAGGGAAGATTCTCTGGGGATGCACTGGAAGGATCTGACCTTGGAGGTTGCACTCCAGGTTCTCCTGACAGGCAGGGAAAGAGTGCCAGGGCTCTTGTAGGCATAACTCTGTACTTGCCCACTAAAAAGTAAACTAGAAGTTCAAGTCTTACGTTACTTCCTTCTTAAGAGACAGTGTTTGTTGAAATACTGAGCGAATAAACAAGCACATAGAGGGAAGACTTTAGCCAAAGCTGAGATGAGGAGAGATATAGGCTATGACCCTCACCTTGGAAGAGGAAGAGCCTTCATTCAGTGGCCATCTATATATAGGCCTTGAAGTAAACTACAATGCCAAGGCCTGGAAGACCTGTTCTGAACTTTCCACCTGCCTGGACATGTAGACTATGGCCAGTTCCTTTCATTACCTAATAAGTAAGTAACAAGAATTCCTCTGCCTTATCTCACGATAACAAATATTGGTATTTGCTAAATAATGGCAATCTGACCTAATAAAAGAGCCTCCAACAAAGTCACTCGTGATCACTGCACCACTCCAGCCTCTGCACTGGCATTTTGACAATAATATGGATGACAATACACTTAGTCAAAACAGATTCCAGCACCCATTATGCCCCATCAAAAAAAGCAAAATAAATGTTGACAAGATATGGAGAAACTGGAACCCTTGTGCACTGCTGGTGGGAATGTTAAATGGTGCACCTGCTATGGAAAATAGTATGGAGATTCCTCAAAAAATTAAAAATACAATTACTATATGATCTAGCAAATCCACTTCTGAGTATATGCTCCAAAGAATTGAAATCAGGGGCTGGAAGAGAGACTTATACACTACATTCATAGCAGAAATTATTCACAATAGCCAAAATCTGGAAATGACCCAAGTATCCACTGACAGTTGAATGGATAAACCAAATGTGGTATATACATACAATGATATATTATTCAGCCTTTAAAAGGTAGAAAATTTTGATACATACTACAACATGAATGAACCTGGAGGACATTATGCTGAGTGAAATAAGCCAATCACAAAAGGACAAATACTGTATGATTCCACTTATATGTGGTTCCTTGAGTAGTCAAATTCATGTAGACAGGAAGTAGAATGGTGGGTACCAGGGGCTGGGGAGAGAGGGAATGGGGAATTAGTGTTTAATGAGTATAGAGTTCAGCTGGGGAAGACGAAAAAGTTCTGGAGATGTGAATGTACTTAATGCCACTGAACTACACATGTAAAAATGGTGAATTCTATGTTATGCATTCCTTTTTTGCTATCAACAATAGCGTTCAGGGGTGAAAGGGTGGAGTGACATGGAAGAGGAGATATGTATATAACTTGTTTAATGCTTTACTGGTGGACCGTGCTGTTCTCTTCCCTTAGGGAAGCCAGATTTTACAAGGGGAGACTTTCAGGAGGCAATAGTGATGGGTTGGTTTGTTTGTTTATGGAGTGTAGCTTCAGTTGGTTATTAACAGGCTGCCTGTGATAGGGATTGAAGTCTATTTTACAATGGTCAGGTAAACCTTGGTCGTTCCCATAGGGATCCTGAGCTCTGCCTCTGAGAGTTTTATGCATCCAACAAATGTTCATGGATTTAAATGGAATGATCTCAGTTACCCTCAGTTATTTGACTTGAGTCTTGAGGCAGCCCCTCCCCCATCCCCACCCAGGGATAAGGGATTGAATTTAACAAATACTTACATTGCACTTACTGTCTGCCAGAGACTGTCCAAAAGCCTTTTCGTATATCAACTCATTTCATCCTAATAATCCTATGAATTAAGTACTATTGTTCCCCATTTTACACATGAGAAAACTGAGGCAGGCACAGAGAAGTAAAGCTATACAGCTGTTAAGTGGTGGACCTAAGGTTCAAACTGAAAAACCTTCTGGCCCAGCGCTCATGCTACTAATCATTAGGCCCCGAAGGTCCATGTCTGGGACTCTAATGACCCTGAAGTGATCTCAAGGTCCAGAATGGAGAATGGAAATTGGTGGTTAAGTTATTCCTTGACTGTGATCCTGCCTCCCTGCTCCAGCAGCGGTTGGGCTCCTGAGGTCTAATGCTTAAGCAAGGAGAAGGGGCTTGTGGGTTTAAGGTCAAAATTTTTGAACCTATGGAATTTCCCTCCAATTCAGAAGCAGCCCCTTGCTGACGAATCAGCTGCCTAGCCCACGGGTTTTTCTATCAGTGGAGTTTCTAGATGATCAAGGCAGGCGAAATGATACATCATTAAGCTAACATTAAATGATATTAAACTCTTAATAAATCTTTTTTCCTAGTCATCCTAAGACGCAACCCAAGACGAATCTGCAACTCTGGAGTGGAAACCAGGGGGCGGGCCGAGCAGCGACCATTTTTGTTTTGCGGCCGTGCGCTCTCAGAGCACCTTGACTAACAGGACCTCACGGAGGAGGCGGAGCCTATCAGTGAGTGGGGCGGAACCTGGGAGACGTGATGATTCAAACGGACGAATGAGCTCTGCGCATCTGGCAGAAGCCGCCAATGACTGGTCGTGTTGGGGCGGAGCCCACAGGCCCTAGCGGCTTTGGTTGTACGGCGGCTTTGGCGCATTTTCGGCTGGTTTGATTCATCCATTTTGAAGAGACAGGGGAGCGGGGGGCTCGTCTGATTAAGGGGCCCTGAACCAAGGAGCGGCGGAGTTTGAGAAGCCAGCAGCTCGGGGTTCGGCGGCAGCGGCCCCCTCGGCCGAAGTTGGGGGGGGTGGGGCGCCGAGCGCGCGGGGTGGGGGGGGTCCTGGTCTTTGGCTTCTCGACTCGGTCCTGTTTCGACAGCGAACATGTCTCGGCCTGTCAGGTCAGTGCGGAGTCCGAGGCCTGGAACGGGTTGGAGGGGGTTGGGGTGAGTGGTGAAGGAGTGGGGGACAGAAGCCTAGAGTCGGCCCTCTCCTGTGCCACGCGCGGCCTCTTCCTTTTCGGGGCCCGCGCGCGCCCTTGAGCGTAGGGGGCCTTGCTGGCCCGCGGGGCTGCGTGGGGGTAGCGGCCGCGCGCCCATGCGCGCGCTTCTCCCCGCCCCGTTGCAGGGCTCTCGGCTGCTTTGCTGCCTCCCCCACTCGCCGCACTGGAGCGGGCGGGGTGTTCCCTGAACCTCCGTGGGTCGGAGGGGGAGGGGTGTGAAGTCAGCGCCCCCACCCAGGCCCCACCTCCTCCGGCCCGGCCCCTTGGAGCCGGCCGCGGGGACCAGCGGACTGGGTCTCGGACCCCACCTTAATGGGGGGGGGGGCGGAGACGCCGTATTGTCCCTTCCCCCCTCGGCTTGCGTGGGGGTGGGGGGGGAACTCAGCCCTTTTTCTCTAGCGGACGGGGGTGTTCCATGCAAAGCAGGAGGGGCAGCTCTGCCGCCGGGCCCCGCCTCCGTCCTCCGGGTCGCTGCAGAGCCCCGCCTCTCGGATCAGGCCGGGCGTGGGCGGGACGCGTTCTTTTTCCCTCCGCAGCCGAGAGAGTTCGGGACTAGGCCCTGGAAAATGACTGCTGTGTCTCCCCCAACTCGGAGTTTTGAGCTGGTTAACCCCCGCTCCCCCGCCTCGAGTTCGCTCTTTGCCTCCGACTAGAAATGTCCTTCCTCGGAAATGTCCCTACTCAGGGAGGTGTGGGTTAACTGCACGACCTAAATCCCGTGTGGTTCTCGTTCCCGCTACCTCTCCTCTTCCTCGGCGTACACGTCTCGGATGTTTTTGTAATCTTATCTTTACCTCGAATAACTTTAATAATAAACGGGCTAGATTCGGTTAATCGTTAGACTTTATTCTGAGAATTTGAACAAGTTTGCTGTTCCCCAGCGGACGGTGGAATCGCCCTTGGCCGTCCTCCCGGCTATCGTATGGAATGTGCCATTTTTGGAGGGGTGTGGCTTAATCCAATCTGTTGAGGCCTTACGAAGGAGAGCTGTTGAAAATAAATATTACTTTTAATATAATGTCCTTGGCGCTTTCAGTGTAAGGAATTGGCTGCTTTGCATAGTGCTTTATGGATAAATAGGTTTAGTTTCTAAATGTTTTAATAGTTGTTGCTTCCCCTTCATTCCAAGTTGTGAGGAACGGAAGTATTTTGAGCTAGAGTTCTAAAGGGAGGTTTGGAACCCCGGAAAGGGTTTTGTGCTACACCGTTCTGTCTGCAGACTAGAACAGCAGTCTCCAGCTGGTGGGGGTATGGGGCTGCATGCTCCTACGCTCGGGGTGGGCGTGAGGAGAGTGCTAACTAACTACCTGACAGCTTTTCTGCCTAATTTAAACCCACATCTCCGATAACTCACCATCGCCACCGGGAAGAGTTTTGCCTACTTTTTGGCACGGAGTCTGAATAGATATTGCAAATTATAGTTTGCATACTTTTTTTGACATAATAAATGACCAGTGTATCCCATCAGTTTATGTAGAGTATTTTCTTTAGGATCAGGAGAAATAGACAGTATCATAATAAAGATTTGTTTCTTCTGGATTGGATCTTCTGTCTTCTGGGAGTAAATTACTGTGTGGTGAAGTTGGACTATTACTTTTCTTTACCTTTTAACTGCAGTTCACTAGGTTTTGATGACTTTTAATTTTATTGTTGTAATTTTACTCATTTGCCTGAGTTTGTGCTCCCAAATTTAGACGCTGGAACACGAACAGAACTTTTTTTTCTTGAAAACTTGGATTTTTAATGTCACCGGGTAGGAGTAAATATATTAAGCACGTTCTAATCAGTTTTTTGAAGGCATTGGGATTTGTGCACAACTTTTTTCTTGCTCAGTCTGTTAAAAGTAATTTTAACTGTATATTTGCCCCTAATTGAAGAATGAAGTTAATATATTGTGGGCTTTTTGGGTCACTTTCAAGTTATTAATTTTAAAGCAACTTGGTTTTTGATTATATATTTTAGTGAAGAAGTCTCTTTGTAACTTTTTTGAAAGCCTTTAACATACTCTTGACCAATAATAAAGCAGAAATAATTAAACTTGACTTTGGTGGTTTGTTAAATTTTGCAATAAAAAAAAGTTCTGCCTTAGGGAAGTGCTTTTGTAATTGAAGAGTCTGTGTACTTGAGGGAATGTAACAAAAAAAAAATAGATGTTGACCCAATATCAGAATGATCAACCTTGTTTAAAAACAAACCAAAAACAGGAAAAGCATGTGTTGGAAAATGTGTCCCTGCAGCTTCTTTTGGGATATGTTTCTGCCCTTAGGCCTGTATATAATTTTGAGGATTTTCTGCTTTTCATTTTTTACTGTGACTATTATTTTCATTTTAATATTAACCTAAGCATTTAAGGAAGATTTAGAAATGTACTAATGGCTGCTTGACACCAGTTTCCAAATGAATGGAATGATGAACTGACCAGCTACAGCAGGGTTTTCCATAGACATGTGTGCAACACATATCTAAGTAGTTTTGTTCACACTGTATTGCTTTCACCTTTTACAGTATCTGACTCATATATAAATGAGAGCTGAAATATTTTAGGCCTTGGATTCAAATTTATAGCGTAAAATTGCAGTCTTAGAGCCAGAAAAAAAATTAGGCAAATTCATTTTACGAGTGACTTAATGTGGGGACCTGGACAAGTGAAGTGCCTTGCATCACACACTAGTAGATGCCAAGATTGGGCCTAGAACCTAGATTCTTAATTTACAGCCCTGCTTATCCTCATCCTCCCCCCTTTCCACATAATCACTTGTTTCTTCTACCAGATAAGGGTTGATGTTATTTTAGTGTATGGCACTTTTAACTTTTCAAAATGCTCTCATGACTCTTACCCTTGTGAGGTAGGGAAGAAAATGCTGTTACTTTTGAAAGAAAGCTCAGAGATTTACTAACTTGCCCAGCCTAGAAACCAGGTTTTTTGAAATTTACCTTTGTATATTCTTCAGAAATCTTCCTCCCTTATTGAAAATGGTCCAGATCACTCAGATCAGTCTGTTTGCTCCTTTCTTTATAATGTAAGTGTACCTGATGTCTTCTTTTGTTTAGTACTTGAGACTGCAAGGAACCTTTAACATTGAAAGTTTAGATGTGAAAGCATAGGCTTTTACAGATTGATATAAAATTTTTTTGGTCATTTTTTATTTATGTTGAGAATCAGCTTCCCCAAGATTCCAGATTGCTTTCTTTTCAAAGAGAATTCGGTTGGAATGTGTGTGGATTTCTAAAAAAAAATGGATATTTTCTCTTACCAGAAAATTAGTTTCAAAAAGCCCTCGGTTAAAGGGAAAAACTTGGAAACCTGAAAATTCAAGGTAGCTTGGAATTAATGATACACAGGAAGACACTTAAGATTTAGTATACTAGTAAATGTGGTTTTAGATGAGCCTGGTTCCTTGTATCTGATCTTATTCTCTATGTCCAGGTCGTGTGTGTGTGTGTGTGTGTGTGTGTGTGTGTGTGTGTGTGTGAAAGAAGTGTGATTTTATTAACCTTTGATCTGTACATTTATTATTACTTTCATGTCACTTTCTTCTAAAAAGACATAAACTCTTCTGTAGACTTTACCTTCAAAGATATCTCACATAATAACTTGGAAAGCCTGAATAATGGGGGAGTTAATTTTATAACAACACTTAAGTATTCAACATTTCCCAACATATATGTCTTTAATCTGAAAATTACAAGAAGACAATGTTGGGAATTCCCTGGCGGGCCACTGGTTAGGACTCAGCACTTAAACTGCCGGGGCCCAGGGTTCAATCCCTGGTTGGGAAACTAAGATCCAGTGTGCGGCGAGGCCAAAAAATAAATAAAATGCCAAAAAAAAAAAAAAAAAAGACTTTAAAGTTTGGTTTTTTTTTTTTTTTTTGGAGTCATTACCAAATAAACATTCACTAAGAGTAAGTGCAGAGTCAGGTACAGAGGATTTCACTTTATCTTGTTTTATCCTTATTACAACCCTGTAATAGAGGATTTTTTTAAAATTCCCATATAGTAGATGATGAAATAAGCTTAAATAATATGTTACTCAAGGTCACAGAACTGTGAAACAGCCAAGATTTGAACCTAGATTTTCTGAATACAATGCTGGCATTCTTTCTGTGGTAACACTCTTCCCTTCCTAGTGTTTGGCATGAAGATGGTCAAATGCTATTTTATTTTGTAATCTCCAAATAATGGTGAGTGCATTCTGTATGCACCGGTTTTTAAGCTCTATGTAGAAAATATTTGAGGGGAAATATATGGTCAAAATATTTTAAATAGCAGTTTTTTCAACTTACTCTTCAAAACAATTCTCAGAATAAGTTTTAATTAAAAGCATTTTTTTTTTTTAACTAGAAAGAACTGAGATTAAGTCCAGTTCCTTCAATTTACTACTGATGACTTTTAAGTCTAGGAGCTAAGGCGTAGAAATAACAGTAAAGCTGGATTTAGACTGCGTGAGTCTTACCTACTTAACTCTCCATTAGATTTACATTTATTGTATACATTTGATTCACGTAGAATGTTTTACAGGTAAACAATCCTTAGTTTGAAACCATTGGGGACTATATGTGTTCAGAAGTTCAAATTTTTTCAAAAATTAAAAAAATGGGCGCTCCCCTGGTGGCGCAGTGGTTGAGAGTCCACCTGCCGATGCAGGGGACATGGTCATGCCCCGGTCCGGGAAGATCCCACATGCCGCGGAGCGGCTAGGCCCGTGAGCCATGGCCGCTGAGCCTGTGCGTCTGGAGGCTGTGCTCAGAAACGGGAGAGGCCACAACAGTGAGAGGCCTGCGTACCATTAAAAAAAAAAAAAAAAAAAAAATTTTGAAAGGTAACAGGGCGCCTATACTGTATGTATAATGTACCATCACCAGGTCTGGGGTAGTGCTCCTATAATCAAACACATTAATCTCTGTGGTAAAACCTAGGAATTTTCACACTAAAAGAAAATCCTAAAAAGCCCCTCCTGTCTGCCCCACATATGTTTACCACCATATAAATTATGAAAAGGCTTGGTTGTCAGAACTTTCTGAATTTCTAAATTGTAGATAAGAAGACTAGACCTTTAACAGCACAGTTCCTTTCTCAATCTTCAATTTTAGAAAAAATAAAATTACTCGAAACTCAATAGAGCCATCACTTAATGAGCAACACTTTTTGTGCCAATTCTGCCGGATACTCCTCATGTTTTTCAAAATCTTGAACAACTCTGAGCAAGGTATATATTATCCCTTGTTTCATATGTGAGAGGGCTGAGGCTTAAATTAAGTAACTGATCCAGTTCACCTAACCATTAAAAAGGAAGCAGGAATTCAAATAGAAGTTGTGGCCAGTGTGGTCTTTCCAATCAGACACTGCCACGGGGTGTTAACTCTTTCTCGTGGTAGTAGCACATTTGGGGGTTATGGTTCATAGCAGGACTTTGGTGGGGAAGACCAACTTTAAAGTGAGCTGGGGGGGGCGGGGTGGGTGGAGGAAACGAAAATTTTTTCGAAGGAATAAGAATATGAGAAGGGGTTAATTAAAGGAAAAGACACCTGAACGTAGAGGAAAAAGCACTGAAGTAGTGTGAGGCTTTAAAAGTGGGAGGAAACATGAATGTTAGATAAGTGGCATTTAAGTGTATACATAATCAGGGACATTTCCCCCTGACCAAAATAAGTGAATAGATTCCAAAGCCACCTAAAGGACACCACAGAAAATTAATGGGCTCATTTTACGTACATGTATAGATGCAAGAATGCCAAACAGTATTAGCTAACTGAATCCAGTATGTATTAAAAATACATATGATCTAGTAGCATTTGTGCCGGGAATAAAACTTAAAATCTGTCACTGATTCATATTAAAAGACCAAAGGAGAAAAACCATAGCATTTGAAAAGATTCAGCACCTATTATAAAACTCGTCAGTATATTACAATTAGAAGGAAATTAAGATTAATAAATTGGGGTTGATTTAACTTGACAAAAGTTACCAAGATAAGTGGTTGAGTTTTAGTGTTTGAAATCATTGCAATACAACTAGTTAATAAGAAGAAAGTAGTTTTGAATAAAGAAAGGGAGATTGATTTTATTTATGTTTTTGGTCTGTTTTCCCCAGAAATATAAAAACAAGGCCACCATTCTGTGTAACTCTGGGACACCATCTGTGTTACATCCACATTATAGTCCATGTGAATAGTGCCCCTCTGGCACTTAGAGACTGCGGTGTTGTGGTCAATAAGAGAAAACATTTGATTTAGTATATGACCACTTTGGTCAAAATGGGGCATCCCTGTGTTTTGTTTAAAAAATATTACTATCTAGGTTCTAGGAAGTGGAACTAATTGTTACAGAATTACATTGCCATATTTTAAAATAGTATCTAAATAGCCATAATTATAGGTCTTTAAAATATTTTTGGTGAAGAGACCACAGGTTGCCAAAGAGTGTTTCAACTGGCTATAGCATGTTTTCAGGTGCTTCTTAGTGCCTATCTACTTATTGAACTGTGCACCTGTTCAGTTACCTGCAAAGCAGGGTGATCTTCAGGGAGATTTCATGTGTCAAGATAAAATGGCCCAGAAGATGAATTACTTGAGAAACTAAAACTTAGCTCCACTGAGAAGTAAAAATCCAGCCGGCTATTCATTGGGCTGGGGTAACAGACTATCTTCCACAGATACGCTACAACTGGCAAGATTTATAGCAGTGCTTCTTTGACTACTGCTTTCCTGCTACGAAAAGATTCTCTAAAATCAGACTGTCAGAAACTTAAGCTATTTGAAATTATATCAATCAGAGTGAAACATCACACTTTTGTTAGGAAAAGCTAACTCCTTTTGACACGGAGAGCTATCCTTGATTTAACATTTTTAGAGCTTCAAATGAGGGGTTGCTGGGCACAAAATTCACATCTACCTAAACTTCTTTGTCAAGAAATAGGACCCAAGGTCCACTTCATTGTCTAGACCTGATGTAGACCCCTTTTCACAGTCTGCTGTGCTTTGAGCCTATCAAGGCACTGCTTCATTTAAGTTTCACCTAAATTGTACCCTTCCCCAAATCCTTAAGTTTTCCTCTGTTTGGTGAGATGCTCCACACTTCTGATGTTCCATCACCTTTATTGTAATGAGTCAGTAAATCTTTTTCAGGCTACAGATTTGTCCCTGGTAATTGGGTTAAGACAATTGGAAGAGTCCACTGACAGTCCCAAGACTCTTGCTGCAGACAGGACTACTTGGTAATGTGCTTACCTGAGACCCCTTTAATCTCACCTGCTTGAGGTTTACTCTGTTCCTAATTGCATAGTTTTTGCACTAAACTTCTGTTGGGAAAAACCTAGCCCATTTTATTTACACAATACTTTGTTATACTGAGAAATTTGTGTGTGACTTTTAAATAAAATAGTATACTATATGGAGAGAATATGGTGGAACTGAATGTATTTTGGGAATAAGGAGTGCCATATAAGAGTTCATATTTATTCATCTGGACTGAAATATTAGCAAGTTGATAAACGAATTTAGGAGGGCATTGTGACAACTATCTCAAACATATACCTGGCTCATCATTCAGAACTCCTTTATTCCCCTTTTGTGCAGAAATTTACTTTTTCCATTTGAAAAACTTTAAAGGGCTATTTCCTGTAATGTTCTTGATTTTAAATATTTACTTAAAAATTTTTGCTTTCTTGTATCTTGTGACTGTTTTTGAATTGTTTAATTGTAAAAAGCAGAATGATATAAGATGCAGTCAAAGCAATATATCTTAGCCAAAAGGAACGTGAAGCTCAAAATAAGCAACTGTGAGAAATTAACCTGAATTGAGTTTAGGTATCCCGGCTTCTATGAACTAATTTTCTTATATCCTGAGAAAACTTGGCATATGAAGAATCTTGAGGGATAGAAGAATGGAGAGAGGTAAATGTCCTAAGTTTTAAGGACATTTGATATGCAGAAACTTTAGTATTTAGCCTTGAAGAAAAAAGTGGAAACTGTTGCACAAATTTTAAGGGCGGCTCTATGCAAGAGGGTTTAGATTTAGACCATGGTGATCCCAGGAGCTAGACAAGACAGAATTGGTCAGTGGACTTAGAGGCAGATTTCACCTCGCTGAGAAGAACTGTCTCATTATCCGGTTTTCTTGGAATTATTTGCCTTGGGAGATCATGAAAGGTTCTCAGTCATGCCCTTCCAGGGACATTTGTTGATAGGACAACACGTTTTGGGTAAGATTGGATTAGATTGTCTAAGGTCCAGTAGCTGTAATACACCTGGTGGTGTATCACCCTTCCCTCTGTCCCCCACGGGCCACCAAACTTTGATAGGTGTTATGAGTGCTTAAGTTTAAAAAAAGTGGTTTTCTTTTTTTTTTTTTTAATATTTATTTATTTATTTTTGGCTGCGTTGGGTCTTCGTTTCTGTGCGAGGGCTTTGTCTAGTTGCGGCGAGCGGGGGCCACTCTTCATCGTGGTGCGCGGGCCTCAGTATCGTGGCCACTCTAGTTGCCGAGCACGGGCTCCAGACGTGCAGGCTCAGTAGTTGTGGCTCACGGGCCTAGTTGCTCCGCGGCATGTGGGATCTTCCCAGACCAGGGCTCGAACCCGTGTCCCCTGCATTAGCAGGCAGATTCTCAACCACTGCACCACCAGGGAAGCCCCCAAAAAGTGGTTTTCTTAAAACAATGAATTAAAATAGGAAGAGATGTTATACTTTTGTGGCCGTGGATTAATAACAAATCGTTTTTTGTAAAGGTGAAACTAAAAACTACTTTGGAAATCATTTTATTCTATAGCAGTGGCTCAGACCTTTTTGATACGAAGTTCCTATAAGATATACATTTTACATTACAATTTGCTACACACAAGAATACAAATACCTGAAACAAGTTTCAGGAACTTGCCAGTTATTTAGGTGTAATTTTCTCTGATATTTTCTATTTGCTTCTTTTTCTTTTAAAATGCTGGTTATAGGGAATTCCCTGGCAGTCCAGTGGTTAGGGTTCAGTGCCCTCATTACCAGGGGCCTGGGTTCGATCCATGGTCAGGAAGTAAGATCCCACGCGAGCCGCAGCCAAGAAAATAAAGTGCTGGTTATACATCAGTAAATTGATTTCAGGACCCAATAGTGGGTTGTGACCAATAGACTGAGAAACATTGTTCTAGATGTTTATCACTTAGGTGATTAGTGAAAAGAGCTATGTTAGCTATTTTGGGTTTCTCAAAACTCAGATTTCAAGTGCACTTTAAGTGCCTAATGAGAAAATTGCTGAATTCTAGAAAATTAGCTAGGTGTTTCTTCTCCTTCCCTGCATTGGTCAGAACAATAGGACTTCTTCAGGGTAAAAATGGAAGATAGCTTGATTGAGCTAAATAATGTAGTAAATTGTCTAAAAGTCTCTCTGATTTGCCTTGAGAAAATGATTTTGTGTTCTTTAATACAAAGCTTAGGGTGTCAATAATTAAATGTGGGTTTCTATTTTAAAGTTCTGCTTCCTCACCTGGAACTTAATTGTTTCTCCATATTTTGATGTGCAGGCTTGTTAAAGAGTAGCACTGAATTTTGTGGTTTTAAGTTGTTTTCTCATGTTTAAGGTTCAAAGGGTTAGATGAGATCATCTCAAAAAATGTGGTAGTTTCCATCTCTGAAATACTGTTGATCCTTGATTCTTTAGAATGTTAGTTTTACATACCTCACATTTCAGGAATATTATTGATTTGGTCTTGGATGGTTGCTGCTGTAAGAAAGAAAAGGCATTTTGGGGGGTAGACTTACCAGTATTTAGTGAAAAGAAGTTGATGATTAAGAGAATGGAAGAAAAAAAAATCCTATTGCTTGAGTTATCCACATTTGGTGCCAAAAATGGATCTTTTAGTGTTCTTTGTCTAGCTTTCAACTTTACCTTTCATTTTTGCACTTTGATGCAAAAGTAAGGGCTTATCTCAAAGCCCTCTGGTGATCATCCAGGAATTGGTTCATTTGTGACCAAGGTACCTTTAGAATCTAAATATAGCGATTATATCAGCTTTTAAAGTAAGAGCAGGCACATAATTGAAGTTTTTCTTTTTCTTTTTTTTAAACTTATTTATTTATTTATTTTTGGCTGCGTTGGGTCTTCATTGCTGCGTGCGGGCTTTCAGTGAGTGGGGGCTACTCTTCGTTGTGGTGCGTGTGTGGGCTTCTCATTGCGGTAGCTTCTCTTGTTGCAGAGCACGGGCTCTTAGGTGCACGGGCTTCAGTAGTTGTGGCGCACAGGCTTAGTTGCTCCGTGGCATGTGGGATCTTCCCGGACCAGGGATCGAACCTGGGTCCCCTACATTGGCAGGCAGATTCTCATCCACTGCGCCACCAGGGAAGCCCCTTAATTGAAGTTTTTGTGTTCTTATAGTTTCTATTTTAAACATTTGTTTTCCTTACTGGGTTACAGTTCTCTTTTCTAGTGCAAACTTTTAGACTGACTTAGATGGAACTCCAGTTGATCTGAGTGATAGAAATCGATCTGACTTAAATGGTGGACTTAAAATAGCTACTGTTGCTACTTTCTCTGGCCTAAATGGCTACTGAAAACTTTATCATAAAGTTGGAAATAATATAAAAATAGGGGAGTATTTTGATATTGCATTTTAATGAAATGAGCAACAAACTCTTAAAGACAATCTTTCTAAATAGCACTAGAATCAATACTCTAAGACATAACGTTTTTATTTTATTTTATTTTTTAAGACAATGGTTTTAAAAGGAGCAGCTTAATCGTGCTGTTCTAATAAATAAGAGTGTTACTTGTGTATTTACATGGGTTCAAGATTGCAGTAGTATTCTGGGTGGAACAAGTAAGTGCTTACAAGAAATAATGGCTGCTATTTATTGGATAATTGTGTACCTGGCCCTCGAAACAGTCTTGAGAGGTATTGTTATTCCTATTTTACAGGTGAGGAAACTGAAGTTCAGTGAGGGCAAGTAACTGGCAGAGCCAGGATTTCAACCCAGTTTTAAAAATCTGTGTTTTTAACTTTTATGCTATATTGAAATTTTGTATTGTCCTCCCAGTTCCAGTTTTTGATGCTCATTTTACACTGAAGAGTTGGTTTAGCTTTGGAATTTAATTTAAGTAATAAAAATGAGAATGTTTCTTTGTTTTTAGCTAGAGGTAGGGCTTCCTATGCCTTTAGACTTAAATATTGACTTCTTAATTTCAACTTTGCATAGGAATAAGTTCATCAAAAATGTATATCAACCCTGAATAAGGTAAATCTCTAAGTAGTGGAAAACAGTATGTTTTGAATAAGCATCTTTAGAAAGCAGAAAATGAACCAAACTATTATTATAAATCATTATAATGAGTTTTTGTGAATGACCCTTGTTATCATAGATCTTTTATTTAAATTATTTATTTATTTTTGGCTGTGTTGGGTCTTCGTTGCTGTGTGAGGGCTTTCTCTAGTTGTGGCAAGCGGGGGCCACTCTTCATCGCGGTGCGCGGGCCTCTCACTGTTGTGGCCTCTCTTGTTGCGGAGCACAAGCTCCAGATGCGCAGGCTCAGTAGTTGTGGCTCATGGGCCTAGTTGCTCCGCGACATGTGGGATCTTCCCAGACCAGGGCTCGAACCCGTGTCCCCTGCATTGGCAGGCAGATTCTCAACCACTGCGCCAAGGGAAGCCCCTTTCATTTAAATTATTTTTTCTTTTCCCCTCTTTAGCATTTATAGATGGATTTTTTTTTGACTAGTTACCCTTAAGGCAAGAGTGCTTCTAATATTCATATTTTGCTTTACTCAGGTTTTAGTTTTTGTGATAAATAACATTTGTTATGTAAGATAATTCTGGCCATTTTCACATAATTGAAAGTTAAAATATTTTGTGTTTCAAGGGAAGCAGTAGTCTTTCAATTTAGTTTTGAAATTTTTTAATTTAATTGCTTATATGATGTCAGTATAGTCTATGTGACATTTTTGTAGTTTTCCTGTGTTGAAAAGTAGGATAGAAAAAAATGTGCTAAATAATTGCCTTTTAAATCTTTCTCTTTTTTTTTTGGCCGCACTGTGCAGCTTGCAGGATCTTAGTTCCCTAACCAGGGATTAAACCAGGCCACCGCAGTGGAAGCGCCGAGTCCTGACAACTGGACCTCCAGGGAATCCCCCTTTTAAATGTCTTAGCTTTTAAATAACAAGTTTTTCAGTTTGGGGAAAACTAAATTTTCTTTTGTCGTTGGCAGTGGGATTAAATGTCTGATAAGTTGAACACTCCAGTGGTACATGCATCCCCTCTACTGATTCCCTTTCCCACACTAATCCTTTGCAGATGCCAAGTCCAAGTCCATTCACTCATCAAGCCTTCCTTGAATTTGGTGTTCCAGATGAAGGAGAGACAACCCCGGCCTCAAGATGTTCACATTTAATAGGGAAGACAGACATTTAGTAGTTTAGTATCAATAAGGGAGTAAAGTTGTTGAGAGGTGAGGTTATATCTGATATGAGTGAGAGTGATATGAATAGCATTCTAAGCAAGGGAACTGCATGACCAAGTGGTAAAAAAAACAACCTGATTGGTGGAATTCAGCCTCCTGGGGTTGCTTGCTTGTTAAGTGGCAAGAGATTAGATCTTAAAAATCTTTAAGGAGATTGGATATTATCCTCTAGAGTATTTTCTAAAATTAGGTTTCTAACAGAGCTCTTAAAATTTGGTCCTAAGAGCAAAAAGTTCAGAAAACATTTGAGTGCCTACTTTTTACCTTGTTCTGTACCAGAAATGTGGATATAAGACATGATTGTTACTTTCAAGAAGCTTAGATTAGTGAAGAAAACAAATGGTACATGTTAAGATGTATGATGTGCAAAAGGATAGTTGACCATTTACAATTGAAAAAGTAGTCTTTTTCATTAAACTTTGATAATTTTATTTAATTTTATAGAGCAGCTTTTTAGATCTGTCAAGCAACTTAGGTTATCAGTTCCAACAGATGAGGAACTGAGGCCCAGAGAAGTAAGTGATTTGCTTGAAATTCTAGAACCCAGGATTCCTACTAGCAGATTCTTTATCCTGTACTATATAATTCCTTTTTGGAGTGTTTCTAGTGATAGACTAAGGAAGTATCATTAGTAAACTGTTAGGAAGTTCTTTATATTGAACCCACACTTAATCTGATCACCAAAGCTAACATGTTTTCCCTTTTGCAGGTTAAAAATCCCAGTTTATTCAGTAGTTCTTCATATGATCCTTTGCCATATGGTTACCCTCCTTTATATAGTCTCGTAGGATGTATCTATTGATATCAGAAATTGATACCGGAAATTGTACCAGTATTTTAGCTGCAATTCCACCAGCTAACCTAAAATTATTATGCCCGCGATTTCAGAACCTGTACCTAATTGTTAAGAGATAAAGATTTAAAACTCCCTCTTCTGGATCCTTTCTCCCTAGTTCCATGTCCCATTTTCCTTGATCCTAAGTAATGCAGAAAATGGTCATCTTTGCACTGTGTTCATAATACTGTTTTTCATGGCATCTGTCATTAAAAATCCCTATTTCCCGGAACATGATAAGCATTTGGTTACTAGCGCCCCCCAAATAGGGTTTTTTTTTAAGAAAAAATATTTTTATTTTATTCTTTTTTTTTAAATTGTGGTAAAATAACATATTTACCATTTTAACCATTTTTAAATGTACAGTTCAGTAGCGTTAAATACATTCACATTTTTGGGCACTCAATTTCCAGAACTCTTCCTCTTGCAAAACTGAAACTGTACATACCATTGACTCCCCATCCTCCACTACCCCACCCCTGGCAACCACCATTTTACTTCCTATCTCTATGAATTTGATTAGGTAACTCATGTAAGTGGAACTAATAGCAATATTTTTGAAATTAACTTTACTAATAGAATGGTATCTTTAATATATAAACTCAGTTTCTTATAACAAAATATAGTTACAACATATTTTATATAGTTTTGCATCTTGACTCATTGAGGCAGTAAAGTCAGAAGATAATTCAGTGTTGGTAGACTAAAGAAAAACAGAATACAAAATTCCTTAAGAGCCTTTCTTTTTTTTTTTCTTTCTTTCTCTTAAATCAAGGATGTGGCTATACCTTCCTCCACATCTAAGCCCCAAACGTGTTCAGAATTCACCCCACCCTATCATTTTTTGCATATTATATAGAAGTTCTGCCTGCACTTGAATTCTGACTCTCCTGTTCTTGCATTTAAATGGTGTCTTAATCTATAAAACCAGGAATAGTCCTCAACTTAGGTTTAAGTGTAGTTAGTGGCATGTTTCCCTTATAGTTCTTTCGGTTCACTTGTTCAGTTTCCATTTAGTTACAGTACATCTAAGGCTCTTTTAAGTTCCAGGCTGTTTGGATACTAACATGGAAGCTCTTATATCTCTCTAAGAGAGGAATTTTAGACTTTTAAGTTTAGAATATGAAGTAGGAAAATGGAAATCAAATTTGTTTGAGATATTAAAGATGCCTTACCTAGTAAGGAGTACTTAAAAATCACTGAGTCAAAAAAAAAATCACTGAGTCAAGTAAATACATAAATTTGTATCTTTAATAAATGCTCTTTAGGGAGTTCCATGTAGCCTAGTGGTTAGGATTCCAGGTTTTTCACTGCTGTGGCCCGGGTTCAATCCCCGGTCAGGGAACTAAGATCCTGCAAGCTGCGTGCCATGGCCAGAAAAAAGAAAAAAGGTCTTTAATAACGAGCATCTTTTGAATGAATCCATTTTTTTCCATCCCTTCCTATGTAAGGCTTAACTTACCGTCACCATAGTGACGGTAAGTTAATTAAATATAATTAACTATTATAATTAAAAGTCACTTTGCCGTGAAAAAAACTCAGTACTAACCTTATTTATCAGGTGTACACGTGTGTATATCAGTAAGAATAAAGTAACATTTACAGTTTTGGTTTGTGTGCATATGATATCATCTCTGTATAATGAATATTTATGGTAGTTTGGCTTATTTTGCTGTTTTATGTACTTGTGGGAGGTGGGAGGTTGTTTTGTAGGAAAGGATAGTATTTGGGCTATGCCTCAGATGAGCAATATGAGAATTGTCATTTGAAATACTTTTGGTTTAAGCTATACTTTCCTATAACAAAATGTGACATTTTTTGGCTGAGTTAGGGCCTTGTTGAAAAATAAATTTCAGAGAGCTAGTTCTAATTCTGTTTGTGAAGTAGAAATGTGGGTTCTGATATCTTAGAAAAGTCCTACATTTTTGTGATCTTAATTAGAGTCTCTTCTTTCTACAGAAATAGGAAGGTCGTTGATTATTCACAATTTCAGGAATCTGATGATGCTGGTAAGTTTTGTGATTTCAATAAGTTGTAAATTCGACTGACTAGTGGAAGAATACCCAGTTTGTGTACATTCTTATTATTCTTTTGAAATAGGTTTCATTTTTTATTTTTAGACTGTTGGTGTATATAAATTATGTCAATCTGTGTCACTCAAAACAAACGTTGAACTTGCATGGATTTTAACTTTTCCTTAGTAAATCATTGAAAATAAACACTTGAATAATTTTTTTTTCTTATCTGGTTTTGGAGTCCAAAGTTTAAATGTGTGATAATTCTGATGCAGTGTTTATTAGTTTAATATATCTCCTGCTATAATCACGGTAAAACTCATACATTATAATAGGGAGTATGTAAATTTTTTGCATAATAAAGTACGATGAGAGTATTTTGTGAAATACCTTTGATTTGTGAACTAAGAGTGAGTAGTGCATCTTAAATTGTAGCCATAAAAGGTCTTTTTAGAGTATGTCCTTACTCTCATTTTCCAGATGTGTTTACTATTCTTTTTCCTTTATTTTTTTAAAATCTAATTTTACTTTATAAACATAATATTACATACCTTGGGAAAACCTAGAAAATGCAGCAATGTATAAAGAAGAATAAAAACATAATCCACCCTCCCAGAGGTAATACTAATATTTATTAAATGCTTACTAAATGTTTGCACTTATTTAATCCTTAGATCATTCCTGTTAAAATGGGATTATACTATTTTTATTTCCATTTTACAGATAAGGAAACTGAGGCAGAAATATTATTCCAAGTCCTTTAGCCAGCAGATGGCCATTTTAACTTTTTTGTCCTTTTTTTCCTTTTAAAAATATAGTTGACATCTTGCTATAGAATTTTGAGTTCTGTGCCCCTCCCACCCCACCCCTACTTATCTTTCTTGTGTTACTAAAAGTTTACGTTGGTTAATGGTTGTATGGTATTCCATAATTTATAATTATCCAACCATTTAATAATTGCTGAAGCTTCAGACTATTCTAGATACTCACGATTATATATGATGGTGTAGTAAACAGTTTTGGAATAGTCACTTTTTAAGGTTTTATAGGACTTTTTAAATTGGAGGTATTTTCCTCAAGTGCCAGAGTGTGCTATATATAATACTTTAGTTTAAAAGTAATTTACTTGATAACAGTAATTGTGTTAGGATTGTAGAATTGTGGGTTCTTTACAGTCTAAAATGCTTGTAATATAACCATATTACTATAATAGTTTCCAAATAAATATGAAGATATGGAAACATGTAAAAGTCTTTAACAAATTAAAAGGCTAGAATATAAAGTAAGATATTTGACTGTGGGTATATTAAAATATACACATGAGGACTAGAGAGTGATATGCAAAAATGGAAATGATTGAGTTAAGGCGGAACTGGAGTAGAAAAGATTTTTTTTTTAATGAAAGAAAATTATTTAGGAAATTCTGCCCTCTCACCTTTTAAATAGCATGAGAGAATTATCAGTAAATAGAGTGGTAATTTTGACATGTAAAAATCATAGTATAGTTCATTGAATTTGAAAAATACTTTGTTTAGATGAAGATTATGGAAGAGATTCGGGCCCTCCAGCTAAGAAAATTCGATCATCTCCCCGAGAAGCTAAAAATAAGAGGCGATCTGGAAAGAATTCACAGGAAGATAGGTAAGAGGCATAAGTCTGATTCTTCTTACCCTGTCACCACTCAGGTGAGGATAGTGTCTGGTCTCTAAATTGGTAGAATCTTCAGTTACTTTGGGAAAGTGCTTATTGTTCACTTAATGTTGTTTTGCATGTTTCATGTCAGACAGTGCTTCTGAGTCTAGAGGTTAGCCTCTTTAAGGTCATGGAATCCAAGGTGAGCTGCAAGTATGCCAGAATGACTTTGGTGCTACTTCAAACCTCTGAACACAGGCAGAAAGATTGTTTAAGTATATAATTTGTTGCCCAAGGTTAGTATTGGCATTTTCATTGTAGAAATGGCAAAGAATAAGTGGCCTTTCCTATTCAGTCACAGATCATTGGCAGAATCATAACTAAAGCTTATAGAATGTTGCATTGCCTGCCAAGTTTTACTATCTGTAGTCAATTCTACTTTGTTTAAATAATTTAATCATTTTGGGCTGTTTCCTTTCCCTTAGTTTTATAAATGAATTCAGATGAGTTGTATTTTTAACTGTAATTGCCTCATGAGACAAGGGTATTGTAGCTTTCATCTCTGCTCTTACAGCTATACACATTGATTCACTCTCGTACTCAGTGTAGCATAACTTTAAGACCTCCTTGACGGTGGTGGTGGTGGTGGTGGTGATGATAGTTACCGTTTATGATTCTTATGTGCCAGTATCTATTATATGCTGATTTATATCCATTATCATTTAATTCTCACAAAACCTTTATTAGGGTAAGTAATATTAACTTAGAGGGGTCAGTGATTTATCCAAGGACCAGCAAATAGACCAGTAGGTTTTGAAACCATGTCTGTTGGACTCCAAAGTCCATTTTTTTAACCATTAGGCTATACCACTTCCAAACAATACTATTAAGTATGAGCAGTTCAAAGAAATGAAATAATAATTCTCACTAACTCTTCTAAGTTATTTACTTTTGAGCACTAAAACCACTATAATTCCTAGGCAGAAATCTTTCCATTCTGAATTCACAGAACACTAAGTTTGTAAAAATAATACTAATTAATAAATGTACCTAAGTATTTTCTGTTTGCTTGAATCGCTAACATCTAGTATTTTCTTTCCTGGAGAATTTCAGAAATCTGGAGAAACTTTGAGGAAAAATAAGACAAAATTATACTGTAGGGAGACACATTTTCCATAGTTTCATAATATATCTCTCTAATCCAGTTTTATATAGCAGCCCAACTTAGAACTATCTTTCATTATATTTATTTTATTTCTCCTAGGAATGAGCATCTTCATGGCCTCTTGTAATGTCTCATCGATATAATTGATATCTAGCCTAAATTTTTCCTTGTTGCAGTCATCTGGCTTTATTACTCTCTGCTAAGTGTCCAGGAATGGTTGAAATAAATATAGCTTTTGTTGCCATTTGTATTAAGTGCCTTGTACGTTTATTCCCTTAGACCAATATTATGTTGCTTTTTGTGTTGGTCTCTACTTAAACCATTACAGTGAAGTCAAGTAAAAGTTTAGCTTTTACTTGACTTCACTGTAATGGTGCTCAAGGATTAATGGTCTCTATAAACTCAATAATAAAAGAACTAGAGGAAATGATACCGTTCTTCATCATTGTAATAGACTTGTGAATTAAACGCTTACTTTGCATAAAATATTTATATAGAACAGTCATAGGTTTCAGAATTATAGTATATTTGGATCAGATTACTTAGTAAATGTGTTCGGTTTTTCTTTTTGCTTAGGAATCTTGGGTTCAATAGGTGGTCATTTGAGTGTGGTCTAAATTATAGGAATACCAAAAGAGATTTACAGGATCTGCTGTTTGAGAAAAGAAAGCTATCAACTTTTATGTGACTTTCTTTTTTTGTTTGTCAGAATTTCTCATGGAATCATAAAATTTTAGCGCTGAAGAGTACAAGTGATTTGCCTAAGATCATACAACTAAATAATTCATGACAAAGACAGAACACTAGAACCCAGATTTCCAATTTAAGATTTGTGAAGATATAAAATGTGCATCTTTGTGACCTAAAAAGTTACTTTATAAAACTTTCCTTTGAAGCTCGTTAACTTCTTATTTTACTCTGCAGTGACCTTTAGCTCACTTTTATTTTCTCCATGATACAAGGCAGGCCTATGTGTTGAGGTTTCTGATGTATAGAAATATTGGATCCTAAATATTAATATTAGGAGGTAATTAATTAATTGATTTGTTTTCATTTTGTTTTAGATAATTTTTTTAGGCATATTGTAATTTATATAACTAAACTCCAGTTTCCTTTAATAATTATAAAGGTGTTTTCTACATCTATATTTGGGGCTATCCATTTACTTGCCTATTTTACCACCATTGATACATTATATAATTTATTTTCAGTATATTCATACTTTGACAACAAAAAATTTTTCTTAGTAAATGTTCCTGAACCAGGTCTTATCCATAGGTGAAAAGTTTTTAGCTTGTGTTGAGATACTTTCTTTTTTTCCTTTGGGTCTTCAGAGGGAGCAGTGTTTTCTAAAAGTAGATAAAATTGTTCTTAATCACCAGCATTCCTATGAAGTAGGGAAATAATGCAAGCAAGCAGTTGCACTCCTCAGCATCTGTTTGAATATTTTATGTATAAAAGAGGTTTTCTTCGGCGTTCTTCTCCAGTCAGATACCAGAGATTTACGTTCACTTGGATTTTGATCTAAGATTTTTCATCTTTTCCCCCTTCCACTTACAGTGAGGACTCAGAAGAAAAAGATGTGAAGACCAAGAAGGATGATTCTCACTCAGCAGGTAGTAAAGAATTTTTAATGTAATAGGTGTAATTCTATTTATATATTTATTTATTGGGCATTTTAATAAGTGGCTTTATTATAATGCCAGGCTCTGTGGTAAATGCTGCATTACAAACATTATGTGTTTTCATCTTCAAAGAGCTCACAGCGGTTCTCAATCCTGGTGGCTTATTACAGTTTCCTATGAAGGAGGTTTGTTTTGTTTTATTTTGTTTTTTTTTGTTTGTAGGTTTTGTTTTTGGGTTTTTTTTTTTTGCGGTACGCAGGCCTCTCACTGCTGTGGTCTCTCCCGTGCGGAGCACAGGCTCCAGACGCGCAGGCTCAGCGGCCATGGCTCACAGGCCTAGCCACTCTGCGGCATGTGGGATCTTCCCGGACCGGGGCACGACCCCGTGTCCCCTGCATCGGCAGGCGGACTCTCAACCACTGCGCCACCAGGGAAGCCCTGTTTGTAGGTTTCAAAAAAAAAAAAAAATTTATTTGGCTGCGCCAGGTCTTAGTTGCATTGCCGCGTGCAGGATCTTCATTGCGGCGTGTGGGATCTAGTTCCCTGACTAGGGATCAAACCCAGGCCCCCTGGATTGGGAGTGCAGAGTCTTAAGCGCTGGACCACCAGGGAAGTCCCTATGAAGGTTTTTTTTGTTTTTTTTTTTTTGGTTTTTCTAATTAATTAATTTGTTTTTGGCTGCATTGGGCCTTCATTGCTGCACGCGGGCTTTCTCTAGTTGTGGCGAGCGGGGGCAGCTCTTCGCTGCCGTGTGCGGGCTTCTCCTGTTGTGGAGCACAGGCTGTAGGCGCGCAAGCCTCAGTAGTTGTGGCACACAGGCTCAGTAGTTGTGGCACACCGGCTTAGTTGCTCCGCGGCGTGTGGGATTTTCCCGGACCAGGGCTTGAACCCGTGTCCCCTGCATTGGCAGGCGGATTCTTAACCACTGCACCACCAGGGAAGTCTGATATGAAGGTTTTTATAATGTACTTAGTATTCATCCCATCCCAGGACTTCTCATTCAGTAAGGTCTAGGTGAGATGTTGGGGCTTTGTTTTGTATAAGTATTTACAGATTATTCTCATAGTCAAAATTGAAAACCATTTACATGAACAAATAAAAGATATCAAACTAAATAGAATAATAAAAGTAAGGGGGAGTGATGACTCCAGGTTGGAAAGCAAACAACGATTAGTTTCAATCTGACTCTTTAGCTGGGAAGTAGACCTTTGAAACAGTAGCCACAGAGAAAGTTTTTTTGTAAGAATTCTAAATTAAAAGAATTAATGAGAGGCTTCTCTGGTGGCGCAGTGGTTGGGAGTCCACCTGCCAATGCAGGGGACACAGGTTCGTGCCCCAGTCCGGGAAGATCCCACATGCCGCGGAGCGGCTGGGCCCGTGAGCCATGGCTGCTGAGCCTGTGCGTCTGGAGCCTGTGCTCCGCAACGGGAGAGGCCACAACAGTGAGAGGCCCGCGTACCGCAAAAAAAAAAAAAAAAAAAGAATTAATGAGGAACTGACTAAATTAAATGTTAAATCCTGATTACTCATTGGTATTTATTTTTTAAAATGTAACTCTTAAAGGAATTGAGAGTTTATCCCATCTTGCTCCCAACCATTTTAGTTGTGGTCTATATTCCCCTGCTTTTGCCTTCCTGGATCCCCCTTTAAATGAGACTGCTGGGCTTCCCTGGTGGCGCAGTGCTTGAGAACCTGCCTGCCGATGCAGGGGACACGGGTTCGAGCCCTTGTCTGGGAAGATCCCACATGCCGCAGAGCGGCTAGGCCCGTGAGCCACAACTACTGAGCCTGCGCGTCTGGAGTCTATGCTCCGCAACAAGAGAGGCCGCGACAGTGAGAGGCCCGCGCACCGTGATGAAGAGTGGCCCCCGCTTGCCACAACTGGAGAAAGCCCTCGCACAGAAACGGGGACCCAACACAGCCAAAAATAAATAAATAAACAAACCAATGAACCGACATTTAAAAAAAAAAAATTAGACTGCTATTTAGCTAATATGTAGAGAGGGTAGACAGAGTTCCACTGGATTCACTCCACTGAGCTATTTTGCGTTTGTTTTTTTCTCAAGTCTGCTAATTGTCTGAAAATAAATGATGTTAACCTTTTGCACTAGTGCTGTTGTGATAATGTAACGTACACTTTTATCCATCTGCCTTGTGAATCCGAAGTTGAATCTCTTACATTTGTAAGCATTTGAGCGATTCAAGATGAGTAACTCTGTACGAGTGTTAAGCTGCCGTGAGGTGTGTTTCGTTTTGAGTCCGCCAAAGTCCGTTCCGTTCCGTGTGTCTGTCTGTCTTCAGGTGAGGTTCTGGGTAGTGAAAGTGATGACTTGAACACTGACCATGGCAAAGCTTTTAAGAACCGAGTGTTTCTGGAAGAGTAACAGCTAAACCTTAACAGAATAAGAGAGCCTCGGAGTCCAGAAGGGCTGTAGGTAGAGACTAATAAAAATATAACTTGGTCTAGAGCCAGTAGGCTGGCATCCTGTTGTTTAACCAGATTTATGCACAACCACAACTGTGTGTTGAAAAGAACTTTTAATTAATAAACTATAGTATATGAAAGTAATTTTTTTTATAAAATTGTATTGAGATCTAATTGATTTTAATATGTGTTTTAAAGATTGCCCTCAATCTCCTCTAAACTGAAATGGCCACACCTCATTCATTGAAAAGGATAGTAGTTTGGCATTATTTTAGATTCTGTATGTTTTGTATCTTAGAATAAATATCATTGGAAGACAATGTTCCCCGTTCTACTATTTAAAAATATTTTTCTAACTAGTTTCTAAAAACTGTGTAGATAGGTTTGAATGTGATTGCGAATTTCAGGGCAAAGCAATGATACAAGTTTAAAGTGTGTTATAGGAAACATGTGCTCACACCTTAATTCAGCTTTATTATTACTTAGAACTACATGCCTGAGTTATTTCATATGTGCTAGTGGGTGCAGAGTCTTATTCAAGCTCATTCTTTGAATTTTAGCTCTTTTGTGTATTTTGTAGAAATTTTTAGGGATAAAATTTACCCTTTTTGAATGAAATAAAGCTGCAGGTTATATCTCGTCGGCTTTTCTAGTCAGCTGTCAAACCCATAACTCTTTGATCATTGCATTATAACTTGGATATTGCAGAGGACAGTGAAGATGAAAAAGAAGATCATAAAAATGTGCGCCAGCAACGGCAGGCAGCCTCTAAAGCAGCCTCTAAACAGAGGGAGATGCTCATGGAGGATGTGGGCAGTGAAGAAGAACAAGAAGAAGAGGATGAGGTGCCATTCCAGGAGAGTACGTAAAGCTGCCTTATTACTTTGGTCATGGTTGTAGTTTGTGACCTCGATTACTTCCACGTTTTTGTGGATGCTCAGTGTTAAAATCAGTCGCTTAAATTAGATACTAACTATTAAAAGAGATGACCGTTTTGATATCTATGTATATTTTATAAGGTTCAGAGATTCCCATGATCATTATGTCCATCATTTCTAGTCAAATACTGAATGAACAGTTGTTAGACTAACAGTTACATGGTGGGTGTTGTGATTAAGATTTGTATTTTGGCTTGGTGGAGAAGGGTGTAGACCTCTCCTTGCAAAAAAACAGTGTTAACTAAATTTAGATGTTTCACGGGTTACTCAGATTAATTAATTACATGTATATCTGCTTTGTATGTAGTTTCCTTACTTCATTTGTTTATACTTGGGCCAAACACACCAAATCAGTTGTTTCATTTCCCTAGTCTCATCAGGACTATATAGGAGTGATGGAACTACCAAAAGTTACTTGATGGCTTCAGTTTTTATCCAGATTAAGTCTTATCTTTTCCTGTTTTCAACGTACGCTTCAAACAAGTCAGTCATGTAACCCTCATGGTGCGTGCTAAACCATTTTACAGGTGGGGCCAGTGACAGCTCCAACCAGATTGGTAGTATCTGCAAATAGAATCCAAGAGTGTTTGACTTCCAAATCCATTCTCCATTCTTAGCACTCTCTCCCTTTGTTCACTTGGAAGGCTGTATACATTAAGTTGGACGTTGAAATTCTTCTTTCCTCTCAGAAGATTCCGGCAGTGATGAGGATTTCCTAATGGAAGACGATGATGATAGTGACTATGGCAGTTCAAAAAAGAAAAACAAAAAGATGGTTAAGAAGTCCAAGCCTGAGAGAAAAGAAAAGAAAATGCCCAAACCCAGGCTAAAGGCCACAGGTGAGCTCTGCAGAAGTCAGATTAAATTACTGCTTTGAAAAATGTGAAGAACCAATAAACCTCTACAGAAGTTCTTCATTAGGGCTTGGCATTGGCCACGTACTTAACAAAAATAAAAGGATCCTGTGTTCTATACCTGGAAGTATCCCTTATTTATTAATAAGGACTCCAGCCCCTCTGAAATTCTGGTGGCTTAGCCCTGTTCTTCAACTACTGCCATACGAGAGGCAAGATTTGGGAATGACCTATTAGTGTCAGGTACAGTGGTAGAAACACCCCACCAGCATAGCTGTTACTGCCCTTTTTCCCCACTGATATCACAATCCCAGCAGCTAGTAAAGACTTGAAATTGTGAAAATACACACCTACAGTAATACATTTAAGTTCTGTGTTCTGATCCCTACACCATCCTCTGTGCTAGCAAAATAAAACCACACTTGACAGCAAAGATTCATTTTCTTTAGGCCCTTGTGGTTTCTACCAGGTATTCTCCTATTTGAAGCTAGCTTGTGATTAAATCAGAAAGCTGGATTTGCTTTTTCTTTATTCTAGCAAATAGAACTTTTACTCATCATGTCTTACTGTTAGTAATGATGGAACTGTTAAAAGTTATTTGATGGCTTTAGTTTCTATTCAGGTTAAGTTGCATCCCCTCTTCTTCACCCAAGTTTTAAACATAAACAATTTTTAGTTTCACAAGCCACTAAGGATGATGTGCAGTTTCTATAGCATCCTGTTTCTCTATTGTAAACATTACTGCTAACATAACATTACAGTGTTGGTTAAAAGGGTTTGGAAACCAGCACCCACCTTCATTTTTAGTAAGTTAGGGTGTTGTCTTTATAGATTTTTTTCTTACAGATTATTTTCTTTAGTAGCTGATTTTGTTAAAGATGCTTTCTTCCCTTCCCCAAATTGGTATTTTTCTTCTTTCAGTGACGCCAAGCCCTGTGAAAGGCAAAGGGAAAGTGGGTCGCCCCACAGCTTCAAAGGCATCAAAGGAAAAGACTCCTTCTCCCAAAGAAGAAGACGAGGAACCAGAAAGCCCTCCTGAAAAGAAAACATCTGCAAGCCCTCCACCTGAGAAATCTGGGGATGAAGGGTCTGAAGATGAAGCCCAGTCTGGGGAGGATTAAAAGTGATGATGGTTTGGGGAGAGATTTTATTAAAAAAAGAGAAAAAAAAAAAGAAAAAAGAAAAAAAGAGGGAAAAAAAAAAGAAAACCTACTTAAGATAGAATATGGTTTTGGCTATGGCTTGACTCATGGGCTTTCAATGCTTTTTTTTTTTTCCTTTTGTTGAAAATAACTTTTTCTTTTTCTTTCCTGTTTTTTTTTTTTTTTTAAGAAAACCATTGTATGTTTAATTTACCTTTTTTGTCTATGGGTCTCTTTGTCACGACCCCCTCTTTCCCCTCCCCCTCTTTCCCAATGAAAGCCATGTTAAATTAATCACTGGATTGACTGCTTCATCTTTTTATTTTTAATGGAGGGTATGCCACATTTGTAAAGCAATAAGATTTGAGGTGAACACTATGGAAATTTTGCTTTTTGCTAAATGGTAGCAAGTTAAACAGTAATCAGAAAACATAGAAGGTTTTAGTTAAAAATGATTGTTTCTCTACCTGAACTTTTTAAGAAAACAGTCGTCATCTAATACAAGTTTATATTCTATATACAAAAATATGGATGTCTAGAAAAATCATGACTTTAAACTTCCACTGATGGGGTAGGTAGGAGATAAAGATGAATTCAGAATTGTTACTAAAAGTATTCATGTTTTTTTATCCTGGGGCAGCACAGGGAATTGAGGTTACCTGACCTTGTTTGAGGGTGTGGGTTATTTTTTTTTTAATTTCATCACTTGTTATCTCTAAGAGACTCGGAGCCAGTGATCCTTTATCCTGCTACAGTCTTTAAGGAACTTTAAAAAAAAAAAAAAAAAAAGCAAGGGCCGCCAAAACTTAAATCTCTCTTGATTTTCTATTTCATTCTCTAATGGTTCATGTTTTAAAATATATATATGTATCTATTCTGTTTCTTGGATAAAATTTTACCAAGGATCAAAAGAAGAAACCCTAGAATTTAAATGGGGAGATCTATATATCACAGTGGATTTCTTCTCAAACTGACAATGTTTAGGTTTTAAGCAAATAAAGTACCAGTTAATGTGAAACTCAATCACAAAGACTTGACATTTTTGCTTTATGAAAACAGAGAATTGAAATTCTTGTATGCCATAAATGTGCATTCAGATCCCATGAACCATGCTCTGTTTTTATCTGGGGATAGAGCGTTTTCCTTTTCATACCCCTGTCTTCCCATTTCTTCGTAGAAACATGGTATGAAGTCATCTCTTGGATTCCTGCTAGGACATAGGACACTACTGCACAGCCCCACCACTAATGTGTACCAGCCCTGCTCTAGGACACGAGTTCTCCTGGCTCTGTTCTTCACTTACATTACCTCCTGTGCTTGACGGGAGTATGTTAAATGCTGCTCCAACACTATTCAGTCAGCAGTTATCTTTTTACTGGTGCCCTTGCTCACTGCTCATGTTGCTTAAAGCAGGAGTTTAAGGGGCTCTGAGGGGCTGGAGAAACCATGTGTTCAGGAGGTCTGTGTGTAGTTGATAACAGCCTGTTACATGCCTTACGAAGGCAGTCACAAGACAGATCTGTGGGTTTGCTCCTCCACATTCTGGTACCATGAGCTAATGGGAACAAGGTTTAGGGGGTCTTAGTGTGCTAATAAGTCGAAAAATCAGTGAAATTTAACCTCTGCCTTTTTATCTAGATTTGCTTCCTCAATATTTACTGCGCAGTTTTCTTTTACCTATTGAGTTACTACATAGTTTTCTCTCATACAACCTGGTTCTTACAGATGTTCATAGAACAAAGGTTATTTAAGGAATATTTTTACTCTGATTTTTAAGACAGTGTAAGGAATATCCTTATTCTGTGATTTTTTTTCTTTTTTTTTAAGAAAGCTCCCAGTGGCAGAGAGTCATTTCACTGTTGGCACTGTGCGTGTTAAAGAATGAATTTGGAGATTTTAGTACTCGGCCAAAAACGCAAAAACTTGAACATTAAGTAGCAATTGGATTATTATCTTTCGTGAAGGTTAACTTTATAGTTGTGAACTTTGTAATGAGGTGTTAAAGATTATTCTATTTGCTATATGGGTTTGTTCAGGTATTTTAACAAGAAGGCTTGTGTTCACGTACTGAAAAAACCTATCAGTGTTTCCACCATGCACTTCTATTTGTAGCGGTTTATAACTTTGAGTCTTACATTCCTAGTAACATTTGTGCTTTCCTTAGATTATATTTCGTGAAGATTGGGGGCAAGTGTCTTTTAAAACTTTAGCCTTGGTATTTTATGTAACACCGTCTCTGTAATATATTAATCTGCACTAACATCTCTGTGATATATGCACATCCTTTAGGGGTAATCACATCTTCTAGGTTATTTGTGTGCGTTTGGTTGGGCTTTTTGTTTGGGATTCCTTTTTTAAAGATTAATTCATGAGATTGAAAAATGTATTATATATTTCTAATAGACTGGACAAAGGATCTGTGTCCCCAAGAAAGACAGGCTCTGAATGACCTTTGTTTTCTCCACTTTTTGCTAATGATTTAAAACACTCTGGCCTTCCCCTCAAATCATGCATGCCAATAGGACAGTTGTGGTGTCTCAACTGGAAACAGGTGCTCAGTAGTCAGGCTTGATAGGGATGTCAGAACAGGTTACAAGCGATAAGCTGATAGCGACTGGCCATTGGCACCACCCTTGACTAAATGCCCTCTTTCTCTAGTGTGCCTATGGTGAGGTGGCAGCATTCACTGTCTTGCAGTGCTCAGGAAGTGGGACATTCACTTTGAACGCGCTTGTTTGTATTATCTCAATTCTCTATGTTAGCTCTGTTAGGTTTACCTCTGGAACATGGATTTCGGCAGCTATGCTAACTGACACTACGTTCTAGTACTTAAGATTCCTTTTTTGAGACCTCCCCAACACGCACGCACACGCGCACGCACACACACCCACACACACACCACACACACCACACACCCCCAGAAATGGGTAGCTTCCATCGTATTAAATCTATTTGTAGCCTGCTGCTGCTTTTAGCCTTCCCCACCTCAGATTATAATCAATGGAGTGGGCCCAAAGGATACATTTTAATTTCAGTAATGGTATATCTGTCCTGCTTTCTAACACATCTCTGCCTTTCATCCCTCCATGCCCTATTGAGTCCATGTAGGAAAATTAATGGCTGTGTCCTCCTTTATGGAGGTAGTGAGTGAAAAATCTTTAAATCTGGAAGAATAATAGTTGATTTCCCATGTTGGAGCTTTGATACTTTTTTTTTTTCTCACAATAAGTGGTTTGCTCCAGGTTCAACCCTCAGTTCAGTACTTACTCTTGGTACTGGTTCACAGCATTTTCTTACAGGTAATCAAGAGTGGAATTTGAGGTTACAATCCAGTAGTTTTTGACATTCTTGTGGATATGATCAACTAAACTGAACTTGACACTTTTTTTAACGTTTTGTTTTTTTTAATCCATGAACATTCAATAACAAGTGGCTTTTAGACTAGTGGTTGAGGAAAGGGAATAGTGCTTTTTTCCCTTTCCCTAGGAGATGTTTTGAGAGTGTTAGAAAGGCAGGAGCAACAGGGAAAGCTTTATTAAAGGTCATGTGGCCGTTGTGGCTTTTATGAAGAAAGGGAGTTTTGATTTGAGCAGTTCTTTCTGTGCCTGCATCGCCAGGAGCTATGCTGAGGAGAAGAAACTATCACTTTAGGAGTTTGGAAAGGAAGAAACCTGGCCTGTGGTTTTTATGGCATAGAGACAGATACTTAGAAGGAGTGACACTTTCTGTCACGGGATAGCTCTTGAGGTTGGAGAGTTGTCCTTTTCTCTGTGCATGGAGCTGGATTTATTTGAAAAGGGAGTTAGTTTATTTGAATATTGGGATATCAAACTACCCATAGCCAAATTTCAATGTGCAACTCATTTTCCCTTTTTCTTGAGATAAGCTTGATACAAAATGAGTCTTTTTGAGTCCCAAATCCCTAAATTACACTTTTTTTCAAAGCCTAATTCACAAAATTCACAGTGGTGCTGTGTATTAACCACTATTGGGAAAAATCTTGTAAACCTGCCTGTTGCCATGCCAATGGAGTGACTGAACTGGTGACATCTGTTTGAGCATGCTTTGTGGCTGGTGGAATGCCACCATTGTGCATACACTTTGTACATCAGGGGTGAAGGGAGGGTTTTCTAGATTATGGGGGGAGGGTAAAATTGGGATTTTTTTTGTTGTTCTTTTTTGGTGGGGTGTAGGGGTATAGTACTCAGCTTATGCCCTAAATAACTTGTATAAAAACCCCTGAAGTATTGTGTGGGTGTGTGTGTGAGTGTGTGTTTGTTACATGTCTGGCAGTTAAACCTTTGTCTTCTGGAAATTAGTGAATTCTTTTCTTTTTTTCCTCCAGAATTATTTGTTACAAGATTTGTAAATAAGAGCTCTACTTAGTTTGTTTACCAAGAACATGTTGCAGCAAACCTTCTACACCTGATTCCCTCAAGGTTGAAGGAAAGACTTAAGACTTGCCAGGTTAAGCAACAGCCAGGTTCTCAGTAATTGTTCACCTTAATTCATCTTTCAGACTTCATTTTGCCAGCTCTAAAATTCCCAGTCTTCCTTAATTGTAGTCCTTAACCTTTTACGTTCTGAGCAGGAAGGGTAAAAGAGAAGAACCTGCTTAAATGTATCTCATTGTCCTTGGGCTGAGACCAGGGCATCCCTTAATACTGCAGTGTTGCTGGGTACATGTGATCAGACACCGAGGGTTGGGCATTCTTGCAATACCTTAACAGTGCTGAAATTGCAGCATGGTACTAAGGAAGTTAAAGTTTGAATGTAACCACTTTATTTAAAAAAAAATTTTTTTTAATTTAAATGAAAAGGGGTTGAAGTGAACATGATTTTGTTGACCATGTTCGTGAATTATAGATGCAACATGCATTGGTAGACTTGTGTGATGGTCTTTTGTGATACTTAATTTTTACATATCCCAGTCTCTGTATGTATCTACATAGACAAAGAAAAAAACAAATTCCTGCTTTCTCTTATTGAAGGGTTTCCAGGACTGCGTGTCTGTTCCTGAGCTCTGTTTTAAGTATGTGTATCCTTTGCTTGTATTTTGTATTAAAAAATAAGAAAAAGAACCCTTTATTGTTGAGCATGTTGGCATTGTCCCTTTTATTTTTTTCTCTTTTTGGGACACATGAAGCAAGTTATTCTTTTTCTGTATCTTTTTTTCTTTTGTAAACTTTTTTTTGTTTTGTTTAAAAATGGCTTTATAAAAGGGCTTTTGTAACCCAGATGCGTGCTCTGTGTACTTCTTGTAATACTCTCAAGCAAATACACTGACTTACTATACAGCTGATCACCTTGGTCTGTCAGCTCCCAGTCCAGCCTGACTTTAGGGGGAACCCACTATCTGAATGAATTCTTTAGAAATTAGCAGTGACCATCACTGGTGCTGGTAGCAAGAAAAGTATGCCTTGTCTTAATTAGTACTTCGGAGTGAGGAATCAAGAGAGGCAGTATATTCGTTAACTTTTGATTAATCAAGGGAGCACTGACTGGGCTTGGTGCATGAGGATCCCTAGTTAACGTTGTTTCTTGTGTTCATGTCCAGGTTATGAAGTCTTATGGAGGGAAAAATTCTTTAATCATATATAATAAAGGATAGTGTTTATACTCATAAAACAGACATCTGCGTTCAATTTCAAATACCTATAAAAATGACACTATCTTGCAATTTATAGTTAAGTATTATCTCTTAGATGGAGAATATGGTACAAGATACTGTAGCTATTAGGGATTTTATCCTTTTCAACCTTTCCCCTTGTTTACATTCTTGCCTTGTCATCTGAATCTTGTAATTAACATACAAACTCACCTTGGCTTTGAAATTAAGTGCTTTTTGCATGCTGTTACCCTTTAGTGACTAGCTAACTTGGCATTTATTTCTTACATTGTTGTTTGTCCCAGGTCAAAGTTTACTTCAGAAGAACGTTAACCAGCCACTTTTCCTCGTAATCTTCAGGTGTTTTATGATTAACATTATCAAATTTCTGTTTCAGTACAATGCTGAAGAAATAGAGTCTGGTTTAAAGGACTTCAAAAACCATCAGGTAGGGCTTCCCTGGTGGCGCAGTGGTTAAGAATCCGCCTGCCAATGCAGGAGACATGGGTTCAAGCCCTGGTACGGGAAGATCCCACATGCCGTGGAGCAGCTAAGCCCATGTACCACAACTACTGAGCCTGCGCTCGAGAGCCCGCGAGCCACATCTACTGAAACCTGCGTGCCTAGAGCCCGTGTTCCGCAACAAGAGAAGCCACCGCAATGAGAGGCCCGTGCACTGCAACGAAGAGTAGCCCTCGCTCAGCAACAAAGACCGAACTCAGCCAAAAATAAAGTAAAAAGTAAATAAATTTTAAAAAGGAAAAAAACCATCAGGTAGACAGACTCATAGAGGTTGGGTTTGGTAAAAAACCATTCGGAACTCCCTCACTCGACTCCTATCCATGAGCATTACTCTACAGTAACTTAACACTGTAGCTGTACAGCACTTTGCAGTTTATGAAGCTTTTTTATTTACGTAGTACCTTATTCAGTTTTCCCAGCAACTGTGACTGCTCAGGTGTTGTTCCTCCAATTCTGTAGAAAATAAACTGGCTCAGGATGTGATTTGACGTGGCTAGTATGTGGTACAAGGCTTGAATCAGGTCGTTCTTTAAGTTGTCACAGCTGTTCTAAAACCAGCTCCCATTATCTTATGTAAATGCGTCCCTTGGGGCTTCCTACTGATAATAAACTTTTGAACATATTGCTGTTGTTCAGTATCACTAAGTAACAGTGATACTTGAACCAGTCCCGTGAGTTACATCAAAGATTTAATGGGAAAAATGTCTTTTCAATGAGATACGAAAATTTCTCATTAAATACTTAAATTTACTTGAAAATCCCTGTGGTCCCTGCATACGAAGCTTCAACTTATGTAAAAACTTTCATTTCTTTTTATTTTTGATTATGTTTTAAGGTAATGGCTATACAGAGGAAAATATGTCATCTTGACTGCACCGCCCTTATCCTTTGCCAGTAGAGGGCGGTATTTGTCCTCCATATACTTAGCTACTGGGACCATTGCTTACCCCATCTCATCTTTAGATACCGACTCCTGGGCTCAGCGACCACAGGTTTTCGGGACACTCTACCACCTGCTTGGGCTAGAGATGTTCTGTGATCAGTGTGCCCACTGCAGCAATATTTTCTGATTTCAAGTGCAAAAATAAGATCTCAATTCATGCACATCTGTCTGCTTGTGTTGTTCCCTTTTAACAGTTCTAAAAGATGAAAGTGTATGTTGAGATTTCAAAAATGCATCTGTGAAAAACAAAATGCATCTGTGGACGAAGTGAGAGAGTGGCATTGACAATATATACACTACAAAACGTAAAATAGCTAGCTAGTGGGAAGCAGCTGCATAGCACAGGGAGATCAGCTCTGTGTTTTGTGACCACCTAGAGGGGTGGGATAGGGAGGGTGGGAGGGAGACGCAAGAGGGAGGAGATATGGGGATATATGTATACGTATAGCTGATTTCACTTTGTTATAAAGCAGAAACTAACACATTGTAAAGCAATTATACTCCAATAAAGATGTTAAAAAAAAGATGCATCTGTGAACTCTTGGCCCCGTTTGGAAACAGGTGTTGCCTTTTGGAATTGCCCTCCAGTTCAAAAGCCTCATTTCTTGCACAGGCAGCACTGGTAACATGTTCGTGTACAGCAATACTGAGACTTCTTTTCAAGGTAACATGGTACCTTGTATTCCTTTATCTTGCTGGCATGCTTCTCTTTCCCTCCATTATTTTAGTATAATGGACAGGTACCCATTCGAGATGCTTTGGCTGGGCCACCGTGAGGAGAAATCAGCATTGCTCGTGGGTGTAACCCCTGTTTCAATATTAAAGTCCTGGACAAATATAGTGAAATAAATGCTGTGTTGATTCTGAGGTAGAGAATGAGAGTGCAGCCAGAGTTTACATCCTAGTAAAGAAAATAATTACTTAAAAATATGATAATATAAAATGTTAAAAAGTAATAGTTTGCCTTGATTTAGCTCTAAGTTGGCACCCAGAAGTGATTTGTTTAAAAACCTAACTTTGGGGGCTTCCCTGGTGGCACAGTGGTTAAGAATCCGCCTGCCCATGCAGGGGACATGGGTTTGAGCCCTGGCCCGGGAAGATCCCACATGCCTTGGAGCAACTAAGTCCGTGCGCCACAACTACTGAGCCTGCGCTCGAGAGCCATCGAGACACAACTACTGAGCCTGCGTGCCACAACCACTGAAGCCTGCGTGCCTAGAGCCCGTGCTCCGCAGCAAGAGAAGCCACCGCAGTGAGAAGCCCGCGCACTGCAACAAAGAGTAGCCCCCGCTCGCCTCAACTAGAGAAAGCCCGCGTGCAGCAACGAAGACCCAACACAGCCAAAAATAAATAAGCTAATTAATTTTAAAATAAATAAAAATTAAAATCTATCTTTAAGGAATAAGTAGTAGATCAAGGAAGATCACATATATATTATTATTATTGGTAATGTTTTAGCTATTAAGCTGAATACATATGTACAGAGAGATGGGCATACACACACACAAAAACCCTTTTAATAGAATGTGTGAGACCACTTCCTTGGCCAATGTGGAATGTAATGTGTCTAATGGATGACACTTTTTCCACCTTGACTAGGAACAAGAATACATAAGGCTCTCCTGACTACATGAGATTAGGGCGGATGAGTTAGGTAAGGCTCTGAAGGAGGTAGAAAGTCACTGGAACAAGAAAAACGATGGCCTAAATTTTGGGGGAAATAACAATTTGGTAACTCTAGATGATTGGTTATGTGATAAAAATTGATTCTCGGGCTTCCCTGGTGGCGCAGTGGTCGAGAGTCCGCCTGCTGATGCAGGGGGCGCGGGTTCGTGCCCCGGTCCGGGAAGGTCCCACGTGCCACAGAGCGGCTGGGCCCGTGAGCCATGGCCGCTGAGCCTGCGCGTCCGGAGCCTGTGCTCCGCAGTGGGAGAAGCCACAAGAGTGAGAGACCCGCGTACAGCAAAAAAAAAAAAAAAAAAAAAAATTGATTCTCATCAATGAACTCAATGTGTATAGTGATATAATTAATAAAAAGTAGATCGTAAAACAGTTGTCTTTACCCAAAAAGTGTATAGAGACAGTCACATACACTGGGTCCTCACTTTGTGACTATAAATTGGTTCTCTAATACGACTTAATGGAATAAGGTACTGATCATTTAAAAAATATGGTTTTACATCTAAAGTAGTTAAGAATGAAATAGCAAAGCTCTTTTCAAAGACACTAAATGTCTTTAGGAGTCATAGAGGACTCAGCTAACATTCTGTTTAGATCTTGGAACATAATCTGGGGCTTCAGTAACCTAACTTCATATCTAATGCATGCCACATCTCAGTTACAAACTCCAAGCTCCTCCTCTTTGGTCTTTTCCTCCTGCCTCTGACCTAATACACCACTATCTCTCTTTTCCTTTTTTGTCAAAGAGAGTGCTTGCTGCCCTAGACCTTGCACAATGGGCCACTCTTGGGTTATCACAAAGCAGGTTACTCCTTTCCTCATCTTGCTTTCCCTCATTCTCTTCTCATGCCCTCAAGTGAAGTAATAAGACCTAATATTTGGCTCACGGGCCACTCACTCCAAAGTCAACAGCACTGAGCAGTCGCTGAGAAGCAGATGCCCTGCTCTGGGAGATCCAAGTCCAAGCGCGGACACACTCCTAATGCCAGACAGTAGAAAAGGGAGTTCCTACTACATCTGTTGCTTCTAGAGCTCACCTCTGAATTAGCCAGCCATTTTCAATAATGAAAATTATGGTGACTATATTCCGAACCCAAAATTGGGACCTGTGGTATGATGAAGAGTTTTGTCCTACTCCTCATTAGGAAAAACGTCTAAGATACAGTCTGGATCTCAAAGTACTAGCATTTCTGTGATATTTTTATAGTTTAAGGAACTAAAGCGTGAAATATTTAAAATGGGATTACTCCAGGAAATGCATGTGACCTGTATAAAAAGTGTAACAGGGCTTCCCTGGTGGCGCAGTGGTTGAGAGTCCGCCTGCCGATGCAGGGGACGCGGGTCCGTGCCCCGGTCCGGGAAGATCCCACATGTTGCGGAGCGGCTGGGCCCGTGAGCCATGGCCGCCGAGCCTGCGCGTCCGGAGCCTGTGCTCCGCAACGGGAGAGGACACAGCAGTGAGAGGCCCGCGTACCGCCAAAAAAAAAAAAAAAAAGAAAAAGTGTAACAGGTGTTAACAGCAGAGTTGAGAATAGCACGTAACACCTACTAAAGCATGAGTTTGTTTTACTGAAGCCCCCCATCGCCTTTCCTCATCTTGAGACCTGCTTTAAGAGAAGTTTTGTGGCTGGTTGTAGATGAAGCAGATCTGTTTAGAGTGATCTTGGGCTAGTCACTTACCCACCCAGCCCCCCACCTCTCCACACCCCATGCCTGTTTCTCCTTTTTATAAAATGGGGATAATAAGAGACTGACTTTCCTCTTCTTCAAAGGGACGCTGTGAGCATGAATGAGGCTGTGTGCACGTAACACCTGGAACCTAAGTTGCTGCTGGCTTTGTAGACTAACCGGCCTCAAAAGCAGCAAAGTACCTCTAGGCAAGGTACAGGGCCGGTGAAACCCTTATTCCTGCAGAACTGAAATCCCTTTAGCTTTGTCTTTGAAGTACAAATGAGTTATTTATTAGTGAGAACACTCTTGCAAAAGGGTAAACTTTAACCAGTCCATAATGTAGGGTGGCTTTAGAGGGGAAGGAAGAGTGATAGTAATTCCCACGTCACCTACTCTAGTGAAAGGGTTTTTTAATAGTGGAGGTACACAGAACTGATTGGCGTTCAAGTGTTTCTTCAGCTTCTCATAGGAAAAAAAATTCCACCCAGTGGTTACAAACTATATTCCTAGTCATGGGACATACATTTCAAATGCGGGAACACTCGTTTTCACTGGAAAACTGATTAGAAATACTTGTCAAGAGCATATTTCTGGTGTATGAAATCACTATATGTTTGTATCTTTGGTTTTTCAAGTTTAATACCAGAAAGGAAGCCACAGCACTATCTGTAGTAGCCATTAGCAGGGACAGAACCCCAGGGCTCAACTGAACTGTTTCACTGTTGCAATGTGATAGCCTGTGTTCTCATGATCCTGGAGCCTCACTAGGATGCTTTCTGTGGAGGGCCGGGATCAGGAGACCCTGATGTTTGTTTCTTTTACTGTTTCATCTTTACAGATGAAGAGCATCTTGCAACCAAACCCCAGGGATGAACTGCAAGATGGATGCCTCCCTCTTCCCCCACAAATTCTCTTCAGTCTGTGGGGGAAAAAGACCCAATTTCAACAGATAGGGAAGAGGCCTTTTTTTATTTTTATATTTTATTTGTTTTAATGTATTTATTTATTTATTCGGCTGCATTGGGTCTTTGTTGCTGTGCGTGGGCTTTCTCTAGTTGAGGTGAGCCAGGGGCTACTCTTCGTGGCGGTGCGCAGGCTTCTCACTGCGGTGGCTTCTCTTGTTGCGGAGCACGGGCTCTAGGTGCGAGGACTTCAATAGTTGTGGCCTGTGGGCTCAGTAGTTGTGGCTCGGGGGCTCTAGAACGCAGGCTCAGTAGTTGTGGTGCACGGGCTTAGTTGCTCCGCAGCATGTGGGATCTTCCCGGACCAGGGCTCGAACCCATGTCTCCTGCATTGGCAGGCGGATTCTTAACCACTGCGCCACCAGGGAAGTCCAGAGACCTTTTTTAAAAAGTTCAATTTGTATAAGTTGAGTAACAGTTGGACTGTACAAATACTGAAATTCTGGTCAGCAGCCTGTTATCTTGTAATACTCTCTTCCATCAGATTTTTAAGAACACCATTTGTGCTTCTTGTGTAGATAAGATAACTCCCAGAAGTTGAAAGTCCCCCTTGTCATGCTATCTTGCCTAAGGAGATAAAACTGGTTATCGGGGCTTTAGTAAAATTTTCACTTTTCTCAACCCAGTTAGCATCTCTGAGCTCTGTTAATGTGCATGACACATGCTTCCTCCTCATTAGGCGTTTTGGATAAGTGTCAGCATTTAAGGTCATGAGAACTGGAATTTTGTTCCCTCTTAAGAGTATGGTATTAAGAAAACTTAGCTGAACACTGGGATAGCTCTCTCCCTCTCTCTCTCTCTCTCTCTCTCTCTCACACACACACACACACACACACACACACACACACACACACACACACGCACATTCTTGTAGAGTCAGAATGCGGGCTGGGGGCAGACAGACAAACAAGGCAGGTTCTCAATAGGAAAGCATCCAATGGTGAAGGGCCAGCATGAAGAATAAGGAGCCCGCCTTCTTGGGCCCCATTTCTCTAATCACTTGGCAGACCAAGTCAGTTCTTGCGTGTGTCAATCAGACTTTCAAAAGAGATTTATTTGTTATGGGATGTTTGTTTCTTTTCCTGTTTTCCACATGAAATTCTTAATTGAGAATACACATACTCATTTTCTTATCAGTGTAATAGAGTTAAATGACTAGTAACTAGGACTTCCCTGGTGGTGCAGCGGTTAAGAATCTGCCTGCCAATGCTAGGGGACACGGGTTCGAGCCCTGGTCCGGGAAGATCCCACGTGCCGCGTTTGAGCCTGAGCTCTAGAGCTCACAAGCCACAACTACTGAGCCCATGTTCCACTACTGAAGCCCGCGCGCTTAGAGCTCGTGCTCCGCAACAAGAGAAGCCACCGCAATGAGGAGGCCGCGCATTGCCACGAAGAGTGACCCCTCTTGTTTTTAAGTGCTTGTGTAAGGAATCCTCTTGAATGTTTATCATCCCTTCTATCATTGAATCCTCACAACAGTCCCATGAGGTCCAGGTAGTATCACTATCCCCAATTTACAGAGGAAGAAACTGAGGTCTAGAGATGGTTAAACAATGTGCTCCAGATCACATCTCCTGACAAACACAACATTCTGCTACTTTTATTTTTCTGCTACTTTTTTATTGACTAAGGCCAACATTGATCAATTGCATTAGGCTATTCCCCAGAATACGCAGCCTGTAGCCCAAATATCAGGGAGCAGTGAATTGACCAAAATTAGATGAACAAGAGTGATATAATGAAGAAAAATAACAACTTTAGACAGAAAGTCAGGGATCCGGGTTTGAGTTCTCGTTCTCCACCAACCAGACACTTACTTTCCCGGAGTCTCAGTTTTCTCAGACTGTTAACTATGTCAGTAACATCTACTTCTCAGGGTTGTTATGTGGACCATAAGTGAAACTGCCCAGCAAGAGGCCTCATGGTGGCATTTCCCCCCGGGGGGGCGGGGCTGCGGGGGGGTGTGGGATGAGAAGCTAATAATGCATCGCTAGCACGAACGAGAAGCAGCCTCAGTTGCCGAGAATGGGACAGCCCTTCATGCGTGCTGCAGAGGGGCATTATATTTCTCTGTGTTTTCTCTTGCAGGTGGGATGATGGTGCAGTCCAGGTGAATGAGGGGATGGGAGGAAGGGCTGGGAACCACCCAGCCAACTTGTCTCAAGGCTCCTGGCTGCCTATCCTCTGTGCCTCCCAAGTGCCTTGCTTCAGGCACTGTCTGTTTATTTATACTTGTCTTGTGAAATAGCTGGCAAACAACAGGCTTCTTATGTACATTTTGGTACTTGTGGATGGAGCCAGACAGGGGTCTCTGTTGGAATGCCCTAACATCCAGGAAGGGCACAGGCCAGGCCTGCCTCAGAACAACATTCTCTTGGCTGGTCAGATCTCCTTCGTTAGGCAGTGGGGGTGGTGCATGGTGGAAACATAGAGAAACATCTAATATCCCTGCTCTGACTAGGAAAGAGGACGATAACAGTGTGGGCTGGGGAGGAGGGGGGATGGTTGGGAGGGGTGTGAGTTCCCACTCAGCCCTCCCCCTCCGATGCTGCAGCTCCTATAGAGGAGGAGGGCTGGGGTGGGGAGGCCTGGAGTTTCAGCCATACCTCGGTGGACAGGCTACAACTGCCAGCCTAGCGCAGGCCTGTGGGGTCTCAGTCTTGGGGGAAGCGCTGGTGGTGAGTGGAAAGCGACACGAAACAGGAAGTGGGGAGGTAAAGACCCCAAGGTAGCAGCATCCTCTAGGAAGTTGTTTATGGCTGGCAGGCCCTGCGTCTGCCTGCCTCCTGAATCCATCACGGCGTGCTCCTAATTCAACTAGATTTCAAAGGTATTCCATATATTCTAGGACACCTAGTATTTCTTTTTTTGAGTGTGTGTATGTATAAGAGAGAAACAGGCAGAGCCTCAAGTGTTTGTGTGTTCTGGAGGCTGGGAGGCTGGAAGGCGGGGGCTTCTCATCCCTCTGGAGCCCCTCCTCTCTTGTCAATGGAGCCAAAGGACCCGTTGACTGCGGGGTCCTCCCATTTCCCCGGGCTAATTACATGCCTCTTTATGAAGGGAAATGGTTTCTCCACCGAGCGGGGAAGCCCAGGTCTCTGGTGCCCCCTCTTCGTGGGTATCACGGGAAGGACAAGGAAGGAAGCAGCTGTTTGCAGTCTTCCCTGCCTTCCCTGGCCTCTCCAGGAGCGCCCAGCCCAGCCCGGAGACACGGACTGTCTCCTCCCCGCAGAAGCTCCTGCAACTGCCACTGGGCCTGGCTGTGATGTGACATGGATGCTTTGAGGAAACCCAAGCAAAGGATGTGATTAGGTGGTGGATACAGGCTGTGTGTAGAAAGGACCCTAAGGAAGTTGAGTTGTTTATTCACAGCCCCTCAGCTGCTGCCTGGGAGTGAGAGGGAGTGTGGCTGTCCCCACCCCGGCTGTGTACAGCTGCTGGGGAGGCTGCTTCAAGCTTGGCTGGGGGAGGGGGTGCGGGGGAGGGTGGGGAGGGAGGACAACCCAGTGTGGGGGCGGGGGAGGTTGGCTGAGGTCCCAGGACAGGGCTGCAAGATCTTCCTCTCCCCCAGGCCCTCCTGTCAGCACAGTCCCTGGGAGGTGGTTTTAGAAAATAGCCCCTGGTGGGACTCTCTGTGAGAGGGATGCAGAGGCGCAGTTATGGGAGCAGGAAACAGCTGGGCTGCTGCTTCCCTGCAAAGGTTACTCGTGAGGCAGATTTCAGGATGTGAGGGTTACGGGCACCTTTCCTCTTTCCACCACTGGAGAGACAGACGGACGGGCGCAGAGAGACACAGAGAGGAAAGATCACGAGAGCCACAGTCTCTGCAAGACCTGCAGTGAGATGGAGGAAGCTGCTCAGCTGGGAGAGAGCCGGGCCGTGCCGAACCTCAGGAGAGACCATCTCTCCACCTCTTCTCTGTCGCCTTTCTCTGACCGTTTAATCTCAGGGCTACCCCCAAGGTTCCAAGAGCCTCTCCCTCCAATTCTCCTTTTATTTTTATTATTTTATTTTTTCATTTATTTATTTTTGGCTGCATTGGGTCTTCATTGCGGTACACGGTCTTCTCATTGCGGTGGCTTCTCTTGTTGCAGAGCACGGGCTCTAGGCATGTGGGCTTCAGTAGTTGTGGCTCACGGGCTCAGAAGTTGTGGCTCACGGGCTCAGTAGTTGTGGCTCGCGGGCTCTAGAGCGCAGGCTCAGTAGCACGAGCTTAGTTGCTCGGCAGCATGTGGGATCTTCCCGGACCAGGGCTCGAACCCGTGTCCCCTGCCTTGGCAGGCATATTCTTAACCACTGCGCCACCAGGGAAGTCCCAATTCTCCTTTTAAAAAATGTCAAAGTTGGAGTTCCCTGGTGGTCCAGTGGTTAAGACTCCACGCTTCCATTGCAGGGGCCACGGGCTCGATTCGTGGTCGGCGATGTTGTGTGAGGAAATTGGGAATGGGGAAATCAGGAAGAGGAGTGAAGATTAACCTGAATTTGTGGCCTTTCAAAGACCATTCAGCAATCTCCTCTGTGAAGAAGATCAGCCCACTCATTTATTTTGCCTCAACTACATTCAACGCAGAGTGCGATAAAGAGGCAGAGAAAAGACACAGAGGACACGGTAGAGACTGTAAGCCCCTTGAAGGCAGGAGATCTCTCTCTCTCTCCCATATTTGAAATTTTTATTGAGATCATTGCAAATTCACATGCAGTTACAACAATAAGATTCCTTGTACACTTTGCCCAGTTTTCCCCAAAGGTAACATTATGCAAACCTATAGTGTAATATCACAACCAGGATATTGATCCTGATACAATCCACCAAACTTATCTAGATTTTCCATGTTACTTGTGCCTGTGCTTGCATGTGCGTGTGTGTGTGTGTGCGTGTGTGTGTGTGTGTGCGTGTGTTTAGTTTTATACAATCTTATCGCCTGTGTATGTTTGAGCTGTCACAATCCAGATTCTGAAGTTACAACATGACAGGGAACAAGGATCCTTTGTGTCACCCTTTTATAACCCTCCTTCTCCCCCATTCCTGGCAGCTACTATTCTGTGCTCCATTTCTAAAGTTTTATTTCAAAAAATGTTGTATAAAAGGAATCACATAGCATGTGTCTTTTTGGTATTTGCTTTTCTCTCAGCATAATTCCCTGAAGATCCATCCAAGTTGTTGTGTGCATCAATAATTCATCCCTTTTTATCCTTTTTATTGGTGAGTAGTATGTTGTTACTAGAGTTACTAGAGTTTATTTAACCATTCACCTTTGGAAGGACATTTGGGTTGTTTCCAGTTTGGAGCTATTACAAATGAGGCTGCTATGGACTTTTGTGACCAGGTTTTATGTGAACATCATGTGGTTTTTCTATCCAGTGACAGCATCGAGTGGGCACACAGTGGATCCTCAGTCAATGCTCCTTGGAGACTGAGGACATTCTGCTATAGCACTTCATCCAGGAGAGAGTGAGGGAGGACGGGAGGATTATGGTGCATGAGAGGAATTACCCTCAACAACGAACCAAAAATCAGGGCACCGTCTGAAGAAAGAATTGACCAAAAGACACACGGTCATCATTGGCATTAAGCAGTTGGGACAAGGAGGGCAAGATTCTATAGAGAAACAAAGGCTTCATAAGACTGTGGTGAGGATGAGGACAATTGACAAGCAGCCTATGACAGTGTGAAACGATATACAAGGAAGTCACGGGGATGCAGAGGCAGCTCTAAGAGCGAAGAGAAGAGGGGCTTGGGAAGCAGACCTGATTCATATCCTGCCATCACCATTTTTTAGCTGTGGTCTTCTGGGCAAGGTACTTAAATGTCTCTGAGACTCCACTTCCCAATCAGTAAGATGAAGATAAATATCTTTCTCATAAGAGTAATAGGAGTAGGGCTTCCCTGGCGGCGCAGTGGTTGAGAGTCCGCCTGCCGATGCAGGGGACGCGGGTTCGTGCCCCGGTCCGGGAAGATCCCGCATGCCACGGAGCGGCTGGGCCCGTGAGCCATGGCCGCTGAGCCTGCGCGTCCAGAGCCTGTGCTCCGCAACGGGAGAGGCCACAACGGTGAGAGGCCCGCGTACCGCAAAAAAAAAAAAAAAAAAAAGAGTAATAGGAGTAAAGAAAAACAGGTATATAAAGTTCTTGACTCACAGCAGCCCCTGAATAAATGTTCATTTCCTTCCTCCCTCCACTCCCTAAAGAGAGGTAAGGGGAAATAGATATTGGAGCGGGGTTTAATCGGAGAGACCTCAGAGGAGTCTGGCTTAAAGGAAGCCTGTTGGGGGGCATAAGAGGAACAGGGAAGATCTGAGCAAAGGTAGGGACGTTGGACCCAGCAGTGGACTGGGTTAGATGAGGCGCCTCTCTTCAGCATCAGCGTTGACTCCAAGTAGAGCAGGACCCGGCAAATGGTACTTGGCCCAAGGGATCGTCAGTTTCACTACCACTTGGCTGCATACAGCATGCTGGTTGTTTCCACTTTTAAGGTGAGCTTATCCTTGCTTTATTAAAGGCCTGAGATGAACAGTGGGCATCCCTCTTTGGAATGGCTACTGGATAGAATGACTTCCCCGCCAAACCCTTGCAAATTGTCCACTAACCTACCCCTCCCTTCAAATTCCAAACCCCAAGCAGCCAAAGTCCTTGGTACCTCTAACGCCTTCCAGAAACTGCCTGGCCCCTGCACAGCCCTCCTCCCAGTCCGGCCTTTGATCTGACAAAGATGCTTAACCTTTTGATCCCATCATGGGACTATCCCCAGCCCTAGGCCACCAGAAAGGGAGAAAGAGAACCCTCCTTTCCTTGTTCCTACTCTTGTTTCTTTTGAACAAGGAAGAGAAGGAGATTACAGGCTCTTGACACCCCATTCCCTGTTCCCATCCTGCCTCTGGCGCCGCCCAGGACCAGGCTGGGTCCAGAGGTGTGCCGGGAAGAGCCCCCGGCCTTTGAAACCGGTAGTTGGGGGGCAGGGGGTAACAGACCACGGCCCTTCCAATTGCCTTGGTCTCACTCTACCAGTTCTCTCTCCCCCGACCCTTTGGGTCTCCTCAAATGTGGGGGTGGGGGTGGAGACAGGAGAGGGGAGATGGAGGCAGAGCTCCCCTTGGGTGTGGCCGGTCCCAAGGAGCACTTCCCACCCCGTTCAGGGCCCTCCAGGCCGCTCCCGCGGTCACAGCAAAAGTCCGGTCCTGTTCCAAACGTCTTCGCACCATCATCACTCTTTTCGCTGGAGTTATTGATACTTCTCCCTGCCAAACTCAGACCTCCCGAAGTGTTCTTTAAAAACATAAATGAGATCACCTCACTCCTCTGCCCGGCTCCTTCTAGAGCCCTCCTGTTGCCCAAGAATGAAATCCACACAGTCTGGTTGCTGCTCACGTACCCAACCCCATCTCTGCCTCCTTCTCCTCCCCTGGCTCTCTCTCCATTCCTGCACTCATCTTCCTCGTAGGCTGGTCCTGCCTCAGGGCCTTTGCATTTGCTCTTCTATTTTCCTAGTCCTTTCCTCTCAGATCTTCCTGGAGTGGGCTCCTCCTTAATTTTCCAGATCTAGCTCATATGTCAACTCCTCAGAGGGTCCTCTCTTCCTTGACCTCCCTCCCCATCTCCTCCCCACAGGCCCTCTAACTCATCATCTTGTTTTACTTCCTTCATAGCCATCTGAAGTTATTTAGCTACGAGTCTGTGTGGTTTCCCTCTGGAATGTATACTGCAAGATGTAAGGACCTATAGTGTGTCCCCAGCATCTAGAAGGGGCTTAGCCAATATTTTGTTGGATGACAGATGGATCCTCTGAGGTTGTAGTTGGGCTGAGAGAGGCCCATAGTGTGGGCAGAATGCTGGCTGCAGAGACTAGAAAACCAAGTATAAGTTTGCAGCTCAGCTTTGCCATGTATTACCTGTGCAGCCCCAGACAAGCTGCTTTACCGCTTTGCATTTAATTTTCCTCATCTGTAAAATAGAAATGCTACCACTTGGCGAAATAAGGTTGTGGTGAGGATGAGAGAATTACGTGAAAGCACAAAATAGATATGGAATGAGTCCTGGTTTAAAAATAAATCTACATGGTTATCCAAAGATAGTAAAATAGAGCCTAGGTACTCTTTCACACTAACCTCTTCACTTCTTTAATCAGCTTTATCATTTTTATTTAAGGAAGCTGGCACACAGGACAACTCTAATGGGAGGCTAAACAGAAAACTACCACTCACAGGCCAAGTCCAGGGCATTGCCGGTTTTTGTATGGCCCATGAATGATGAACGGTTTTTGCATTCTTAAGTGGTTAAAAAAAAACCAAAAGAAGACTATTTCCTGACACATGAAAATTGTATGAAAGATTCAAATTTCAGGGTCCATAAATAAAGCTTATCAGAACACAGCCATGCCCACTCGTTTATGTGTTGTCTGTGGTTGTTTTTGTGCTACGAGGGCGGAGTGGAGCTGTGACAGAGGCCACCTGATGGTCCCTAAAATATTTACTATTTGACCCTTTAAAGAAAATGTATGCGGACCCCTAGCTGATTTTAAAAAGTGAAAGGGCAGGTCTGAGAGGCTGCTTGGAGACAAGGAGAGGGACAGCGTGGCCCCTGGGGACCGCTCCTCTTTCAGGGCTCTCTGTTGCTCGCTGTGGAAAGCCCTGGTCATGGAGGCAGCACCAACTTCCCCGAGTCCAGAGAGGCACTGGGGGCAGCCGTGCATCTGTAAGCCTCTGAAGAAGGCCCCCCACGGGGGTGCCCCACGGAGCCCCTTGCCGGGCTGCAGCTCCTCGGACCTCCCTTTGCTTTACTTCTAGAATCTGGCGGGGGGAGGTTAAGTGGCTTAACTTCTGGGACATCAGCTCTCAAAGACAAAGGTAACCTACCCAAGGGAGGAACCCTAGGCACCCTCTTTCCTCCCAGAAGCTGTTCCACGTCCGCACTGCCGGTCCCCGTAGAGCAGCCTGCAAGAGCTCTGACAGATTCTTCCTAGAAAAAAACAGGAGAGCTAGCTGCTTCGAGGATGTGGAAAGTCTGCTCTTAATGACAGGCCTCTCTCTCCAGGGAGCTTATAATCACCTTGGGAGGCTCCCCCTTCTTGGCAGAGACTCAGGGTTGATGGAGCCTCAAGATCAAGGAGGCTGCTGTGTGGCCTTGGGGGCGGGCTGTGGAGGGAAGTGACGAGTCAAAATGCAAACGCAAAGGCTCAGGCCTCGAAAAAGCTGGGGTGCTGTGGTGAACAGGAAGCCAAGAGCAGGAGGGGTCGGGCTGCCGTCCTAAGGTCAAGGCGGGGGCTCCGTGCAGAGGGTGACACCCGGTCCCTCTCCTGGTCCTTCCTCCACCATCTCTGGGGGGTTGGGAGGGCGGGGCCAGACCCCCCACTGCTCTGCTCCTTCCAAGGAAGAAAAGGTCCATTTTACCAAAGACTTCTCGGGGAGCAGAGACAGAGCGTGTCTGTCTCCCTGCGCTCCGGTCCCAGCACCCAGCAGCCTGTGCGCCTGTGGCTCACCTTCCTGAGAAGCAGTCATGGCCAGAGGGCCAGGGGTCAGGCCAGGCTCCAGCTCGTATGGCTGTGTGGCCCTAGCAAGTCACTTTCTGTTTCTCCAAGTTTACGTTTCAGTCCTTTACCTGTGTCCCAAGGTCATCGTGAGAACCAAATGACACGCTACACATGAAACCACTTTGAAAACCATGAGCCCAGGAAGGAATGTTCAGGGGAACAAGCTGTGGTCTTTGTGCCCACACCACCCGACAGACAGGGCGATCCTACCGTTACACTAACGGTGAGACAGGGCCCAAGTGGCTGAGTGACTTGGAAATAACCTAAACATAACATGCCCTGAGCAGAGTTAGGGGGGCTGGAGGCCTTGATTAGTGAGGTAGGAGGGCCGGTCCCAGAGCTGGGAGGCCCTGGAGATGCTATCACAGCCTCACATCACAGTCAGGCCCCTGCCTGTGGTCTGATCTCAGCATCTCTCTGGTTGGGCCCAGCCTTCCTGGGGCAGCCGCAGCAGTTAGGCAGAGATGGCGGTCTGCTCCTGCCAAGGCTGGTGCAACGGCTTCTCCCGGTCCTCTGCTGCTCTCTGCTCAGGGCTGGGAGGGTGGAGAATAGGTTGTTGGTGTGTGGATTTCATGAGACACCCGCCTTCCCCTCCTTTATTCTGGGAAGGTGTTGGTAAAATTCTAGAGCCCTCACCCGCTGCCCTGTGTGACCACTGGGGAGCTCAGCACCAAGGGTGTGGGCCTTGGGTTCTAGTCCGGTTCTGCCACCCTGTAGCCACATCACCCTTGGTAAGGACACACCCTCTCCAGGGCTGTGTCCTCGTCCTATAAAGTGCAGAATTGACGCCTTCCTGTCCACTGCTCAGAGTAGTGAGGAGCACATGGAAGATGTCTGTGCAGGTGCTTTGAAAACAGGACTCCTATTGCCATGGAATGAGGGATGGGGAAGATAGGGAAGATGGGCAGGGCGTTGGGGACAGGCCACGGCCCTGAGCCTGGGGTTAGAGGCAGGGGACAGTGGTGGGGGGATGGACCAGGGTAGTGATTATTTACTGCTCTGTGACAAGCATGAAACTCAGCACTCTTGATTCTCACACAACTCTGTGGGATGGATACCAACATCCCCATTTATAGGGGGCGGCCTAGGCTCAGCAAAGTCATTTGCCCCAAGTTTACCCCTAGTGAGGCCAGCAAGCCCAAGCCTAACTCCAGAGTCCATGATCTGTGTACCCCACCAAGTACCTGGTCCTGGTCCATCATAGGTGCCAGGGCTACTGCCAGCCCCTAAAGTGCTTTCATGCAAATTAGGGAAAGGTAGATGCAGCCATGAGCCTTGCCTAGTTGTGCTTGTGAAGTGAATAGCATGTATCTATACCACTGCACCTTGTAGCCCTGGGAGGGACTTTGAAATTAATTAAAGAAAAGAAAAACCAAACAAAATCCAGGATATAGATTTTGTGGCTTGTTACCCTCCATTTCCTGGCCTGGGAGCCCAGCAGATGGGCCCCTCCCACCAATTCCTTCTTTCCTCTGGAGCTCCAGAGTCTGGGGGCTGGTAGCCCTGCCCAGACACCTGAACCAGGCCTGTGCCTCTCTTCCCCACAGGCTTGGGGATAGATTGTGCAAAACTGGCACCATAACCTAAGGCAAGAGGTTAGTTCACAATCTAGTTATTAATTACGCACTTGCTTATTATCTTGAGCATTGCATCAGGACCGTGAGAATGGCTTTATAGACACTTACATTAGTATCAGCTCCCCTCTCCCCCCAGACACACACACAGGTCCGGGTACAGCAGTAAATCCTGCCAAAAGTCACTCCAGCCTCAGCCTATTGCCCACAACTCCTGGCACATTCAGGCCATCCCTGCCAGAATGGGAAACGCTGCCTAGCCAGCAGGATCCCCACAGCAGCCCCCGGAGATGGGGCCAGCTGCAGGTCACCTCACCCTGATGCGTGGGCTGTGCACTGCACTGGACTTGGAGAGCTTGTGGGGGGGGGGTCACTTAAGGAAAGGAGGTTAGAGATTTCACACCTTACCTCAGATGCCCGGGGAAGTCCCTCCTCCAGTCTGACTCCCATCCCTCTTGCTGCAGTTCTAGTGTTTTCCCTCTTGTTTGGCCCTCCTTGTCTCTGGTTGAGTAAAGACTGTGAGAGCACCTACCAGTGGGGATAGCAGTCTCCTCCTTTTATTCCTGCCTTGCAGTGGAAAAGTCAGCCCTACAGGGAGAATGGGAACAAGACCTTGAGGCCTCTTCCCTTGTGCCCTCCTGCCCCTCACATGACCCCTCTATCTTCCCCACTCTGGAGACTGTGGAGTCACAGCTGGCAACTAAATCCCCTTTGAGCTCCTCGGCCTCCTGATCTGGACTCTGTCCACCTGCTGCTGCTGGAACACAGCTGAGTGAGTAAGCGCTGAGCTCTGCCCTCTGCTGCTGGGCAGGCAACCAGGACTTGGATTCACCCAGATGAGGAGCCTCAGGCCCTCCCTTGCTTCAGCTCTGCCACCTTGGGCAAGTGACTTGACCTCAGTTTCCCCATCCATAAAAGGAGGTGGCACCTGCCTACCTTAGAGGTACTTGTAAGAATCAAACCTGCTGATGTCAGTGAAAGTGTTTGTAAATCCTTAAGTGTAGCACAGAAGCAAGTAATTATCCCTCACCTTCACCAGCCTGCTGGCCTTAAAAACCCAGCTTGGAACTTCCCTGCTTCCCTGGATTTATCCCAGGGATACATGGGATAAATGAACTCCGATCATGTTTGACCTCTGGAACTGGTTTATGGCCTCGACATTTTTGCACTTGCTGATGTGTCCCACCACTTTCTAGTTCCCAGAGAAGACTAACCTCCATGAGGTACCTCATATGTCCTTCCCATCTCCTAAATTGCCTTTAGGATTCTGTACATAAGACAGCATGTATGGGACTTCCCTGGTGGCACAGTGGATAAGATTTCGTGCTCCCAATGCCCGGGGCCTGGGTTCAATCCCTGGTCAGGGAACTAGATCCCACATGCCTGCCACAACTAAGAGTTCACATGCCGCAACTAAGGAGCCTCAACAAAGACCCTGTGCAACCAAATAAATAAATAAATAAAATAGTTTAAAAAGAAAAAAAAAAGACAGCATGCACAAACATGGGTTGAGATTCTCCTCTAAATACATTATTTATGCAGTAGCCTTGCATTCTTCCCAACAAGCTTCCTGCATAAGAATTAAGACTCTGAGATTAAATGACTTGCTCACAGGCATAAAGTTACTATACCTTAGCACTGAGCCTGATTCGTAATTGTTATTTAACAAATGTTTGTTGAATGAGAAATGAATGCCAGGATGCGTAGTAAATAGCACTGGATCTGTCTGATTCCAGAGCCCACATTTTTTCCACTGGAGCGTAGAGCTTCTCAGGGGCTAGCTGGTGCAAGATCTCCGTGGGGGCGTGGAGCTGGCAGAGCTCTGTCACATCTGGCTGTCCCTCCCCATTCTCCAACCAAACCCAGCCCAGTAGCCCCTCAGGCAGTCTGAGCTCCGGAGTAGAATCCTGGGTATTCACAGTGACATAATCACCTCCTTGCTCCAGGCATTTTAGAACACAGCCCAGTTAACTAATTGTCTTTCCCACTAAAGACTTATAGGGGAGTCGTCTGCTTCACTCCTGAACCCTTAAGGGGAAGGAGACAGCATTGTCTTTTTGCCTCTGCCTCACTGCCCTGAGCAAGTCCGGTGAAGCGTTCCACCCCCAGTTCCAATCCTTCCTGTTACTTAGGTTTCTAAAACTAAGCCGTCGCGGCTCCAGTTCTAGGCTCCCTGACTGGGAGCTAGAATTCTGCTGATGCCCCAGGAAAATCTAAGAGGCTAAAGGACTCAGTTGAGAGGAAAGTGGGACGGGTTTCATTGGTCCTTAGAGCTGCAAAGGGCTATTATGTTCATCCAGGCTCACGCCTTACCTGGTGCCTGAGAGCCCTGCAAATGTCCCCGCCACGCTTAATCTGTTGAAAGCGGCTTGGGTCCTGCCCCTTTGTGAACTCACCTATGATCTGACTCCCCGTGACTCTCTCCGCTGGTCTAGGCTGGCTGGCCCTCTGAAGCCATTCCCTTTTTTTTTTTTTTTTTTTTGTTTTTGCGGTACGCGGGTCTCTCTCCCGTTGCGGAGCACAGGCTCAGCGGCCATGGCTCATGGGCCCAGCCGCTCCGCGGCACGAGGGATCTTCCCAGACCGGGGCACGAACCCGTGTCCCCTGCATCGGCAGGCAGACTCTCAACCACTGCGCCACCAGGGAAGCCCTGAAGCCGTTCGCTTTTGACAGTGACTTTGCTGTTGCCTGGAAAAGCCAACACCTTTCCATGGAAGAACAGGCTCAGCATTTCCTTCCCTCTGCTCCCCACTCAGCTGGATTTCTCTGCTTTGGAGGTAATTTTGGTCTCTCCCCCAGTTCCCCATGGACCTGGGTGGGGCACGGGGAGGACTCAGAAGGAGGTTTAAATCCAGAGGAAAGTTCTCTTCGTAAAAGAATTTCTGTTTTTTCACGGTCAGAGGGAAGTTTCCTGAAGAAAGTACCCTTGAAGGTGTTTGTTGTTGTTTTAAAAACTTCCCTGCGTGGGGTACCACTCAGATTGGACTGTCCCCAGCTGCGAGGTGGGGGACCTCATTCGCCAGCAATTTTAAGGCTCTGCCTTCTAGCAGTGATAGTCAGGGGGGAGCACGGAGGACCTCAGGACCTAGAGGCCATGGTCATTCCCAAGCTTGAGGTTTGAGAGGGAAGATGCAGCTGTCCAGTTCTTTCAGTGGTTTCAATATCTCGTGACTGTGCCCACGGAGTGCTGGTGATGGTGGAAATACCGTCCAAGTGCGAGGGTAGACCCCCTCCACCCTTCTCAAGCTGCTTCATCTTATTTCTTCACCCAATCCATTCTAAACGTCTCAGTTAAGGAGGCCCTGGGGGTGGTTTTCCTTCTCTGGTCCCTGATCTCCCCAACCCCTAACCCTCTGAACAGAAATGAGGTGCGAGAGTCCACACTGGGGAGCAGCCCAGGGGTGATTTCTCATTCCTCTTTCTTCCTCCTTCGTTTTATTTATTTTTTCCTTTAAAAAATAATATTTATTGATTCTTTTTTTTTCTGTTTACGAAAGCAATTTATGATCCACATAGATTTGGAGATACAGAAAAATTTCCCTAGTGCCCCCTCCCCTCAAAATCACCCGTTCTGTTCATTGAAAACCAGTATTCAGCTTCTGGTTATGTCTTTTTTAAATCATTTCTTTTCTATAGATATACACCTAATTTTAAAACTCTTTAGTTTGTAATAATTTTAGATTTACAGAAAAGTTGCAAAGACAATAGAGTTCCCATATACCCTTCAACAAGTTTTCCCTGATGTTAACATCATAGTACAATAATCGAAACTGAGAATTAATACTGGTGGAGTACCATTCACTAAACTGCAGATTTTATTCGGATTCCACCAGTTTTTCCACTTATGTCCCTTTTCTGTCCCAAGATCCAATCCAGAATATCACATTGCATTAGTATATAACTAATTTTTTTCTTTTTTTTTTTTGCGGTACGCGGGCCTCTCACTGTTGTGGCCTCTCCCGTTGTGGAGCACAGGCTCCGGATGCGCAGGCTCAGCGACCATGGCTCACGGGCCCAGCCGCTCCGCGGCATGTGGGATCTTCCCGGACCGGGGCACGAATCCGTGTCCCCTGCATCGGCAGGCGGACTCTCAACCACTGCGCCACCAGGGAAACCCCTATAACTAATTTTTAAAATGTGTATCCCACTATGTGCACTATTTTGTACCCAGCTATTTTTGTTGGTAATATACCATAAGCATTTCCCCATTCAGTTAAAATTCTTCTATGTCATTACCATTTTTTGTAAACATACTTATTGCAGTATAATTGCTCTACAATGGTGTGTTAGTTTCTGCTTTATAACAAAGTGAATCAGCTATACATATACGTATGTCCCCATATCGCCTCCCTCTTGCGTCTCCCTCCCATCCTCCCTATCCCACCCCTCTAGGTGGTCACAAAGCACCGAGCTGATCTCCCTGTGCTATGCGGCTGCTTCCCACTAGCTCTCTATTTTGCATTTGGTAGTGTATATATGTCCATGCCCCTCTCTCACCTCGTCCCAGCTTCCCCTCCCTCCCCGGGTCCTCACGTCCCTTCTCTACAGTCATTATGGCAGCATAATGTTCCATTACATGGATCTGCCGTAATTTGCTTATAGCCAATGGCTTATTATTCCACATTTAAATTGTTTCTAATTTTTCACTCTTATAAAGAATGATGAGGGCTTCCCTGGTGGTGCAGTGGTTAAGAATCCGCCTGCCAAGGCAGGGGACATGGGTTCGAGCCCTGGTCCGGGAAGATCTCACATGCCGCAGAGCAACGAGGCCCATGCACCACAACTACTGAGCCCATGTGCCACAACTACTGAAGCCTGCACACCTAGAGCCTGTGCTCTGCAACAAAAGAAGCCACCGCAATGAGAAGCCCGCACACCACAATGGAGGGGTGGCCCCCGCTTGCCGCAACTAGAGAAAGCCCGCATGCAGCAACGAAGACCCAGTGCAGCCAAAAATAAATAAATTTATTTTTTAAAAAAAAAGAATGATGAGATGAACATCTTGTACATACTTCTGATATACGTATCTCTGGTTTTTTTGCCATAAGAGAAATCCCAGAAATGGAATTCCTGTGTCCAGGGGACCGATCCTTCCCCCTTCTAAGTCCACGGTGAGGATTTGGGCCTGTTGACGGCCTTTATGCCTAAAGAGACTGTTGACCCCTCATCCTGAGACAGGCAGGGGAAGAAGCAAAGAACCCTCTCAAAGGGGACCACCACCTTTGGGTGGTAGAGATAGCAAGAGGAGGAGGAAACATCAAGGGAACTCCAGGTCCTTCATGGCTTCTCGGGCTTTTTCCAGGCTACCCAGCCCCAGATGGGTATCTTATCTCGGTAGAAAGAGGACGATGCTCGCTCTGAGCCCAAGGATAATGGGAAGGGGCTATGGGTGGGGGGTGGAGCAGAAGCTGCTAATGCATTTTTGCCAGCATCTTTGGTTTCTCCAATATCCAGCCAGACTATTAGCAGTTCCCCAAGGATGGCCTTGCTCCTCACGTCATCCCCCATTTCCTATAAATGGGAAGTGGCTAGGGAGTAGGGTGTGTGCGTGTGTGGTGGGGGAGGGAGCGGGGATGAAGGGAAAGGGACATGGTGGTTTTCCTACAGCTGACTTAGTGGGGAACTGAAACCCAGAGAAGATGTTACTAATCCAGAACGACCCAGCATTGTGGGGAATAGTTTGGGTGTTAGGACTTTCATTAAGGCTTGGAAGTCACTGGTCAGGATAGATGAGGGATTGCTGCCTCTGCCTTGTTTCTGGGGCCCAAAGACTCTGTGTGTGAGTGTGTGTGTGTTTGTATTAGTAGTAGCTGTAGTGGTGGTAGTAGTAGTAACTGGACTGAGGGATTGCTTCAGTTTCTTTATCTGAAAATGGTACCCATCTCTTGAGTTGTCACAAGGATTGAATGAGTTAATACATGAGATGCATTTAGAACAGTGCCTGGCACAATCAGTAAAAGTTAACTATTACTACATGAGGCTACACCAGCAGAAAAAGGGGAGGGAGCATCTTCCCAGCAGAAGCCCCTACAGCACCCTGTGCTGGGTGGGGCCTGGAGACTACATCCAACTGGCTTGGTAAAGAAGTGTCACCTGCATTAGGGAAGGGTGAGCCAGGAAAGGGGTCGGTGGCCGGCCAGGACGACGCGGGGTGCTCGGGCGCAGGCCAACTTGCTTGGGGAGGAGTGAGGAGTTATTAAGGAGGGAAAGGTGGCTGAGCCCTGGCACTTATTCAGGTGGCCAGACCCGCTGGGTGGAGTCCAGTATCTCACAGTAGGCTGTGTGCTCACTCTCCTAAGCCCTGCTCCCCTTTCCTCGTGTGGGAGGGAGGGTTCCTATTCCTCTGAGTGGGACAACTCCCGCCTGCTCCCCCAGTGCTCCTTCCCCAAGCCTGGAAAATACCACCATCCACTCTCTCCTGGCTCAGTAATTTTCCAGCTGACCTGGAATTCCCTCTGACTCCTGCCCCCTTTCCTGGGGCAAAGGAGACACCAGCTCAGGGACCCAGGACTCCACCCAAGTCTCTCTGCTGTCCACAAATGGGTGTGCCAAAGGCTTTGGAAAGCCACTGGGGCACTGGAGGGTCACCTGCTGGCAGGTGGGGGGGGGGCGAGTGTGCCCAGAGACGCAATGCTGAGACCGTTTTCAAGTTAAACTTATTCAGTGACCCAGAAGGTAGATTCTTGGTTTTTCTCCCTCTGCTCTCTCCTGCACCCACTCTCTCTTCCCCACGGCCACCAGGGCTCCTCTATTCCCCCCTCCTTTCTAGATTTCCCATTCTTCTCTGCCTCCAGTTGGAGGTGCCCTTAGAGACCCTCTGGCCAAGTCCTCCTTATCAAGGTTCAGAATATGGAAGGGACTTGCCCAACATCACAGCCGGTTGGTGGCAGGGCCAGCACTGGAGCTCAGTGCCCCAGTGCGCAGTCCATGGCTCCAGTCAACGAGGTCCTCCCCTTCAAAGCCATCTTCCTCCGATTTTTGTAGCATTCAAGTCAACAATGCACACAAATTGGAGTTCTCTCCACTCTAATAAAACTCCACGGAGGAAGAAAGACACAGCTGGGCCTCCCACCCCAAGGCCAGCCTGGGCCCCCCACCCCAAGGCCAGCCTGGGCCCCCAGTGATCTCTCACTTGCATTGTTCACTCTTGTCAAGGCATTCTGGAAACAGGTATCTTTTGGGACCTTGCTCAACAGCTGACAAAGGGAACATTTTACTGTCAATGTATCACCTCCTTTCCCCATACACACCCGTAAGGAAAAAAAAATTTGAAATTTGGCTTTTAACTTCAGGAAGAAGGGCTGAGTTAGCTATCAGGAAGCTCTTTATGCCTCGGAGAACAGCAAACAGTAGGAAGAGTAACTCCGGGAGAATGTGACATCTCCTTTCAAGGCTGGTCCTGGATGGGTGGGGTGCTGCTCGGACCGGGGACAGGGGGATGGCCGGAATAGCGCGTGAGGGTAATGGTCGCAGACTGGCTCAGGGGAGGAGAGGCGCCCCGCGGAGCCGGGCAGCTTTCACCTAAATGTTTTGGTGGCGAGGGGGCGGCGCACTGCCCTAGGTAATGATAGGGCAGTCTGGGAGCCACGCGGAGGCTGCCTGTCGCGGTCGCGGCTACAAAGACAGCTTGGAGACCTCCCGCTTTCTTCCCTTGGGTACCAGCCCCACCCCTCCATACCCCCTCCCAGCACCCCCACCTCCGTCCCGCCTCGCCCCGCCCCCTCCTGGCCGCCCCAGCGCGCATGCTCTCTCCCCCCGCGGAGTAACCTGGAGATTTAAAAGCCGCCCGCTGGCGCGCGTGGGGGGAGGCGGGGGGGGACGAGCTCGCACGCGCGGGTCCCGGGTGACAGCCGCGCGCCTCGGCCAGGTAGGGGCGCGCCCGCCCTTCTCCGCGGGAAGGGGGTCCCGGCGCGGGAAGGGGAGGGGCGCTGCGCGGCCGAGCTCCGTGGTGTCGCGTGTTTTGCGCCCCGCGGGAGGGGGCCGCGCCGTGGCTGTCCCGGACCCGCGCGCCCAGCCCCGTGAGTCCCAGGGGAGCTGACGGGGCTGCGGGCGCCCAGGCGCGCCCCCTCTTCCTGCACCGGGCCGGCTGCGGGGTGCTCGGGTCTCCGTGGAGGCGGGCCGGGCTGGAGGCGCCGGGTCCCCTGCGTCCCGGGCCGGGCGGCGGGGTGGGCGGGGAGAGGCGCCTCCCCGGAGCCCCGGGTCGGGCAGACGGCGGGCACAGCGGCCGCTCGCTCCTGTTGCCGCCTCCCGCGTCAGAGTTTTCTTTGGAAAGTTGCATTTATTTTCTTCCCTTGTCTCGGCTTCACCGGAAAGGGGCAGGATGAGTCACCGTGGCGCGCACAGTCCGGGACCTGGGAGCCGGGAAAGGGGTCGGCGGTCGGGACGACGCGGGGTGCTCGGGCGCGGGCCAACTTGCTTGGGGAGGAGTGAGGGGTTATTAAGGAGGGAAAGGTGGTTGAGCCCTTTCGGACGTTAATCTTGGGGCTTGGCTCTGGGCAGAGAGTTGGGCTGGAGTGTGTGCCCCGTCCTGCGCATCTGTTATCCCTCATGGGAGGAGGAAAAAGAGAGGGTGTCTTTATCCTTGCCTCCCGGGCTCAGGTAGGGATGGTGAGAATCCTGAGATCAGCAGACAGGTGTGATGAGGTGATATCTGGGCACCCACTACAGCTTCTCAGGGCTCTGGGCTTAGGCATGGCAGGCCTGCTGGAGAAGGCCCCAGGGACCTGCAGGGTTGCTCCTGAGTGAGGGTCAGTCCTTCCTATAGTCTCCTGTTCTCCCCAGGCGCTGCAGCCCTGTCAGTTGATCTTGCCCTTGACCTCTGAATCAGTTTCCTCTTCCTGACAGACACCCTTGACCTGCTCAGCTTTTCCCTGGCTCCCCAGGGCCACACCTTCCCCTTTCGTTTTTCCCAAGGGGCCAGAGTTGAGGGTAGGGAGGGGTTTGGCATGGTGGGTACCTGCTGAGGACTTGCCCTTCAGCTGTTACACGGACCCGATCCCAGTGGAGCAGGGACTAAGAATAGCCCAGCTGCTGTCTTGCTGCCCTGGAGTCTGCAGCCGGGCACAGCCAGTGGACCGGGGCCTAGAGTGACCCTTGCTGGGCTCCTGAAAGCGTTGCTCGGGTTGGGGTGAGGCCCTGGGGGCTTCTGGCTGCCTTTCATGATGCACTTAGCACTTCAGAGCGGGACAGCCTTGGTGTTGGACTCACCTGCCCAAGGCCTGGGGAACAGGCTGGCATATGGGGGTGGGGAGGGCAGGGCCAGGAAGTGTAGGCTGGTGATTTCCTCAGGCTTCCCTACAGAGCAACTTCTAGGGTGTGAATACAAAGTTATTTGAGGTCACAGTCCTTTTTGTTGGATGGGTCTCATCCTCTCATTCCTCCCTTATCTCCTCCCCACAAGCTTGTCTGGAGCTGGGACTCTGTTGTTCTAAGAGTGCTCAGAAAAATGGAGCTCGAGTCAGCAGGATGAATCTGAAGGTACAGATACAGTTGTGGGCGAACGTACAGCTGTGGACATTCAGGCCCCACCTTAGTGGAGATGTGACTGGGGCGGGGTGGGGGGAGTTTTCCTTCGTACTCACGGGGTGTATAGTGAGCTCGCCTGTTCCTCCCGGCTCTGAGGTGTCCCGAAGGAGGAGCTGGACAGTGATCCTTGGTGGCCCAGTGAGGTACCTCCAGGCCACTGGGTGGTGGGAGGATGGCATGGATTCCCCTCTCTCAGCCTGGGTAGGGCTCTGGAGGCAGAGAGGCAGGGGCCGTCTCAGGACTCCAAAAGTGAAATTAAGCTCTATCATTTGGACCATTGGAGCCTGATAACACAGCATTATGGATAACAACCCAGACTGTCAGGTGTTTATATCCTGGCTGCTCCGAACTGGCTGTGGGACAAAGGGCAAGTTACTTAACCTCTTTTAAGTCTCAGTATCCCTGGCTGCAAAATGGGGTTGATAGCAATAATGATAATATCTACTCTGTAGCTTTGTTATTTATTAAATAATAAATAGAACAAATATATATGTAAATATATAATTATATATATCTAAAACGTAAAAAAAACACTATAGCTTTATTAAACCATACATATAGAGCACTGGACTGTGTGCCTGATAGGTAACAAGTGCTCAGTAAATATTAGCTGGTATTAACTATATCTACTATATCTACACCTGTGACCCAGTGGACAGCAGCACCCAGCCTGGGCATCTGTTCTTGGGTTCTCCTGTAGACCTTTGTTTCTTTGGGACCAAGGCCTCCTGGACTTCGGGGAGTAGGTATGACTCGTTGAGACTGGCCTCTAGCACTCAGATGCCTGGGTCTGAATCCCATTTCCTCTTGCACAAGTTACTTCACCTCTCTGTGCTTCAACTTCCTCCTCTGTAAAATGAGGATAACAGTACCTACCTCACAGTATTGTGAGGATTAAACGAGCTGATTTAAAGCTCTGAGACCAGCAGCTGCAAGTAAAAAGAGCTTGATAAATGTCAGCTGCTGTCATTCGGTAACAATGGCGGCAATCATTGTGGTTTACACTCAGGAACCAAAGTTTCTTAGCAAGGGAATTATACCATATACAACTATACATAAACTGTGAATGACACATTTGCAGTTGAACTTGTGGTCTGGTGCAAAGAACACACCAGGACTTGATGTCTTGGTCTCTCCCCTGTCAATACTGTGTGTGGTTTGTTTTTTAATCAGTCCAGAAACCCCTGCCCTGCCTGTTGCCTCAAGATGGAAGAAAGTGCTATGAAGTGATGGAGGTGAATATGTATCCTGAAAGGTTGAGTGCCTTCTATGCAGAAAAGGTTATTTGTTCTGGTTTTTGGAGAAGTTGTATGAGAGGGAGGGAGTGCTCTGCTCTGTCCTCCCCACCCCCACCCAACCCTTAGGATACTTGGCACTGCTTTCTGGTGTCAAGAAGAAAAACCCAGCCTGGCTTTCTGTGAACAGTCAGTGGCCCTGTTTGTTGGATAGCAAGGGTGGAGGCTGGACCAGTTGGTACCAGGCCCAGTGTCTTGAACGCTGATGCCACTTGACTCCCAGCAAATAGAGCTGGAGTGTGGAGCTTTGTCCAGTGTATTAAGTGTCCCTGCTTGGGGGCAGGGGCTGGTGACAGAGCCATCACGGGATGGTCCTGATGTCTGGCCAGAACTTCCTGTTTAATCCCTTTCTCTGCTACGTGGTCTGTGTTTCCTCCTCCATGGGAAGAAGTCCACAGTTTTGTCACTGACCCTGAACGACTTGTGGGTCGCAACGTCTTGCGTCCGATGTTGGAGACAGGCCTATACCTCACCTGCTGGCCTTGGTTTCTGTGTCTGTAAAATGTAGATGATAATATTCACCTTGCAAAGCTATGGTGAGGATTAAACGAGACCGCCATATTTAGCAAGGAGCCTGCATAGACCAGGTGCTCAGTACAAGTTTGTTGCTTTCCCCTTCATTGTTAATTCTGGAGATCACTGTCTCTGGGAAGCTGGGATGAGCCAGCAAGAAGGAGGTTGAAGACTAGTCAAGGTTTGGGAGAAAGGGGTCCTTGACAGCTCGAGGTCCAGGCAGCCCTGGAGGAGGTGGAGGACTTCAGCTGGACAGGGTTCAGGTGAAAGGGAGAGGAGGTCAGGGGAGGCCACTGGAACTACTTCGAAAGCAAAACTAGGCCCAGGGCTGATGAAGAGCCCCGTCTTGGGCCCATGTCTCATGATTTGGGGTCTGGTATTCTTTGCACCACCCCTGACTGGGGAGGGGCTAAAAGGAGAGGTGGGTGCATATAGAAATCCCAGGCTCCAGCAGCTGTGTTTTGCAGACATCTACCCTTTGCATAGTTCCTACCTACTGGTCTCTCACGGCTCAGCCTCCTCTAGGAAGCTCTGGAGGCACTGAAGATGTCCCACAGTAAGGACTTGGGTCTCAGCCCCTGCGCCACCTCATGGTGCTCTGGCTGCACCTCGGCCCTTCTTCTGAAGGGGCTGAAGTCTGTTGTTTCTGAATCCCCAGCCCCTTCACAGCGGGCTTGCACACGCCCGGAGCTCAGTAGCGGTGGGTTGGTAGGCTTTAGTCTCTTTGACATTTCTCTGGGGAAGGTGAGATTGTAATGCACTGAGGTACACTCTCTTCAAGGGTGGGCAAAGTAGGGCTCTTTAACAACAACAGAAAACCACATCTTTTTTGGAGGCCCCTCACGCCCTGCTCACCACTGAGTGGACAGTTTTGGAGAACACATCCCTAGGACTGAGTCCGGCCCAGAGCCCTCTGATGATAAATGGGGCTGGCCACAGACCTTAGGATAGCGGCGCTGAGAGAGCCTGGCCTCCTTCCTGTATCCGTCACCTTCTAAGGGAGGCCAGGCAGCCTCCCTCTAAGGGAGGGGACAAGGATGTGCGTGGCTGGGGAGAGCTGCCTGGTCTGGCTGACTGGCAAAGTTCAAGTTCACTAGGAGGGAGGCTGTTCAGGTTTCACTTTGCAGGAGCTGTAGGGAGCAAGGGGCGGGGGGAACTTCCCAGTGGCCTGAACGTGCCAAGCTCCCCATTCTCCTCCTGCGTTCCTCTGCCCCCACCCTGGGCCAAGGGGTTTCTTGGTACCACTACCCCCACCTTGTAGGAGAGTGTTTATTGTGGCCCAAGTAGAGAAAGAATTTAGTTACTGATTTCTGCCAGGAACAGAGTCCAGCTCTGGGAGGGAGTAGGGAAGAGGGCAATTCTGCCCCCAGATGTCTTGGTTACTCGGATCAGTTTCAGGTGACCGCTGACCCTTGGCACTCTGTTGTACTGGAGCAATGTGTAGGCAGGTAAAGGATGGGGTAAGCGCAGCTGGGGAGCCCTTCTCTACCTGGTTCTCCTTGGCTCTCATTGGTGGAAGGCTATAACCGCCCCCCCTCCCCACCAGTGCCATGTGGCCTTGTCAGTGAGCACTCAGTGGGCACCTGTCCCTGGTGAGCACCCTGCCTGGGGCTGGGGGCGCGGGTGTGAGGTCACAAAGCTGCACAGTTGTAAAGAACCTTAGACAGCATCTAGACTAGCTCTCATTTTACAGGTGCAGGAGCTGAGTCCCAGAGAGGTAGAGTGGCTTATTCTAGGCTACACAGTTATAAGAGTTGCTGAAACTGGACTACACTGTCCAGGCTCCTACTTCAGTGCACTTTCTAGAATTTTTGAATGGTTTGAATTTTCCATTCAGCCCTTTTTACCTGTGCAACTTTGGGTGTGTTAATGAATTTCTGAGACTCCATTTTCATCCTTGTGAAATAGGAATATTAAATAATTTGTAGGATTGTACAAATGGTATGAATTAGAGAAGGTTTGGCAGGTACATGCAGACACCTCCTGTATGGTTAGCAGGTGTCAGCCGCTGTGATTATTTTCCCTGTGGCTGGGAACCACCCTGTCTCCTAACTGGGGTTGTTTATCCCACCCTCCCTTTCCCTTTGCAGCTTCCAGCACCAGGCAGGTCTGCTGAGTGACCTCTGCTCACCTGCCGGGCCAGCACCTGGGGAGGCATTTACATTCTTGGCATTCCTCTTGCCTTTGGGGGCTGAAAGAGGCACTAGTGCCCGGGTGGGAGGCACGTGGGTGAGGGGGATGGAAGCTGAGAAGAGAATCAGTGTTGGTCCCCCTCCGGCCTCTGCTGCTCCTGTTGGGAATGAGAAACCCCCTCCCAAGTTTCTCGGCTGAGGAAGCCCAGACAACTGAAGAAGTGGTTGCCAGAAACTTCCACATACTTCCTCCAAACACACTACACGACTATGAATTGGTGGTATTAAGCTAAGTTGCCTCGCCTGTCAAATGGGTATGCTCATTGTACCCGCCTCGTCAGGCGGTTGGAAGATTAAAACGCTTGGAAGAGGGCCTAGCCTGCAGTAAACCTCAGTTAGCTGCTGTTAGGAATTGCAGATGGGGAAACTGAGGCTTAGGGAGGTCAGTTAACAAGGTCACATAATTACAGTGACATATGGAGATGGCATGCAAACCCATGCCAGACCTCGGTCACCCTATAGAATGCACTGGGTTCAGGAATGTCTGGGCTCAGAGGCCTGTGACACCTGCGGTGGAAGAGAGCTCCAGGTTGAAGAATACTGATTGTCTTGGTTTGGAGGGCACTTGGTCAAGGTGACCCCGAGTGACCTTGGGTCGTAGCTGTTTGCGGAAAGGAAGTCTGATTGGGAGACACAGTTGCCTGGAGTCAGATGTGTGTCTGTTTTGACCACCCGCAGGGGGTTGCCACGTGATTCTGGGAGGGGTGCTTCGCCTAGACCAGCCAAGGTGAGGGTCAGGCCAGCCCCAGAATTCCTGTCGCTGGACTGGAGAGGGGAGGCGAGATCAGAGCAGGCTCCAGGGACTGCCCGCTGTCCTTTCCTCTCCCCTTCCCCCAACCTCCTCTGGCATGTGTTTCCTTTCAGAAGCGGGGCTGGGGCTCTCAGACGGGGCAACAAAAGCAACTTTCCTCCAAGCCACTGCCACCTGTTGGGTTTTCATACATTGGGGGTGAGAGGGGGGAGGGAGCCGTTGCCCTTTTCCCAGTGTCTGCAGTGTGCCCCCTCTGCGCCCCCAGGGACTGGGATTCTCTTTGCTGCCCAGTGTGGCGGGGCTCAGGAGCTGGAGGGGGTGGGGGCCCGCAGCAGCTGGAAGGGGAATTGAGCGGGAAGGGGCCGGTGCTGGCAGCCGGGAGGGAGTTTGATGGATTACTCTGCAGGCCGAGAGGTTTCTCCCTAATCCCCCTTTGTGTCCCGGCCTGCAGGCCCCTCACTCTCTCTGACAGGCTGCTAAGCAGAAGCCTTCCAGTCCGAGTGAAGAAAAGGCAGCGCAGCAGGGCGGACTCTAAATCCCTGGCCTCTGGGCCCTGGGGAGGCAGGAGCTAGGGAGCAAGTCTGGATGGGGGTGGGGCCTTATCTCTGCTGATGTCAGGGTGGAAAGGTTGCACTCTGAGTGGGGTTCTCAGGTGTCTGTGGGAGCACTGGGAGGTTGTGGGTCTTCGCTCCGTGCAAATCACTGTTGCCTTCGGTAGGGTAGGCTTGGGGGGAGCAGACCCTTGCTTCTTTGGAAGTACGCGTTTGAGCTCAGAGAATCAAAGACTAAATATGTGTTGGAAGGCATGGAAGCCGTGCTTAGACTAGTCCTGTGTCCCCCCTCCCTAGCTGCCCAGGCAGAAATTCCCCCAGCTCAGCATCCCTGACGAGGGGGTCTGTCACGGTGGAGAGCTCATTGCCTCACAAGGATGTTCATTTCCCGTCTGCTGTCTGGCCAGCGCAGGCTCTTTCTGGGCTGTCCCAAGACTCCTGTGGACCTGCCGTGAGGGCAGAGCTCATTTTGGGAGTGCAGTATGCTGGGTTTTACGAGGTAAGGCCAAGGGCACTGGTCCCCTAGGACTTCTTCTGTGCCCCCAACCTAGAGGATCTGGGAGAGCGCAACTTGGAATGAGATTCTGGGGTCCAGCCCGCTGTGGAGGAACAGGGGTCCCCCTTCCCGTGCAGTCTCACGTCCTCTACCTGTGGGCTTCTCCCCACCTGCAGTCCTGGCCTGGGCCAGATGGCCTGGGCTGGGGTGTGCGTTAGGGAGATTGGCCTGGAGTGACCCCACCCCTTTCTGCAGCTGAGTCATTATTCCTCGTGGCTGGCCTACCCCATCCCCAGTTTCCTTCTCTGCAGGGAGGGGCTTCCCAGTGGCCGCGTGAGAAAGAGCACAGTCTTTGTGAGCGTGGAGGGAGGACGCAGGGTCGCCGGCTCGCGGGGTCAGGGTGCGGCCGTTTGATGTGCCTGGCCGGCTGTGGGGACGCTGGCCCGCATAAAGAGGCCATAGAATTGCTGCCTCACACTGGCCCGCTGCGGGGCTACCCCCAGCCCGGCTCCCTCTGACCTCTGTCCTTCAGCGGAGGGAATCTGCTCCCCCAGCTCCACCTCAGCCGCGAGGGGTGGCAGGAGCCCCTTTGAAAGCCCTCAAAGGCCTCTTTATATATCCCTCTGACACTCCCTTCCCAGAGGAGCTACCAGGAGGTGCCTTTCCTCCTGCCTCCTCCACTCTTGAATTTTGGAGAAAGTTCAGGCCAAGTTTGTTCCTGTTGCTCAGTTTCATTTCCCTGTGCTCCCTGCTGGGGCCTAACCTGAGGTAGGGGGGTGGGCAGGGATGGGGCATTCCAGCCTGGGAGGCTCTGTCCCATCCACCCACCACCTTTGAACCCTTAGGAGAGCTGCCCCCTCTGGGGGTCGGGCTGGAATTTCCTTGGTGCGTGGGGGGATGGGGGTAGGCACTTAGGTCTTTCCTATCTCTTCCACCTCCCACTCCCAGGCTGCTTTCAGCCATTTATTCTGTAGGTAAGCATTTCCCAGGCCCCTTCTCATGCTAGGGTGGGTGCTGGAGAGTTGCAGTGGAGCCTACAGCCTGCTCTGAGGGTGCACTCGAAGTCTCCCGGTGTCTGGAGCTGGGTAGGTAAAATGCAGGTTCCCCGAACGTGCCCACGGCTCTCAGTCTCCCAGGGCTGGAGCTCTGCTCCCCCAAGGGTGAGGGAAGATGGCCTGGAGCAGAGCTCCCTAAAGGTTCCCAGAAGTCTTGGGTTTCCTCCAGCTTTCTTGCTGTCCCATTATCAGGGGGCCCAGAAAAGGGGGGAGATATTTGGACCTTGAGAGGGACTTGTCCTCCTTAGAAAGCTGCTATTCACAAGGTTAGGCCAGACTCCCCCTTTCGTGTACCTCCACTTCCCTCCTCTTCCCGCCCCCCTCCCCACCAGGTGAGCACTCAGGGGCTGGCTCTTCTGGTTGAGCTTCTGTTTGCCGGACCGGGCGCTCCAGGAGCAGTGGGGCAGGAGGATCTGAGTCAGAAGCATCTCTGAGGCTGGAGGGGAGGGTTGGATCCTGTTTCCCCGTCTGTATTCCTGAGGAGGCGGGGGAGCCCCTGAAACAGAGGGACCCAACGGGGATCTGTCACTTTCAAGCTTTGGGAAGAAGTGTGCCCTGGGGCTGTGGATTGGAGTGGGTGTGACAAACTGCTTCCTGTTCCCCTCTGAACCTGGGACCCTGGGGCCTGGGCTTTTCTGTTTGTGTCCTTGGGAAAAAGGCCCTGGAGAGGCTGCTGGTGACTTGAGCTTGTGCTATGGGTGTCCTCTGTAGTTTCTTCCACGTGAGGGCTGGGGTGGGGATGCAGTGGGGGAGGCTGGGGCACTGGGGAAGGTGTAAGGAGGAGAAAGGGGGGACTTTGGAAGGGAGAGTATTCTTATGGGCTTGGACTTTTCTCGGGCACTTCTGGGCTGGGAAGAGTCAAGTCTGTGGTGGCGAGAGTGCCCAAAAGAGGGAGGACGGGCTCAGCAACCTAAGAGGAGAGGGGTGCAGAGCAGGGCTGGAGCCCGCCTACTTCCTACCCAGCTCCTTTCAAGGAATTCCTTACCTGGCCCAGCCCCTGGTCACTGGGTAAAGCACCTCTGGGGGGTGGAGAGAGGGGCTGGGAGGGGGAAGCAGCTGGGCGGGGGAGGCGCTGGGCTGGGGGAGGATTTTGCCTTTCTCCCTTGTGGGCTGTGGAGGTCCGGCTTGGTGCTGGGAGTGGGGAGCTGGATTAAGGGAGGGAGTAAGTCAGGTGGGGTGATTAATGTTTGCCGGAGAGCTGCAATTTATTTAAACCACAGGGAGCAACCAGGGCTTGGGTGCATGTTGTGGGAGAGGCTGAGTCTGTTAAAGTCTGTTTACTCAGGGAGGACCTGGTCCCTTTAAAACCCAGGGCAGGTGAGTCTCCAAGGCCCTCCCAGACTTGGTGGAACTTGGGGGAGGCGGCTGCCTAGCCCTGTCTGAAGTCTCTTCCTTGGTCTACAAGCTGCAAAGCCCTGGAAGGCAGTTACGGAACGGACACATCTTACCCAGGATTGATGGCCGTCTGTTTTCTTTGTGGCACAGCTCAGAGAGCAACCTACAACATGCTTCGTAACACAAAAGTCCCTGCGGGGCTTAGTGATATTTGAAACGATAAAAGAAGTTGAAGCACCAAGTCATGAGCTGCTGAGATTGGAAGAGGGCATGAGTGAGGGCCGAGGGTGCTCCGGGAAGGCTCTCCGGTAGGCCCAGGCCCTTGGCAGTAAACCTTGCACAGGAGCAGTGCTCTTCAACAGTGTCAATGGGGTTGAGTCGGTGAAGCCGGGGAAGGCACTCCAGACTCTAGTCATAAGTGGCGTGAAGCTCTGTCCACCCGTCTACGCCTCCATGGGATGGAAGGCAGGTTGGGGGACTAGGGCCCACCCTCTATACCTTCTCTGCATAGCTGACTTGATTTCCCCTCTTTTGTGGTCACTTATAAACAGTGGACTACAGTGGGTGCCACAGTCAGGAAGCAAGACCTGGAGGCCCACTGCCTGTGGGTGGAGGACCCAGGGTGGGTACTCCCCTGGTGGGATGTGTCTGCACAGGAGGCCTAGCAGGAAGGGCTGTGGGGACGTCTGCTGAAAGTGGAGCCAGGTGGGGAGAGAGGAAGTCTGCCAGGGGGTCACTGGCATCATCGCAGTGTCCGCCAGGTGGTGCGGTTTCATGCCCCTGTGAGGCTGGAACCTGGGACCGGCCCCACTGTCCCCTGACAGTTGAGCAGCGTGTGTGGGAATATGTCCTCCCCATGGACGTTGAGCATGGAGAGAAACTCAAGGTAGAGGTTTTCAGGCCTAGGTTCTTCCAGGGGAGCGCTTTTTTTTTTTTTTTTTGCGGAACGCGGGTCTCTCACTGTTGTGGTCTCTCCCGTTGCGGAGCACAGGCTCCGGACACGCAGGCTCAGCGGCCGTGGCTCACGGGCCCAGCCACTCTGTGGCATGTGGGATCCTCCCGGACCGGGGCACGAACCCATGTCCCCTGCATCGGCAGGCGGACTCTCAACCACTGTGCCACCAGGGAAGCCCAGGGAGCGCTTTTTAAATGGTTTCAGTAAGAGGTTAAAACCCACCCCGACAAACCACAGCCTCTCTGGTCTTCCTCCTTGCCCTCGTCCTTGGGGTGGAGTTATGGTGCAACATGGCTTGTGGCCAGGTAGTATGGAAGAGGAAGTGTGACTCTTAACGAAGGGGAATTGAACAGCCCAGCTTTGGGAAGTAGAGAGAGAAAAGCGAACAAACCAGGCCTGGCAGAGGGTCTCCAGGGGGCACCTTGGTAAACAGTGCCTCGGGAACTGGGAATTCAGCTGGTTTGATTTTTTTTTTTTCCTTCAATACTAGGAAACAAGGGCAATTGCAAAGATATTCCAAAACAGAGAATTACTAACATCTAGTTGGCTCTGGAGTGTACTGAGGTTTAAAAATCATATTTACCTTATTAATATGTCAACCTTAGGCTCGGATTAACATGCACTTCCTGATTGGCCAGTAGGGAGTGACACCTGGGTGGCAGGGCCACACCATCAGCCTGGGAGTGAACAAGATTCAGAATTCAGAGCAAATCCTGGAGATCAGATTCGCAGGAATCTCTGTGTGTGTGATTGTCCCAGCTCTTTTAACACTCTGTGATTCTCCCAGTTCTTTTAATACTCTGTGTGTGTGATTGTCCCAGCTCTTTTAGGATCTGAGTGTTGAGTTATGTCCCCACCGAGGCACCCCACGACGACAGACAGGCGGTTAGCATGGCTGAGAAACTAGACCTGCACGGAGGGCCCGCAGAAATGGGTTTCTGGCTGAGTCCTACGCGGTCGGTGGCAGCAAGGAGGAAAGGCCTAGGCATCTGGAGCAAGGCTGAGATGGAGCAGTCCTGGAGTGTGTGAACAGGCCGGAGCCCTACCCGCCTGGTGCATCATGGTCCAGAGGCTGTGGGTGAGCCGCCTGCTGCGGCATCGGAAAGCCCAGCTCCTGCTGGTCAACCTGCTGACCTTCGGCTTGGAGGTGTGCCTGGCTGCGGGTATCACCTACGTGCCACCCCTGCTGTTGGAAGTGGGGGTAGAGGAGAAGTTCATGACCATGGTGCTGGGTGAGTCCCCACATCCTCCTTCCCTCCTGCTCCAGATATGTTTCCCCTGGGGAAGTAGGGCGACAGGGCCTCTGCCCAAAGAGCTGCTTGGAGGCAGAGGTGGCTGCCTGCTGTCCCTGAGCCTGGTGGGTCAGCCTGGCTGGGGAGGGGGTGACCCTGGGCTGAGGGGGTCTGAGAGAAACAAAAGGGTACAGGGACGTTCCCTGGTGACCTCTGTATCTCTGGTCCCTATGCCATGCATGGCCCACAGGAGACACTGGAGAAACTGCCCTTTGTAATTCCTACCTGTGGTCTCATTTAATTCCTGCAGCAACGCTTTGAGGTTACCCATTTCACAGAGAAGATGATGGAAGCTAATAAGCCGTCAGGTGACTTAGGCCACTGGACGGCTAGCTTAGCTCCTGATTAGCAGGGTCGGGACCACCCTCAGCCCCCACCGCCAGGGCTCTTTCTTGCCTCTAGGGCAGGGGCTGGGCTCCTAACTGCGGACGAATCCTGTAAAAGCCACGGAGGGCAAATATCATCACGGGACTCCCAGGAAGAGGGGGCTCTGTCAGGATGGCAGGCTCTGGGGTCAGACTGCCTGTTGAAACCGTGCCTGTGCACGGCGATCACTGGTCAGTTGGGGCACTAGTGATCCTAGTTGTGAGCAGTAAACTGGGGTCCTGTGAAGTACTCAGCACAGCCCCAGTACACAGTTGGCCCTCCATGTGATATCACCATCATTTCCATCCTTCTCGAGGCGGTTGGTACCCTTCCCCCTGCCCCTTCTGGGCCCCAGCCTCCAGCTCATACTACTTGCCCTTCTTGCAGGCATCGGTCCAGTGCTGGGTCTGGTCTCGGTCCCACTCCTAGGCTCAGCCAGCGACCACTGGCGTGGGCGCTATGGTCGCCGGAGGCCCTTCATCTGGGCCCTGTCCCTGGGTGTCCTGCTGAGCCTCTTCCTCATCCCGAGGGCCGGCCGGCTGGCGGGGCTGCTGTGCCCGGACACCAGGCCCCTGGAGCTGGCACTGCTGATCCTGGGCGTGGGGCTGCTGGACTTCTGTGGCCAGGTGTGCTTCACTCCACTGGAGGCCCTCCTCTCTGACCTCTTCCGGGACCCAGACCACTGTCGCCAGGCGTTCTCCGTCTACGCCTTCATGATCAGCCTGGGGGGCTGCCTGGGCTACCTTCTGCCTGCCATCGACTGGGATGCCAGTGCCCTGGCCCCCTACCTGGGCACCCAGGAAGAGTGCCTCTTCGGCCTGCTTGCTCTCATCTTCCTCACTTGCGTGGCAGCCACACTGTTTGTGGCTGAGGAGGCGGCGCTGGGCCCAGCCGAGCCCGTGGAAGGGCTGTCGGTCCCCTCTGTACCACCCCACTGCTGCCCGTGCCACGCCCGCCTGGCTTTCTGGAACCTGCGCGCCCTCTTTCCCCGGCTGCACCAGCTCTGTTGCCGCATGCCTCGCACCCTACGCCGACTCTTCGTGGCCGAGCTGTGCAGTTGGATGGCATTCATGACCTTCACACTGTTTTACACAGACTTTGTGGGCGAGGGGCTATACCAGGGTGTGCCCAGGGCTGAGCCAGGCACCGAGGCCCGGAGACACTATGATGAAGGTAAGGCCTTGGCAGCCCGGGGCCCTGTTGTGGGAGCTGCCCTCCAGTGGATGTCCGGGCGCAGGGAGATGCCCACAGCCTGTGCCTGGGCTGGAAGCTGTGCATTGAGCCCCGATTTCCCCATCAGGACAATGGGCCCGTATGCAGGCTGCGTGGGCAGCTGCTCAAGGAGCAGAGTGGCTTTGCTGTAGTCGCAGCAGAGCCTTGGGCTGATCGGAGAGTTTGATCAGGCATTGCCCCAACTTGATGGAGGACGAGGCTGGGCTTGTTTAAGGTCCAGAAGCTGGGCCTCGGGTTCGCCTGGCCCGAACTTCAGTGTGCCCTCTGCTCCCCTACTGACTTTCCAAATCGCCTTGCCAGCCCCTTCCAGCTCAGGCGTCTGGAATTCTATCTTGGAGCCCACAGCAGAAATGTCTTTGTGTTCCCTCTACCTCTCCTGACAAGCTGAGCACAGCCAGCCCTTAGAACATCTTCCTTTGCCCTTAGCCAGTGGCTTTGGCCACATTCCCTGAGGTCAGTGAAGAACCTACACTCCTGTTGCTATGGGTAGGGCAGGGGATGCTGGGGAGCAGTTCCGGAAAACAGCAGGTCTTGGGCAGCAGGTGCCTGTGGCTCCTAATTCTGAGCACCCCTCCCCCCCCCATGGTATTGGGTCCTTTTTCCCTACCCCCTGTCTGATGGCCTCTTCCCCCTCCCCACTCCAGGGGTCCGGATGGGCAGCCTGGGGCTGTTCCTGCAGTGTGCTATCTCCCTGCTCTTCTCTCTGGTCATGGACCGGCTGGTGCAGCGATTCGGCACCCGGGCAGTCTATCTGGCCAGCGTGGTGGCTTTCCCCGTGGCTGCCGGCGCCACGTGCCTGTCCCGCAGCGTGGTGGTGGTGACCGCTTCGGCTGCCCTCACTGGGTTCACCTTCTCTGCCCTGCAGATCCTGCCGTACACGCTAGCGTCCCTCTACCACCGGGAGAAGCAGGTACTCGCCCTGGCCGCTGAGTGGAGTGGGGTGGAGGGGCAGCTGACCAGCCCAGGACCGGTGTCTGGCAAGAGAAGCTGGAGAAGGAATTCTTTGATCAGAGAGGAAGCCTGTTGTAGCCCCAGGGCCAGAGACTTGGGCTGCGGAAGGAGGGTGTAGATTAGATTCTGGGAATGACTTCCTGGTGTCAGGACTATAAAGCACTTAAAGTGGATGATTGCAGGAAATGTGAAATCCTTCTCTGGAAATCCTGAAGAATCAGGCTAGCAGAAGGCCTCAGTCAGGGCTGAGTTGTTCTGTGCAGAGGCAGGGGGCTGGATCAGATGACCTCTGGGGTACCCGGCTTCAGCGGCCAGTGAGTGGGAAAGGTCTGGTGTGGGCCACGCCTCTCCTTATTCGGGGGGGACCTTGTGAGTGACCCAAACCTTGCTTTGGTCTCGGAGATGGGGAAAGCTCCCTACCGCCCCTTCCCCTCTTTTGGTTTGTCTTCCTTTTCTGTTTAATTCTCTCTTTTCTTTTCCTGCCTCACTCCTTTGCCTCGTCCCCTCCCCCCGCCCCCATGGCGGATCTCTGAGCCTGATGCGCCTGACACCGCTCGCCTGGGCACTGTGTAAGTTGGGGGGCCTCCTTCCTGCTCAGCCCCACACTAACCAGCCCCTCCAGGGGCCCCCTTCTCTGGGAAGCCTCCTGACCAGGCTGTGTGGTCACCTTTGTTGTCTCCATTGGCCTCACTGAGCTACAGCCCTGGGTGCAGAGCTCTGCCCAGAGCGCAAGAAGTTGGGGTGTCCCAAGGAAAAAGAGATGCAGCCTGGCTTCATAGGGCTTCTAGACTGTAGGAAAGACATAGTCTGCCCCTTGTAGGACATGGGTGGGGTAACTGGGAGGCTGGTTAAGTGAATAGGTAGCTGCAGGGGTGGGGGTGGAGGTGGGGCTTTGGGTTGGGGGAAGCTGGTCCCCGAGTCCCCTGTCAGTGCATTGATAACCTTCATCATCCTCCACGCTTTCCCGCCCTGGTTGGGCTGGTGTCCAGAAGCCAGGCTTGGGCATGTGCCAGGGAACGTGCTGAGCTGGTGGTCTTCCCTTCAGGCTGAGAACACGTCTGTCCCCAGGGGCCTCTCCAAGCTTCAGCCACACTGATCCTTTGTGGGGTGGCAGGCAGGAGGTGAGGTTCCAGGCATGGTTGGTCCCGCACCCCATCTACGTCTGCTTTGTCCACTTCTGGCTGCACCATGAGCCTTGGGATTCCCTTGGTGTCAGGCTTGAGCTCTGCTGTGGCTCCCAGCGCTAATGCAGCTGACCCTGAGAGCTCTGTGTTAGGCACTAGTGGGCCTTGGAAAAGTGGTCAGATGAGTTCTGGCCTCGTCCTTAGATAGGAGGGAGGCTCTGGGACATTGCGGGCAGGGCAGGGGCAGGTCACACTGATCCAAGGCAGACAGTGAGAGGGAACAAGAAGGCTTCGGCCTCAGCACAGCTGGACCATGGGAGTCGGGAAGAGGGCGATTCTTTCTGTTCCTCGCTTCCTCTAGACTGAGTCTGAGGACCCTCCCTGCCCCAGACTGGTGCCACAGACCTCACAGTAGGGCAGCAACTATAGCCTGGGCCTGGGACCCGCAGTGGGAAGGGAGCGTCTCTCTCTGGTCTCTCTGGAGGTTGACAAGGGTGTCCCGGTAGTGAGGTGGTAGGGGCAGAAGGAGGAGGGTTAGGAGCATCTGTGTGGGGCTTTGGGGCCTTTAGGGCCCCACCTTTGGACTTTGTTCCTCTGCTCTGACATGTCTCTCTGCCCACCTGTCTTCATTCTTCTGTGTCTTTCCTTTTCCTTGGGGTTCTGTTCTCTTCCTAACCTGCAGTACTGAGTTTGTCTGTCACTTACTGATTCTAGGAGAGGCTAGAGGGGACCTAGACTTCTGGTTTCAGATGTCCCCTCCTGCCCCCCTGCCCCCCTTCTGAGGAGAATCCTCACTAGACCCAGACCAAGCAAGGTCTGCTCAGTTTTCTGACCTGCTGCCCGATTTTCATTAAGGCCTCGTGCCTGGTTTCTTCTAGCCCCTGGGATAAAGGCCAGGGCCTGTTCTCCTAGTTGGGGGATCCCATGCTTGGGTACATACCTGTCCTTGTGTGTTCCCCTCTCCCCAGGTTTTCCTGCCCAAATACCGCGGAGATGATGGAGGTGGTGCCAGTGAGGACAGCCTGATGACCAGCTTCTCGCCGGGCCCTAAGGCCGGATCTCCCTTCCCCAATGGACACCTGGGTGCTGGAGGCAGCGGCCTGCTCCCTCCTCCACCAGCACTCTGCGGGGCCTCTGCCTGCGATGTCTCCATGCGTGCAGTGGTGGGCGAGCCACCGGAGGCCAGGGTTGTTCCGGGCCGGGGCATCTGCCTGGACCTTGCCGTCCTGGACAGTGCCTTCCTGCTGTCCCAGGTGGCCCCGTCTCTCTTTATGGGCTCCATTGTTCAGCTCAGCCAGTCTGTCACTGCCTATATGGTGTCGGCTGCAGGTCTGGGTCTGGTTGCCATTTACTTTGTCACACAGGTGGTATTTGACAAGAGCGACCTGGCCAAATACTCTGTGTAGAGTACTTCCAACCCATTGAGGGAGGACCTGCCTCACTGGGTCCCAGCTCTCCCTATTCCAGTCCCCCCCGTTGGCCCGGTAGGGCTGTGGGCTGGCCTTCCAGTTTCTATTGCTGCCAAAGTGATGTGGCTCTCTGCTGCCGCCCTGTGGCAGTGAGGTGTATAGCTGCACAAGTAAGGGACTGGGGCTTCTTCCCTCCCACCTCTCCTCAGTCTTTAGGGCTGGCTGACTGGAAGCTCTCCAGCAGGCTTCAGTCTGGACTTCCACAAGGAAAGAAGGGCAGGGCATTTAATTAACTCTGTGCACTGGAATGCAGGACTCTGCCGGGGGATCACCCAGGCTCAGGGTTAACAGCTAGTGTCCTGGTTGAGAAATACCCAGAGAAGGGATTTGGGGAGCTGAGTAAACTCAGCCACCTGGTCTCCTACAACCAAGGCCTCTTATCCCATAGGTTCTCCCAGTGTCGCTCTTGCATGGGAGTTTGTAATGTGAAACGGCTCCGCTACAGGATTTGAAAGTATGAAAGTTATTGGGGGACGCGGTCCTGAGGGGAGAAGGGAAGCTGCCTAGCCCCACAGCGCCACCTCTCTCCTGTTCCCCCTCCCCTGCATTTTATTAGGACTTGGCTTGTTGGCCCCTGTGTTGCCATCACAGGGACACGGGTTTTTAAATAATTAACTTATTTATTTAAGTAGAAGGGGAATCAAGGTGTTTAGGGGTTGGGTAGGATGAGATCCCTAATGACTAGGTCCCCTGAGACGATTGGTTATTGGGCTGAGAATTGTCAGAATCTCCTTCTCCTGGAGTGATTGGTCTGGCCCCAGAACTGCCTAACCCTGAGCCTGGAAGCTCTGCTTACCCCAACTGATATCCCAAATCCTGTTACCCAAGGCGGGGAGGGCTGGGGAAACGTGAAGGGTGGGGCTTCAGGTCTCAGCAGCCTCCGTAGCCTCACCTCCCCTCTTGGCCCTGCCGTCCCCCCCAGCTCCCCTCTGCTCCCTCTAGGACTGGGCTGATGAAGGAGCTGCCTAACCCCACCTTTCCCCACTGGCTCCACAGCCCTCTCCTTGGGGCTGTTTCGGGACCAGAAGCACAGAGTGTGGCTCCTTGAGCCTTTATCCGCCTCAGCCCCCAGGGCATATCTGTGCTTGGGGAATCTAGCACAGAAACTCAGGAGCACCCCCTGCCTGGGCTAAGGAGGTCTTATCTCCGGGGGCTTTAAGTGCCGTTTGCAATAATGTTATGTCTTATTTATTTAGTGGAGTAAATATTTTATACTGTATGTGAGCAATCAGAGTATAATGTTTATGGTGATGAAATTAAAGCCTTCTTATATGTTTAATTGGTCTTTGTGTCTTTTCTGAGCGGAAAAGACCAAATCTCTCTCAAATTATCCTCAGCTTCCTTCTCATCAGGACCGTTTTGGCAGCTTCAGTTCCCAGCACCACCAGCAGGTGGAGCCATAGACCAACACTCTTTTGTCCTTTGGCGATTGGGTGTGGCTGTGCTTCCCCAGAATTGGGGAGTCCCTTTGAGGGTGAGGGAGAGGGCGGGAGAGTAAGAAGTATAGAGAGTGGGGGCATTTTCCTTCTCAAATGGCTCGCGGTGTGGCCAAGGAGATGGAGCAAGCACCCATTATCAACCACAGCAATAGGAAGCCCCTGGCATGTATGGGTGAGGATTCGACACCACTGTGCCTCGGTTCCCACCCTTTCCCACCTCCTTCACCCTTCCTGCCAGGCTCAGGTCAAGTTCAGTCTTCTCAGCCTTGCCATTTCCTCATCCCTCCAAACTTCACCGGCCTTCCTGTCCCTTAAATTCAAGTGGTCAGTATAGTTAACACCCTAGGCAAGGACTAGCTTTATTTTTTAAATGTTCTGTTTTATTTAACTTTCTATTAGTTTTCAAACATACACAAGAAATGAGCCTGGTGATAATGAACCCAACTTCAACATTTATTAACATTCTGCCATTTTTATTTCATCTATTTTCCCTCCCCCACCCTTCCCCACCCACCCCCCCGGGGGTATTTTTAAAGCATATGGCAGATACAATTTCACTTCACCTGAAAATACTTCAGAATGTATCTTTAAGAAATAGGGCTTTTAAACAACTTGATCACGATACCATGAATATATTCAACAAACAGTAATTCCTTATCATCAATTACCCAGCCCATGTACATTTTTCCCCAATTGCCTTGAAAATGTCTTTTTACAGCTGGTTTGTTCAAATCAAGATGGAAGAAAAACAACTATTAATTTGCATTTAGTGGTTATGCTTCTTAGGTTTCTCTTAATCTCTAACAGTTTCCCTCTTTTTTTTTTAAATGCCATTCATTGGTGAAGAAACAGCCATTTTTCCTACAAAATTGTCTACATTCTATGTTTGGCTGACTGTAAAATGTTCCTTCTTTCCCCCTTTCCCCCCATAATCTGGTAATAAGATCTAGAGGCTTGGTTAGATTCAGACTTGATTGTCCCATCAGAGGGACACAGGCCTTTAAATGTTTAACTTAATACCTCTGTACACTCCTACATAATTTTGAAGAAATTTCAGGTATCATATTCCATCCCTAAATATTTCAGGATGTATTTCAAAAATATAAGCACTTATTTAAAAAAAAAACAACACATAGTCACTTTGCTATTATCAGACCAAAAAAAAAAATTCCTTAGTATAATCAAATATCCAGTCAGTGTTCACATTTCCCTGTCTCATAAATTTTTTTGTAAAAGTTTTTGTTCAAACTGAAATAAGTTCCTTATGTTGCAGTTGGTTGATGTGTCTCTTAAATCTCTTGTAATCCACAGGTACCTCCTCAATTTTAATCTTTTTCTTTGCAATTTGTTTAAGGGAACTAGATTGTTTGTCCTATAGATCATCTGGGTTTTGCTGATTGCATCCCTGTAGTGATATTTCACATGTTTTTATTGCCCTTCTATTTTCTGTAATTGCTCTTCTATTTTGGTAATTATAGTCAGAGACCTATTCAGATTTGTTTTTTTTGTTTTTGCAAGAATACTTAATAGGTTTGTGTACCTCCATAGAAGGGAATATGTATTGTCTGCTTGTCTTCCTTTTTTGATGTTAGTAACATTGATATCTTAGATCCATTTTTTCATAGGCATTGGAAAATTATGATATTCTTTTATTTCCTAAACAAATGCTGGACTCTTTCCTTATATTTACCAGTTTTCAAAATAATGAATTGGTTAACTCCTAATGATGACAGAGGTTTTTCCCTTTAATGTCATTATGTATTCATGTGTTTAAACATATGTGATATGTTTCAATCGTTTGCATTTGCTATTCATGTTCAAATTTTTCCCATCTTTGGCCAGTGGGAGCCTCTTCAAGTTGATTTCTTTGAGTCCTTTTGACAAACTTCTAAGTGGTCTTTGAACGCTGCTTTGCTTTCTGGCATGACTAGGTGCCCTGGCTCATCTTGTATATTTCTTGCCATAGACCTGGAATGAGCTATTTTCTCTAAGGGTCTCTGATTGCTTTTTATGGAAAAGGGTTTTTTCCCATGGAGACCATAATATCGGCATTGGGAGTACTTGTTACTAGGTTGATCATTGGTTGTAGGTCTTTTCAGTGGACAAAGCTAGGAAAAAAATTTTTTAATGTAAATACATGGTGAGTTTCTGCTGATATTTCCAATTCAAGGTCAGGATTATAGATTATATATGTTTATATATCTACATACATATGTATTTTACTTCTGTATCTAATTTCTACCACACTGAAACAGAGCTGAAGGCCTGGCCCAAGGCTTTCAGCATGTATGTGTGTATGTGTGAGAAGAAGCAAAAAGAACCACCAGTCAGTCATTAATGTCAGCCTGTCTGTGCCACCAGAACGTAGAACCTGGCCCAGAAGCCATGTTCATTCTTTCTCCTGATCCAAGGGAGAAAGAATGAACACTTGGGCAAACTGTTTCAGAATACACAAAAGGAGACTGGGAATCATTAGGGAACAGGAAACTTGGGCTCAGAGAGGCTTTTCTTTTCTTTCTTTTTTTAAAATTGAAACATAGTTGACATACAATATTATGTTAGTTTCAGCGTACTACATAATGCTTTGATATTTGCATACATTATGCAGTGATCACCCCAATAAGTCTAGTGACCATCTGTCCCCATACAAAGCTATTACAATATTATTGACCATATTCCTTATGCTGTATATTACATACTCATGACTTATTTATTATATAACTGGAGATTTGTACCTCTTAATCCCCTTCATCTGTTTCGGCTGTCCCCTGGCCCCCTTTCCCTTCTTGTAACCATCCATCGTTCTCTGTGTCTGTGAGTCTGGTTTTGTTTTGTTTTGTTTTTTAGATTCCACGTATAAGTGAGATCATGCAGTGTTTGTCTTTCCCTGTCTGATATTTCATATCAGAGCATAATACCCTCTAGAGCCATCCATGTTGTCACAAATGGCAAGATTTCTTTTTTATTTTATGGCTGAGTAACATTCCAGTGGGGTGTGTGTGTGTGTGCATGCGTGTGTGTGAGTGCATGCACATATGTACATGTATACCATATCTTCTTTTTTTGTGTGTGTGTGGAGCTGTACTGCATGGCTTGTAGGATTTTAGTTCCCTGAACAGGGATCAAACCCGGGCCCTTGGCAGTGAAAGCGTGGAGTCCTAACCACTGGACTGCCAGGGAATTCCCACCACATCTTCTTTATCCATTCCTCTATTGATGGACACTTAGGTTGCTTCCATATCTTGGCTACTATAAATAATGCTGCAATGCACCTTGGAGTGCATATATCTTTTAATTCAAAATCAGTAATTCAAGTGTTTTTGTCATCTTCAGGTAAATACCAAGAAGTGAAATTGCTGGATCATATGACTGTTCTATTTTTAATTTTTTGAGGAACCTCCATACTGTTTTCCATAGTGGGTGCACCAATTTACATCCCCAACAATATACTAGGATTCCCTTTTCTCCACATCCTTACCAACACTTGTTGTTTGTTGTCTTTTTAATAATAGCCATTCTGACTGGTGTGAGGTGATATCTCACTGTGTGTGTTTTTTTTTTAATTAAATACTTTTTAAATTTTTTGGCTGCATTGGGTCTTCGTTGCTGCACGCGGTCTTTCTCTAGTTGCGGCGAGCGGGGGCTACTCTTTGTTGTGGTGCACGGGCATCTCGTTGCAGTGGCTTCTCTTGTTGTGGAGGAGGGGCTCTAGAGCGCAGGCTCAGTAGTTGTGGCGCACGGGCTTAGTTGCTCCGCGGCATGTGGGATCTTCCTGGACCGGGGCACGAACCCGCGTCCCCTGCATCGGCAGGCGGACTCTCAACCACTGCGCCACCAGGGAAGCCCCAGTATGGTTATTTTAACAATGTTAATTCTTCCAATCCTGATCACAGTATATCTTTTCATCTGTTTGTTGTCTTCAGTTTCTTTCGTCATAGTTTTCCAAGTACAAGTCATTTACCTCTGTGGTTAGGTTTGTTCCTAAGTATTTCACTCTCTTTGAGGCAGTTAACTTCAGAGGGCCTTTTCTAGCACAAGTTTTCAATATTGGGGACCAGCTAAGCCAGCTCACAGGCTGTGAGGCCTTGTGTTGGTAGCACCTCAGTTTTGTTTTTTTTTATATTGGAGTATAGTTGATTTACAATGGTAGTTCCTCAGTTTTAAACTACATTCTTCACAGAAACACCAACTTGCTAAGAAGTACAGAAGGGGAGGAAAGAAGCAGGAAGAAAGGGGACTCTGGAAAGGAGGAGGAAACTGCAAGTAAGCTCAAAGACGTCACAAATAACATTTACAGAGTCCTTTTCATGTGGGGTCTCAGATGAGTGCAACCTGGCCAGTGCCCTTAAGGAAAATTTAATTTAGGTGGAAAGGAATAAGCATGGATGAATCAAATGTTCATAGATGTATCAGGTGGGATGTACGTGGAAAATTCAGACCATGAACCAAAGATACTAACAGAGTTTAGAGAAGGTAAAGTGATTTTTTTGTGGTGGAGAGAGGAAGGCTCTCTGGCCTCATCATGCTGGATCCTGCCCATCTCCCAGAGGGGGATGGAGCCCTGGGTTCTGGCTTGTGGTCTGAGCCCAGGAATTGGAGAAAGGGGGGTTGGAGTGGGGTTAGATGGGCAGTGCTCCATCTTTGTACATTCATGGGTCTTCCTTTCTGGCCTGGGTGCCTCTCCCTGCAGAGCCGGTTACAGTGAGAAAGGAGAGCAGGAAGAGTAGGGGTGGAAGCATCCCATGGGCGGGCAGCTTGGATCTCAGGTTACTTCTTGCGCAGCTGCGGAAAAAGCCCTTGGTTTCCAGGATCAGATTTGATTACAGCAGCCTGGTGGTTTTGTCACTGTTGGCTGGAGGGCTGTTCCGAGTAGGAACTTTCTGACATCCAACACTGTCACCAGATCTCCACACACGTTAGGAGGTTGCTTGGTGTGCCCTGGCGACCGGGTCACTTGACCTCAGTCTGCCCCTTCCTAGCATTTGACCTTCAACAAGTCATTTTAGGGCTTCCCTGGTGGCTCAGTGGTTAAGAATCTGCCTGCCAATGCAGGGGACATGGGTTCAAGCCCTGGTCCGGGAAGCTCCCACATGCCGCGGAGCAACGAAGCCTGTGCGCCACAACTACTGAGCCTGAGCTCTAGAGCCTGTGAGCCACAACTACTGAAGCCCGCGTGCCTAGAGCCCGTGCTCCGCAACAAGAGAAGCCACCGCAATGAGAAGCCCACGCACCACAGCGAAGAGTAGCCCCCACTCACCGCAACTAGAGAAATCCCGCACGCAGCAAGGAAGACCCAACGCAGCCAAAAATAAATTAATTAATTTAAAAAAACAAACAAAAAACACAAGTCATTCTACTATGTGTACAATGAGGGGGTTAATGGACCATCTCTACAGACACAGCTCTAGACTTCCATGCTCCACAGTTCCCTGCCCTGTGTTCCCCTCCCCAGGACACTGTTTAGCACTTTATAGTCCCCAGTTAATGCTCTCCCCTTCCCTCCTTCCATCAAATAATATTTGTCTATCTTCCTATATGCTGGACTCTATGTGTGCCCTGGGGCTGTGGCACTGAAGACTCAATCACTGGCAGCTCAGATGGGGCTGTGAGGAAGCAGACTGGGAGCAGCCTCCTGCCCACTGAGGGGCCTCCATCCTGGAGAGGAAGCGGGCTCCAGTGAAGCAAGATGTGGGTCCGCCAGTGAGCAGCCGCCCGCACCCTGAGACCACCTCACCGTCTGGCATGATTTCTCCCAGTGACGTGGAGAGAGCAGGTAGGCAGGGGACTCTGTTATCCTTCTTTCACCAGTGACAAAACTGAGGCTTGCTAAGATGATGTGACTTGTCCAAGGGCACACTGACTCAGGGCTGTTTTTGTTCTACCGTCACCAATTTTAAATGGTGGAGGTGAGGGGTATGTAGGAAGCCTCTGTGTTATCTTTGCAGCTCTTCTGTAAGTCTAATATTACTCCAAAATAAAAAGGTTCTTTCGTCTTTTGACCCATCTCACCACATTCTGAAATATACCAACAAAATCAATTAGTCAACCATTACTGTTCACTGAACACCTGATAGGTATAAGGCTCCATGGTACATATAACCAAGGGGGTAATGAATATGTATCAAATGTGGTCCTTGCTCTCTGTGAGTTCTTAGGTTTCCCCATAGAAAAATAAGACACGTTCAAATGAAAAGTTATTTCTAATGGTACAAGGCAGTTTGATAAGTGCCAACAATACATAGGAGTACAAGGGAGATGGGGAGAGAAACCACTGCTAGGAGGATGTTTTTTTTAATAGGGAGAAAGATTATTTCCTTCTACAAAACAAGTTCAGTGTTTTTTTTAAATTTATTTATTTTTTTTATTTTTCGTTGCATTGGGTCTTTGTTGCTGTGCACCGGCTTTCTCTAGTTGCAGCAAGCGGGGGCTACTCTTTGTTGTGGTGTGCGGGCTTCTCATTGCAGTGGCTTCTCTTGTTGTGGACCACGGGCTCTAGGCACATGGGCTCAGTAGTTGTGGCACATGGGCTTAGTTGATCCGCGGCATGAGGGATCTTCCCAGACCAGGGCTCGAACCCATGTCCCCTGCATTGGCAGGTGGATTCTTAAGCACTGCGCCACCAGGGAAGCCCCAAGTTCAGTGTTTTTGACTTAATGAACACTTTTGAAATACATGAGCACTTCAATCGATAGTACATACATTTTCTCAGGCTTCCTGCATTAGTTATAAAGAAAACCACCAAGTCATATTGATTCTACATCCTAAATATCCCTCACACTGATTGCCTCACTGCTAACCTCACTGCCACTGTCATGTTGTCCCTCTCCTGGACCAATTCATTAACCATAGCCATCTCCCTTTATCTGGTCTAATCTCCACTCACCCTGACTCCCGCCGCCATTAGGTCCATGCTTGTACTGCAGCCTGAGTTAGTTTCCCATGCACTGAGCTGACAGCCCCATGCTTGGGTGGCAGGGGAACCTCAGGAGACTCACCTGAACATGGCTCCTTCACATGTGGCTCCGTCCACCTCTTTATCCCCTTCATTGCCACCTCCCCATTCCCCCAGCCCCTGCTGGGGTTCCCCCAAACCCTGCTTCAGCCATAGTGAGTTTCTTCCCACTGCTCAACCAAACTTTGCTCTTATGAGCCTCAGTGCCTTTGCCATTGCTGCACCCTCTTTGTGGAAAGCCCTCTGCCTCTTCTGTGCCTATGGGAATCATGGTTATTCTCCAACCCTCAGCTTAAAAATTCCCTTCTCTTGTTCCCTGAAGTTAATCACTTCCTTCTCTGTCTTCCCATAACATACTGCTACTGTGCAACTCATGTATGTTGGACAAAAACTTGGCTTATCCACAGGATGGGGGAAAATATTTGCAAACGAAGCAACTGACAAGGGATTAATCTCCAAAATATACAAACAGCTCAGTAACAAAAAAACAGCCCAATCAAAAAATGACTGGGACCAGAGGACAGACAGCAGAAGTAAGAAGAACTACAATCCTGCAGCCTGTGGAACAAAACCCACATTCACAGAAAGATAGACAAGATGAAAAGGCAGAGGCCTAGGTACCAGATGAAGGAACAAGATAAAACCCCAGAAAAACAACTAAATGAAGTGGAGATAGGCAACCTTCCAGAAAAAGAATTCAGAATAATCATAGTGAAGATGATCCAGGACCTCGGAAAAAGAATGGAGGCAAAGATCGAGAAGATGCAAGAAATGTTTAACAAAGACCTAGAAGAATTAAAGAACAAACAAACAGAGATGAACAATACAATAACTGAAATGAAAACTACACTAGAAGGAATCAATAGCAGAATAACTGAGGCAGAAGAATGGATAAGTGACCTGGAAGACAGAATGGTGGAATTCACTGCTGTGGAACAGAATAAAGAAAAAAGAATGAAAAGAAATGAAGACAGCCTAAGAGACCTCTGGGACAACATTAAACGCAACAACATTCGCATTATAGGGGTCCCAGAAGGAGAAGAGAGAGAGAAAGGACCCGAGAAAATATTTGAAGACATTATAGTTGAAAAATTCCCTAACATGGGAAAGGAAATAGCCACCCAAGTCCAGGAAGTGCAGAGAGTCCCATACAGGATAAACCCAAGGAGAAACACGCCAAGACACATAGTAATCAAACTGGCAAAAATTAAAGACAAAGAAAAATTATTGAAAGCAGCAAGGGAAAAATGAAAAATAACATACAAGGGAACTCCCATAAGGTTAACAGCTGATTTCTCATCAGAAACTCTACAAGCCAGAAGGGAGTGGCATGATACACTTAAAGTGATGAAAGGGAAGAACCTACAACCAAGATTACTCTACCCGGCAAAGATCTCATTCAGATTTGATGGAGAAATCAAAAGCTTTACAGAAAAGCAAAACTAAGAGAATTCAGCACCACCAAACCCACTCTACAACAAATATAAAGGAACTTCTCTAAGTGGGAAACACAAGAGAAGAAAAGGACCTACAAAAACAAACCCCCCAAAATTAAGAAAATGGTAATAGGAACATACATATTGATAATTACCTTAAACGTGAATGGATTAAATGCTCCAACCTAAAGACACAGGCTTGCTGAATGGATACAAAAACAAGACCCATATATATGCTGTCTACAAGAGACCCACTTCAGACCTAGGGACACATACAGACTGAAAGTGAGGGGATGGAAAAAGATATTCCATGCAAATGAAAATAAAAAGAAAGATGGAGTAGCAATACATTAGATAAAATAGACTTTAAAATAAAGAATGTTACAAGAGACAAGGAAGGACACTACATAATGATCAAGGGATCAATCCAAGAAGAAGATATGACAATTATAAATATATATGCACCCAACATAGGAGAACCTCAATATATAAGGCAACTGCTAACAGCTCTGAAAGAGGAAATCAACAGTAACACAATAATAGTGGGGGACTTTAACACCTCAGTTACACCAATGGACAGATCATCCAAACAGAAAATTAATAAGGAAATACAAGCCTTAAATGACACAACAGACCAGACCAGATAGATTTAATTGGTATTTATAGGACATTCCATCCAAAAACAGCAGATTACACTTTCTGCTCAAGTGCCCACGGAACATTCCCCAGGATAGATCACATCTTGGGTCACATATCAAGCCTCAGTAAATTTAAGAAAATTGAAATCATATCAAGCATCTTTTCTGACCACAAAGCTATGAGACTAGAAATCAATTACAGGGAAAAAATCGTAAAAAACACAAACACATGGAGGCTACACAATACATTACTAAATAACCAAGAGATCACTGAAGAAATCAAAGAGGAAATCAAAAAATACCTAGAGACAAATGACAATGAAAACACGACGATCCAAAACCTATGGGATGCAGCAAAAGCAGTTCTAAGAGGGAAGTTTGTAGCAATACAAGCCTACCTCAAGAAACAAGAAAAGTCTCAAATAAACAATCTAACCTTACACCTAAAGGAACTAGAGAAAGAAGAACAAACAAAACCCAAAGTAAGCAGAAGGAAAGAAATCATAAAGATCAGAGCAGAAATAATCGAAATAGAAACAAAGAAAACAATAGCAAAGATCAATAAAACTAAAAGCTGGTTCTTTGAGAAGATAAACAAAATTGATAAACCATTAGCCAGACTCATCAAGAAAAAGAGGGAGAGGATTCAAATCGATAAAATTAGAAATGAAAAAGGAGAAGTTACAACAGTCACCGCAGAAATACAAAGCATCCTAAGAGACTACTACAAGCACCTCTATGCCAATAAAATGGACAACCTGGAAGAAATGGACAAATTCTTAGAAAGGTATAACCTTCCAAGACTGAACCAGGAAGAAATAGAAAATATGAACAGACCAATCACAAGTAATGAAATTGAAACTGTGATTAAAAATTTTCCAACAAACAAAAGTCCAGGACCGGATGGCTTCACAGGTGAATTCTATCTAACATTTAGAGAAGAGCTAACACACATCCTTCTCAAACTCTTCCAAAAAATTGCAGAGGAAGGAATACTCCCAAACTCATTCTATGAGGCCACCATCACGCTGACACCAAAACCAGACAAAGATAGTACAAAAAAAGAAAATTATAGACCAATATCACTGAGGAATATAGACGCAAAAATCCTCAACAAAATACTAGCAAACAGAATCCAACAACACATTAAAAGGATCATACACCATGATTAAGTGGGATTTATCCCAGGGATGCAAGGATTCTTCAATATACGCAAATCAATCAATGTGATAGACCATATTCACAAATTGAAGAATAAAAACCATATGATCATCTCAATAGATGCAGAAAAAGCTTTTGACAAAATTCAACACCCATTTATGATAAAAACTCTCCAGAAAGTGGGCATAGAGGGAACCTACCTCAACATAATAAGGCCATATACGACAAACCCACAGCAAACATCATTCTCAATGGTGAAAAACTGAAAGCATTTCCTCTAGGATCAGGAACAAGACAAGGATGTCCACTCTCACCACTATAATTCAACATAGTTTTGGAAGTCCTAGCCAAGGCAATCAGAGAAGAAAAAGAAACAAAAGGAATACAAATTGGAAAAGAAGAAGTAAAACTGTCACTGTTTGCAGATGACATGATATTATACGTAAAGAATCCTAAAGATGCCACCAGAAAACTACTAGAGCTAATCAATGAATTTGGTAAAGTTGCAGGATACAAAATTAATGCACAGAAATCTCTTGCATTCCTATACACTAATGATGAAAAATCTGAAAGAGAAGTTAAGGAAACACTCCCATTTACCATTGCAACAAAAAGAATAAAATACCTAGGAATAAGCCTATCTAGGGAGACAAAAGACCTGTATGCAGAAAACTATAAGATACTGATGAAAGAAATTAAAGATGATACCAACAGATGGAGAGGTATACCATGTTCTTGGATTGGAAAAATCAATATTGTGAAAATGACTATACTACCAAAAGCAAGCTACAGATTCAATGCAATCCCTATCAAATTACCAATGGCATTTTTTATGGAACTAGAACCAAAAATCTTAAAATTTGTATGGAGACACAAAAGACCCCGAATAGCCAAAGCAGTCTTGAGGGAAAAAAACGGAGCTGGAGGAATCAGACTCCCTGACTTCAGACTATACTACAAAGCTACAGCAATCAAGACAATATGGTACTGGCACAAAAACAAAAATATAGATCAATGGAACAGGATAGAAAGCCCAGAGGTAAACCCATGCACCTATGGTCAACTAATCTACGACAAAGGAGGCAAGGATATACAATGGAGAAAAGACAGTCTCTTCAATAAGTGGTGCTGGGAAAACTGAACAGCTACATGTAAAAGAATGAAATTAGAACACTGCCTAACACCATACACAAAAATAAACTCAGGGCTTCCCTGGTGGCGCAGTGGTTGAGAGTCCGCCTGCTGATGCAGGGGACAGGGGTTTGTGCCCCGGTCCGGGAAGATCCCACATGCCGCAGAGCGGCTAGGCCCGTGAGCCATGGCCGCTGAGCCTGCGCATCCGGAGCCTGTGCTCTGCAACGGGAAAGGCCACAACAGTGAGAGGCCCGTGTACCACAAAAAAAAAACAAAACAAAACTCAAAATGGATTCGAGACCTAAATGTAAGACCAGACACTATAAAACTCTTAGAGGAAAACATAGGAAGAACACTCTTTGACATAAGTCACAGCAAGATCTTTTTTGATCCACCTCCTAGAGTAATGGAATTAAAAATAAACAATGAAATTGTTTAATGAAATTTAAAAGCTTTTGCAAAGCAAAGGAAACTACAAACAAGACAAAAAGACAACCCTCAGAATGGGGGAAAATATTTGCAAACAAATCAACAGACAGAGGATTAATCACCAAAATATATAAACAGCTCATGCAGCTCAATGTTAAAAAAATAAACAACACAATCCAAAAATGGGCAGAAGACCTAACTAGACATTTCTCCAAAGAAGACATACAGATGGCCAAGAAGCACGTGAAAACCTGCTCAACATCACTAATTATCAGAGGAATGCAAATCAAAACTACAATGAGGTATCACTTCACACCAGTTAGAATGGGCATCGTGAGAAAATCTACAAACAACAAATGCTGGAGAGGGTGTGGAGAAAAGGGAACCCTCTTGCACTGTTGGTGGGAATGTAAATTGATACAGCCACTATGGAGAACAGTATGGAGGTTCCTTAAAAAACTAAAAATAGAATTACCATATGACCCAGTAATCCCACTACTGGACATATACCCAGCAAAAACCATAATTCAAAAAGACACATGCACCCCAATGTTCATTGCAGCACTATTTACAATAGCCAGGTCATGGAAGCAACCTAAATGCCCATTGACAGACAAATGGATAAAGAAGATGTGGTACGTATATACAATGGAATATTACTCAGCCATAAAATGGAATGAAATTGGGTCATTTGTAGAGACGTGGATGAATCTAGAGACTGTCATACAGAGTGAAGTAAGTCAGAAAGAGAAAAACAAATATCGTATATTAACGCATATATGTGGAACCTAGAAAAATGGTACAGATGAACCAGTTTGCCGGGCAGAAATTGAGACACAGATGTAGGGAACAAACGTATGGACACCAAGGGGGGAAAGCCGTGGGGGGGGGGGGGTGGGGATGGTGGTGTGCTGAATTGGGCGATTGGGATTGACATGTATACACTGATGTGTATAAAACTGATGACTAATAAGAACCTGCTGTATAAAAAAAAAATCAAATCAAATCAAAAAAAAAAGCCTGGAAGATCTTAGTAGACATTCCTCCAAAGAAGATATACATTGACCTCCAAAGAAGGCCGAAAAGCACATGAAAGATGCTCAACATCACTAATTATTAGAAAAATGCAAATCAAAACTATAATGAGGTGTCACCTCACACCAGTCAGAATGGCCATCATCAAAAAATCCACAAATAATAAATGCTGGAGAGGGTGTGGAGAAAAGGGAACCCTTCTGCACTGTTGCTGGGAATGTAAATTGGTACAGCCACCGTGGAGAATAGTATGGAGGTTCCTTAAAAAAACTAAAAATAGAGCTATCATATGATCTAGCAATCCCACTCCTGGGCATGTACACCTGGAGAAAATCATAATTTGAAAAGATTCATGCACCCCAATGTTCAGTGCAGCATTCTTTACAATAACCAGGACATGGAAGCAACCTAAATGTCCATTGACAGAGGAATGGATAAAGAAGATGTGGTACATATATACAATGGAAAATTACTCAGCCATAAAAAAGAATGAAATAATTCCATTTGCAGCAACATGGTTGGACCTAGAGATTGTCATATTGAGTGAAGTAAGTCAGAGAGAGAAGGACAAATATTGTATGATATCACTTATATATGGGATCTAAAAAAATAGTACAAATAAACCTATTTACAAAACAGAAATAGAGTCACAGATGTAGAAAACAATCTTATGGTTACCGGCGGGGGGGGGG